>NW_025533477.1:0-335000 GCF_020615455.1 Coregonus clupeaformis
AGTTGTGTTTAATCTGGTACTAAGAGGTTTTTTTCTAACAACAGGTTACAGGTCATTGTAATATCAAAGGCTGCACTGAAATCTACATGAAACCCCCTACAATCTTCTTCTTTATCAATTTATTTAAATTCAATCATCAGTAAATTGTGTCAGTGCAGTACATGTTGAGTGCCCTCTCTCATAAGCATGCTGAAAGGCTGTGTTCATTTGTCTACAGACAGGGCCCAGCCTTGCTAGGTGGCTAACTGAGTTAACTTAGCTGGCTACTGTAGCTGGCCAGCTTTACATCGCATTTGATGCAGTCCCTCCCTCTCCTCCCTTCTCCCCCTCCTCCCTCCCTCCCTCTCCCTCCCTCCCCCCCCCCCCCCCCCCCCCCCCCCCTCCCCCCTCCCCCCCCCCTCCTCCCCCTGCCCCCCCCCCCCCCCCCCCCCCCCCCCCCCCCCCTCCCCCCCCCCCCCCCCCCCCCCCCCCCCCCCCCCCCCCCCCCCCCCCCCCCCCCCCCCCCCCCCCCCGGGCTCCCCCCCCCCCCCCCCCCCTGGCCCCCCCCCCCCCCCCCCCCCCCCCCCCTGGGCCTTCCCCCCCTTCCCCCCTCCCCCCCTCCCCCCCCCCCCCCCCCCCCCCCCCTGCCCCCCCCCCCCCCCCCCCCCCCTCCCTCTGGCCCCCCCCCCCCCCCCCCCCCCCCCCCCCCTCCGGCTCCTCCCCCCCCCCCCTCTGGCTCCCCCCCCCCCCCCCCCCCCCCCCCCCCCCTCCCCCCCCCCCCCCCCCCCCCCCCCCCCCCCCCCCCCCCCCCCCCCTTCCTCCCTCCCCCCCCCCCCTCTGGCCCCCCCCCTGGGCTCCCCCCCCCCCCTCCCCCCCCCCCCCCCCCCCCCCCCCCCCCCCCCCCCCCCCCTCCCCCCCCCCTCCCCCCCCCCTGCCCCCCCCCCCCCCCCCCCCCCCCCTCTGGCTCCTCCCCCCCCCCCCCCCCCCCCCCCCCCCCCCCCCCCCCCCCCCCCCTCCCTCCCTCCCCCCCCCCCCCCCCCCCCCCCCCCCCCCCCCCCCCCTTCCTCCATGCGGGGACACACCGCCCCTGGGTCATGGCTAGGGGTCAGCTTTTGTCAAACTAATGGCTAGAAATGTATCCAGCTCTTTGTCAAATTAACGTCAGATTTGACTTTTCGCAGCAGGTTAGGAAAACTACATAGCAGAATAGAGAATTAAACAACATAGCAGGTTAGAGAATTAGGCTAAGGTTAGGAAAGGGGTTAGCAAAATAAAAATAAAAATCAACTCTTTGATGTTAATTTGACAAAACTGGATCCTCTTCTAGCTAAAGGGACCCGGCTCTGCTCCTCTCCCATCTAAAAACAATGAGCAGTGTGATCTCCTGAGGGCAAGAGAAACCTCTCAAGAAGTTCTTTAAAAATGTATTTACTATCCGGAATAGTATTTTATGATATTATTTGTGAATAGTGAAATAATTTAAAATGCCCATCCCTACCTTCTCTTATATTATTCTCCCCCTCTTCTATATTATCTCTCTCTCTCTTTATATTATCTCTTCTTTATATTATCTCTCTCTCTTTATATTATTTCTCTTCTTTATATTATCTCTTTATATTATCTCCTCTCACTTTTATATTATCTCCTCTCTTATATTATCTTCTTTATAGTATCTCCTCTACCTCTTTATATTATCTCCTCTCTTATATTATCTCTACCTCTTTATATTATCTCCTCTCTTTTATAAATTTCACTTTTATATTATCTCTCTCTCTTTATATTATCTCCCTACCTCTTTATATTATCTCTCTCTTTATATTATCTCCTCTCTCTCTTTATTATCTCTCTCTCTTTATATTATCTCTCTCTCTTTATATTATCTCTACCTCTTTTATATTATTCTCTCCTTCTCTTTATATTATCTCCTCTACCTCTTTTATGCTATCTCCCTTCTCTCTCTTTGTTATCTCCTCTCTTTGGTATTATCTCCTCTCTCTTTATAGTATCTCTCATCTCGGGTATTATCTCCTCTCTTTGCTATTATCTCCCCTCTACCTCTTATATTATCTCCTACCTCTTTATTATTCCTCTCTCTTTATATTATCTCTCTTTATACTTCTCAATTTTTATATTCATTCCTCTCTTTTTACATTATCTCCTCTCTCTTTTATAGTATCTTCCTCTCTCTCTTTATAGTATCTCTACCTCTTATATATTATCTCCCTCTCTTCTTTTATATCTCCTCACTTTCTTTATATTATCTCCTCTCTCTTATATTATCTCCTCTACCCCTTTATAATATCTCCTCTCTCTTTATATTATCTCCTCTCTCTTTATATTATCTCCCCCTCTCTCTCTTTATATTATCTCCTCTCTCTTATATTATCTCCTCTCTCTCTTTATAGTACTTCCTCACCTTCTTTATATTATCCCCTCTATCTCTTTATATTATTCTCCCTCACTTTATATTATCTTCCTTCCTCTCTCTCTCTCTTTCATCGTTTTGTCTCTCTGTTCAATCCTCCTCACCATTATGGGGCCGCCACAGTTCAGTGGGCTACAAGACATGTTATGTTGTGTAGGATTCGACCAGCAACCCCTATCTCTTTCTCTGCCCTCCGCCCATTCTCCTTTCATTCTCATGACAGCTGTAATGAACACGTGCTCCATTCTGCACCATACCACTAATTTGAGAAATTTCCAGTACACAAAGAGACACTACAGTAACTAATTAGCTGAAGAGTCCATATTTCTGTGAGATCCCCTGCAGTTCAAATCCACACGCCTACCTGAAGATGACTTGAATAAAGAAGCAGCTGTCAAGACAACGCTTGGTTATTCAGATCTTGTGTTAGAGAGAGTGAGAGGGAGAGAGAGGAGATATTCGAGAGAGAGAGAGAGAGAGAGAGAGAGAGAGAGAAAGACAACACAATTAGACCCAAAAACAATCATGAGAAAACAAAAAGATAACTACTTGACACATTGGGAAAGAACTAATAAAAAAACTGAGCAAACTAGGAATGCTATTTGGAGCCCTAAATAGAGAGTACACAGCGGCAGAATACTCCTGACCACCGTACTGACTCCAAAATTAAGGAAAGTTTTGACTATACAGACAGTGAGCACAGCCTGCTATTGAGAAAGGCCGCTGTAGGCAGACCTATTCTCAAGAGAAGACAGGCTATGTGCACAAATTGCCCAATAAAATGAGGTGTGGAACTGAGCTGTACTTCCTAACCTCTCCTGCCAAAATGTATGACCATATATTAGAGACACATATGTCCTCAGATTACAGACTTTAACTATTTGCACATAATTTCACATTTGAAAATGTCTTTATTTTTTTGGAACTTTTGTGAGTGTAATGTTACTGTAAAAGTATTGTTTATTTGAATTTTATTTTTTTATATTTTCATTTGCTGGCAATGTAAAATATATTTCCTATACAATAAAGCTCCTTGAATGACACTGAGAGAGAGAGAGAGAGGGAGAGAGCGAGGAGAGAGACAGAGAGAGACACAGAGAGAGAGAGATATCTAGGGCTGCTTTGCAATACAGTAGCACACACCATGCCACAAAGCAAAATTGAATTGAATTGAATTGAATTGAGAGAGATGGAGGAGAGAGAGAGGGAGAAAGAGGGGAGAAAGAGAAAGAGGAGAGAGAGAGACATTGTAGTTGACAAGAGGGGGAGAGAGAGAGAGAGAGAGAGAGCGAGAGAGAGAGCGGGGAGAGAGAGAGAGCGAGAGAGAGAGAGAGTGCGAGAGAGAACAGAGGGGGAGAGATAGAGGGTGGGAGGGAGAGAGAGAGAGCAGTGAGAGAGAGGGGAGAGAGAGAGAGCCAGGAGCCAGAGAGAGAGCTATGAGAGGAGGAGCTTTGTTTGCTAAACCATAGCCATGGGATATTATAACAGTTGAATTTATTTTTGGAAACTCTTTTGATGTTAATTAATGAAAAAATGTTTGCAGAGAGGGGTGGATCTGGGGGACTCTAGAGGAACCGTATAAAAAGAAAAAAATCACCTTTGATAATAAGCATTGCATGGTGCTGGCATACAGCAGTAATAAAGCATTATCATGGTGTGCTGGCATACAGCAGGCATACAAAGTTAATATCATGTGTAAAAGCACATACAGCAGTAATAGCATTATCATGGTGTGCTGCACAAGGCAGTAATAGCATTATCATGGGTGCTGGCATACAGCAGTAATAAAGATTGCATGGAGGTGGCATTCAGCAGTAATAAGCATTATCATGGTGTGAGTTGGGCATACAGCAGTAATAGCATTATCATGGTGTACATACAGCAGTAATAGCATTATCATATGTGCTGGCATACAGCAGTAATAAAGCATTATCATGTGCCAATACAGCAGTAATAAAGCACATTACAGTAAGGCACACAGTAATAAAGCATTATCATGGTGTGCTGGGCATACAGCAGTAATAAAGCATTATCATGGTGTGCTGGGTATAGCAGTAATAGCATTATCATGGGGTGCTGGCATACAGCAGTAATAAAGCATTATCTTGGGGTGCTGTCATACAGCAGTGGCCAGCATTATCATGGTGTGCTGGGCATACAGCCGTAATAGTTACTACTATGGTGTGTATACAGCAGTAATAAAGTATTATCATGTGGTGTGTGCTGGCATAAGCAGTAGTACAAAGCATTATCATGGTGTGCTGGCATACAGCAGTAATAAAGCATTATCATGGTGTGCTGTCATAGAGCAGTAATAAAGCATTATCTGGGTGCTGTCACACAGCAGTACAAAGCATTATTTCATGGTGTGCTGCATACAGCAGTACAAAGCATTATCATGGTGTGCCAGGCACAGCAGTAATAAAGCATTATCATGGGGTGCTGGCATACAGCAGTAATAAAGCATTATCATGGTGTGCTGGCATACATCAGTAATAAAGCATTATCATGGGGTGCTGGTACATGCAGCAGGTGTCAGCATTATCATGGTGTGTGTCACACAGCAGTAACAGCACATTATGGTGCTGCACAGGCAGTAATAAAGTTACTGTATGGTGTAATGTCATAGAGCAGCAATAAAGCATTATCTTAAAAGTAATACACAGCAGTAATAAAGCATTATCATGGTAGCTGGGCATACAGTCAATAAAGCATTATCATGGTGTGCTGTATACGCCGTAATAAAGCATTATCATGGGGTGCTGGTATACACAGGTTAAAGCATTATCATGGTGTGTTGGGTATACAGCAGGCTAGCATTATCATGGTGTGCTGGCATACAGCAGTAATAAAGACATTATGGTGTGCTGTCATACAGCAGTAATAAAGCACATTGGGCAAAGGCATACAGCAGTAATAGCATTATCATGGTGTGTGGCATACAGCAGTACAAAGCACATCATGGTGTACATATACAGCAGTAGTATAGAGGCACTGCAGAAGTTGCACACACAGGGAACATTTCTTTGCTTCCGGGGAAAAAATGTATCTTTATAAACGCATTTCATGCAATTATATCATTATACACTACCGTCAAACGAAGCTTGAGAATATTCACTATTCAAGGGTTTTTTTTATTTTTATATTTATAATGTAGAATAATATGAAGACATCAAAACCATGAAATAAACACATATGGAACTTAGTAAATCCAAAATTGTTAAACAAATCAAAATATATTTATATTTGAGATTCTTCAAATTGCCACCCTTGCCTTGATGACAGCTTTGCACACTCTGCATTCTCTCAACCAGCTTCAAGGAGAGTCACCTGGAATGCATTCCCACCCAACTCTCTTGGCAAACTTTTGACTTGTACTGTACATACATACTGCCTCGATTACCTCGACTAACCTCGCACTCATTGACTTGCACCGTACCCCTGTTTCATAGCCTCATCAGTGTATTCTCTCAACCAGATTCATGAGGCAGTCAACTGAAATGCATTTCACCAATATATGTATCTTGAAAGCACTTGTAGGAATTTCTTTCTTAATGCTTTCCACAAACAGTAGAACTGTTTACTGAACCACCCGAACAAAAATCCTCCCAACTTCCACTTCAGGCTCATGGTCGAATTGCTGTAAAAGAAACCACTACTAAAGCATAGTTAGCTAGTGAATAAAGGTTGAGAGTCTATTCCTTGAAACATTGAACCACAGTTAGCAATAATTCAAATTTAAAGGGAAGTTGGGAGAAGTTTATTGTGGTAGGTGAAACAATATGTTTTGAGGTTGTGGTGAGGGAGGCTCTCCTTTCTAGATGTTAATTTCATTCCGATCCCTCTGCATTATTGTATCATCTGCCGCAGCCTGTCAACTATGCCTGCCTATCCCTGTTTCTCTCCCGCACAGGCTACATAAACTACACGGGGCTGCTGCCCCCTAACTGGTGGTCCTGCACGCACCACACACGTGGAGTCTCCAGGTCTCAGGCAGCCTCTGAACTGCCCGCCCTGACAACAAGGCAGATCATCCCAGCTCTATAAGCAACCTCCAGTCCTCGACTTGGCGCGAAAATGGATTAGCCACTGGAAAATACTGCTACTCCTTTATGCTTCTCCTTCACTGACTATGTTCGGATACCCCGAGGAGTATCTGGTCAGAGGGGGTGTGGCAAAGCAGAATCCCCATCCTCTCCCAAGTGGACATTCCTCAATTTTTCCCCTAGATCATTTGTTATTTCTCGCTGATTCGAGTGCTGTCAGCAGTTAAGCCACTTACTAATATTTATATATTGGCTCCAGGGTTCCCTTTGAGAGTTAACAATGATTGAGCCTTGATAAGTCTTTCTGAGGATGGCTACCCCCGAAGCTGGGGGACTTAAACCATTTAATTGAACTTCGCCACTTCCCTTTTTTTGACCTCACTTCTAGTTTTACTTAAGAGGAATACGCTTGACTCATCTCTTACTAGATGCCGTTTTTATAATTATGCAACTCCCTCCATGTCTCCGACCACTACTTTTGTATCCTTTTTCTCTCTCGCCCTCCTCCAACACTACGCCCCACAAGATGGTAATGGAACTCACCCATCCAATATCTCTTCCTCTGCTAATCCTCCCTCAATCTCGGATCCTGCCTCCCCCAACCCCCCTCTCCTCCCTTTCTGTATCCTTTGACTTCTGGCCATCCTCCCGGCGCTCGGGTCCTCCTCCAGCTCCGTGGGCTTGATGACTCAGGGCGTAGCCTCATAGAACAGGAGCTCGGGGCAGAAGAGCGAAATGGAAGAAAAAACTAGACTCCCCTATGCCGACTGGCATCTTTCACTCCCCCCCCTAATGTCTGCTAAGGCATAATAAATTAAGCATCTGCCTACCTGGGGTAGCTTTTGCCACATTCCTCCTCCCTGCTGAATCCTCCCCTCTCCTCCGGATGGATATAACACCTTTGAAAAGAAGGTGGATTTACATCCGATCCTCCGCTTTGTTAAGCTCAAATGACACTGCTGGTCCTGCCTACACTGGGCCCGACCTATGCTTGATTTTTCCCCAGATAAAATCTGCGACTTAGGACGTGCAGGTCACCTAACAACTTGCTCGCTTGACCCATCCTCCCTTCTCCAGAATTCCCTGTGACACTACATAACCATAACTGGTATCCCATTTTTTGGAGAGACGAGAGTGACTTTCTGCAAAACCAAAATGACCTCTGATGTAAAACTAAGACAGTATCCTTTTTTTTTCTAAAACTATTGATGAAGGTGTAAAACCAACCTCGAATGACCTTTTGGATTCAAACCAGCAGTTTCAAGACTGCCAACTGAGACTGCTCTCTCTCTGTGTATTGATAGGTCTCGTACTGCTAAAGCTAATTCTCCTCCGCCTCTTGTTACGCTGCGATAGTGGAAAATCAGATTCCTCACCCCGAAGATCTCGCGCGCTCACTCTGGATAGGCCCACTGAGGTGCTTACAAGTGGCGGGAGATGAGTGTCTCCGAAGCACTACGTGCTCTCCACCTGAATTGGTGTCCCCAGGGACTGCAGGCCCCCATTCGCCCCTAATACCAAGTACTTGGCTCAGGATCCCCACATGGCCTCCTCCTATCATTGACACGGACTACACATCAACTCAATCTTCTCCCTCTTCCTCCTTCTGATAACCAGGGATGATCAAATACTGCAAGGGCAGATATGATTGGATGGATGACGGATTATCACCCAAGCTGGAACCTGGCAAGACGGAGCTGTGGGAGGACTGCAGATGAAGATCGTTATAGATAATCAAGCCAGAGGGAAGAGCCTGCGGTGACAACACCCGTCGCTTTCCGGCTAAATCAAGGAGATCTGTAGGTCTGGGAAAGCCTGACAACATTCGAGAGAAGCTTACAGGAAGGTATAGGTTAATCCAGGTACTTGTCATCTCCCGGGATTACTCGTAACCGCTGTTGGCTGGGCCTCTGCCTGTGCCATTAACCCTATAACTCATCCAGAATGTCAGAGAGTTGCCTTGTGTTCAACCTTCCTAAGTTCTCTTTTACCCGGCCCCACCACGGCTTCCGCTGAAGCCGCATCTGCTATAAGACCATGGAGCTTGCCTAAGGAGCTGTGGAGGGGAACGAACCTCCGTACCTTCAGGCTCTGATCAGTCCCTACACCCAAAACGAGGGCACATGCGTTATCCACCTCAATGCTGGCTTATGCAAGGAGATAGTTCTGGCCTCAGCTTCAGGTAAAACTGTTCGCTGCCTCTGGCACCCAAAGTGGAAAATTCTCTACGACGCCAGGAAGGAGTCACTACCACCACAGAGAAAACACCTAAGGAATATGGATAGGATAAAGTAACCTTCTACCCCCCAAAAAAAAAAAAAACATATTTGAGATTTTTGATTCAACTGGCCATGTCACGTGAGACACTGTGTGGGGTGAAACGGACGATCTCCTCATGTGTAGTTCCCACCAGAAACATGGAGGAGGTGTTGTTATGTAGTGGGGTGTTGATGTGATAATGTCTGTGATTTATTTAGAATTCAAGGCACACTTAACCAGCATACAATAAGATTCTGTAAGAACATCATCTGGTTTGGGTTAGTGGACTACTTCACGGTTTTCAACAGGACAATGACCCATCACACCCCATGCTGTGTAAGGCTATTTACCAAGAAGGACAGTGATGGAGTGCTGCATCAGATGACCTGGTTTGATCCTCCGACTCCCAACCAAATTGAGATGGTTTGGGATGAGTCGGACCCTCCGCAGGAGTGAAGGTGGCAGCCAACAAGGCTCAGCATGTACCACCAAGACTGTTGGGTGCCATCTGCTGCAAAGTTGCTGAGAGAATGCCAGAGTGTGCAAAAGGCCAGCTATCAAGGCAAGGGTATATTTGGTGAACTCATGCAAATATATTTTGATTTGTTTAATACTTTTTTTGGTTAAGTACATGATTCCATATGTATGCTATTTGTAGTTTGATGTTTCAACATATTCCTACAAATGTAGAAAAATAGTCAAAATAAAGAAAAACTTTGAATGAGTAGATGTGTCCAAACTTTGACGTAGTGTGTATAGATTGCAGACTACAGAATCTTTTTAATATCTCACAAATTATGAAACGACAAGGCTACTTTGACACTGGACAAACCGAGAACCTGAGATCAATAAAATGACCTTGAATCCATCAATAGCCTAGCCTAGATGTGGAGACACATATTGCAGACTACATGAGGAGGAAATTATAGTCCTGGGTAATGTTTCCCTGTTTCACTGACTCATCTAATGACGCACAGCTATGGCCGACATGCACTTGTGCCAAAAGCCTCTCGTTACTTTTAGTACAATGTTATTCGCTAATAGGCATATTTGGACGTTGATAACATATTTAGTCTACAGACAGATTACTTCTGGTATTATTTATTTAAACCGGTAGTTCCTCACGATTGTATTTGAATATTGCGAAAGGCCTGAACGCGGTTGTATGCGTTTGAGCGATACAGGGTTCTCCTCACTCGCTGGGCAATGGCCAACGCTGGTTGAAGGCTGCGTCGCCATGCGTAAACCAACTCCGGCCGGCCTAATACAAATCAATAGTTAGGATACTAGTCCAACCATAAACCCGGACCGCCTGAATACAACTAACAGTTAGGATATCAGTTCAACCATAAACTCCGACCGCCCAACACAAATCAATTGTTAGGATATCAGTCAACCATAACCCGACCGCCCACGCCAACCAATGTTAGGATATCAGTCAACGATAACCGGCTGCCTAACACAAATCAATTGGCAGGATGATTAGTCAACCAGGAAACCGCCGCCTAACACAAATCAATTCGTTAGGATATCAGTCCAAACCATAACCGAACCGGACTAACACAAATCATATAGTTAGGATATAAATAAACCATAAACCTCGAGTCACCAACACAAATCAATTGTTAGGGATATAGTCAAATCATAAACCCGGATGCCCGATACAAATGAATTGTTAGGATATAGTTAAAGATAAACGACAACATAAATCAATTGTTAGGATATCAGTAAATTATAAACTGGACCGGCCTAATACAAATAATATAGCATAGTAAACGCATAGTATTAAACCGGCCTAACAAAATCAATGTTAGGAGTTATAGTAAATAAACCGCAAAAAAATAATAGTATAGTCAAACTATAAACCCGGGCCGGACCAACACAAATCAATGTAGATATCAGACCAACCATAAACGGACCCAACACAAAATCAATAGATATAGTGAAAAATAAACCCGGGGAACACAATAATTAGGATGATAATACAACACAATCAATGTAGGATATCAGTCAAACTATAAACCAGATAAACGAAAGAAAAAAAAAGGAGCTCAACACAAATCAATAGTTAGGATATCAGTCCTGTGCCAGGCCCCTGCCCATGGCAATGCTGCAAGCAGCGGCACCCAAGTCATGCAGGCGGCGTGAGGCAAGCAGTTCCCCGGTCATGCAGGCTGGAGAAAGCAGTTCCCAAAGTCATGCAGGCTGCGTAGCAAGCAGTTCCCTGGTCATGCAGGCTGCGTAGCAAGCAGTTCCCAAGTCATGCAGGCTGCGTAAAGGCAGTTCCCAAGTTTACACTTTTTTTGTACATGTATTTAAACTATGCGGAAATCAAATAAAATCCATATTATTCGAATCCCGGAAAAATTTCAAATTCCCAACCCTTTACTGTACCGTCACTGTTCTCCATACAACCCACACTATACGCAACATACTGTCCTGTTATAAAGTACTGTCCTCACTGTACAACACACTATCACAGCACATACTATACCCTTATAGTACGTCCTCACTGACAACACACTATACACATAACATACTGTCTATAGTACACTGTCCTCACTGTACACAAACACACTATACCAGCGTACTGTCCTGTTATAGTACTGTCCTCACTGTACAAACACTATACGCAACATACTGTCCTGTTATAGTACTGTCCTCACTGTACAACACACTATACGCAACATACTGTCCTGTTATAGTACTGTCCTCACTGTACAACACACTATACACAACATACTGTCCTGTTATAGTACTGTCCTCACTGTACAACACACTATACACAAATATACTGTCCTGTTATAGTACTGTACTCACTGTACAACACACTATACACAACATACTGTCCTGTTATAGTACTGTCCTCACTGTACAACACACTATACACAACATACTGTCCTGTTATAGTACTGTCCTCACTGTACAACACACTTATACACAACATACTGTCCTGTTATAGTACTGTCCTCACTGTACAACACACTATACGCAACATACTGTCCTGTTATAGTACTGTCCTCACTGTACAACACACTATACGCAACATACTGTCCTGTTATAGTAACTGTACTCACTGCGCAACAGCACTATACGCAAACATACTGTCCTGTTATAGTACTGTCTCCACTGTACAACACACTATACGCAACATACTGTCCTGTTATAGTACTGTCCTCACTGTACAACACACTATACGCAAACATACTGTCCTGTTATAGTACTGTCCCCACTGTACCAATACACTATACAACATACTGTCCTAGGTTATAGTACTGTCCTCACTGTACAACACACACTATACACAACATACTGTCCTGTTATAGTACTGTCCTCACTGTACAACACAACATACACAACATACTGTCCTGTTATAGTACACGTCCTCACTAGTACAACACACTATACACAACATACTGTCCTGTTATAGTACTGTCCTCACTGTACAACCCACACTATACGCAACATACTGTCCTGTTATAGTACTGTACTCACTGTACAACACACTATACGCAACATACTGTCCTGTTATAGTACTGTACTCACTGTACAACACACTATACGCAACATACTGTCCTGTTATAGTACTGTCTCACTGTACAACACACTCAGTACACAACATACTGTCCTGTTATAGTACTGTCCTCACTGTACAACACACTATACACAAACATACTGTCCTGTTATAGTACTGTCCTCACTGTACAACACACTATACACATAAACATACTGTCCTGTTATAGTACTGTCCTCACTAAAGGTACAACACACTATACACAACATACTGTCCTGTTATAGTACTGTCCTCACTGTACAACACACTATACACAACATACTGTCCTGTTATAGTACTGTCCTCACTGTACAACACACTCACACAACATACTGTCCTGTTATAGTACTGTACTCACTGTACATAAAACACACTATACACAACATACTGTCCTGTTATAGTACTGTCCTCACTGTACAAACACTATACACAACATACTGTCCTGTTATAGTACTGTCCTCACTGTACAACACACAATAAGTACACAACATACTGCTGTTTATAGTACTGTCCTCACTGTACAACACACTATACACAACATACTGTCCTGTTATAGTACTGTCCTCATAGCTGTACAACACACATAACGCTAACATACTGTCCCTGTTATAGTACTGTCCTCACTGCTGCAACACTATACGCAACATACTTGTCCTGTTATAGTACTGTCCTCACTGCCACAACACACTATACGCAACATACTGTCCTGTTATAGTACTGTACTCACTGTACAACACACTACCAGACCATTAGAGAACCACTTCCAACCTTCTTGAACAATTGAGACTCTTACAGTGAATTACAGTAGAAGGAATAACAGGTGGATCAAGTGGCTGGCAGTGATACAGTGATACAGCTGTAAAGGTCAAAGAGGAAAGGTTCCTAATGAAGAATATAACTTGAGAACACTCCAGAGAAGAGAGAGTACTGATGGAAGAGGGAGAGAGAGAAGGAAGGAGGTAGGGATTGATAGAATGGTAGATAGGTTGGTTGGAGAGTAAAGAGAGAGGTAGAGAGGTGAGAGAGAAGTAGAGAGAGGTAGAGAGAGGTGAGAGAGGTGAGGTAGAGAGAAGTAGAGAGAGAGTAGTAGAGAGGTAGAGTAGAAGTAGAGAAGTAGAGAGAGGTAGAGAGGGGGTAGAGAGAAGTAGAGAGAAGCAGAGGAGAGAAGTAGAGAGAAGTAGAGAGAAGTGGAGGGAGAGAGGTAGAGAGAAGTAGAGAGAGGTAGAGAGGGTGAGGGGTAGAGAGAGGTAGAGAGAGGTAGAGAATGAGGTAGAGAGAGGTAGAGAGGTAGAGAGAAGTAGAGTGGTGGGGTGGGGAGAGGTAGAGAGAGGTAGAGAGAAGAGAGAGAGTAGAGGAGGTGAGAGGGAGGAGAGACAAGAGAGAGAGAGTAGAGAGAGGTAGAGAGAGAGAGTAGAGAGGTAGAGAGGTGAGAGAGGTAGAGAAGAGTAGAGAGGTAAGAGGGGAGAGAGAGAGGTAGAGAGAAGTAGAGAGAGGGAGAGAGGGAAGAGAGAAGTAGAGAGAAGTAGAGAGAAGTAGAGAGAGTAGGGAGAGAGAGAGGTAGAGAGAGGTAGAGAGGGGAGAGAAGTAGAGAGAGAAAGAGAGGAAGAGAGGAAGTGAGAGAGAAGTATGGGAGAGAGGAGAGAGAGAGAGGTAGATGGGAAGTAGAGAGAGTAGAGAGAGAGAAGTAGAGAGAGGAATGGGGTAGAGAGGTAGAGAGGAAGAGAGGGTAGAGAGGTAGAGAGAGAAGAGGTGGGAGACAGAGGTAGAGCGGTAGTTGGGGTAATTGATATTAAAGCATTGGGGAGGAAAACCCTCCTCTCCTCTCCAGAGAGAAATCTAGTCTCATCTCTGTGGAAACGCAAGGAGTAATAATGTAATTCATATTTAGTCTCTTTTGTACTGAAAGACCGCAGACTGATCAAATTAGAGGGCATGGCCCAGATCTGGGCCATATAAAGCAAAAAACGATTGTAAAATCAAAAACTCTGCAAAATAAAAACTCCGCCAGGTCTGGCCCACATACTGTACAGAAGGTACGGGCTGAGTACCCGCCTAGGTCCCCGGTCCAGTGGTGGACCAGATGCTGGCTGCCACACGGACCTTACATGCGGCTACATTAAATCAGCTACTCCCAAAATCACATTAAATATACTCTCCCCTATTAAATGCTGTATTTAAACGAAGCCAAGTGCAGCTGTAGTTAAAGTCAATCACAAATCAATCTGGTTCATTATAAGTTGCAAGAAGGAAACATGAAGTCAAATCAAAGTGTATTGATGGTGACAGGTGTTGTTACAGAGCAGTAAAATGCATCAGACCGCTTGACATGAAGCGCAAAGAATGCTAATACATGTACTATTGGCATGCATTGGATTGTGCCACAAATGCTAAAAAGTTAGCATTTGAAACAGTGGCCATGTAAACAAAACCAAAAGCATGGGTTGCTGTTATACCATAGACTGCTTACAGGGTAAAGGACATTTGGTGGAACTTCCCCTTTAATTACTGTTTCCCTTCCCATGGGAAGCCTACAGGTAGGGACATTTTGGGAAATTCCCTTTAATTACTGTTTCCCCTTCCCATGGGAAGCCTACAGGGAACTAGGGACATTTGGGAACTTCCCCTTTAATTACTGTTTCCCTTCCCATGTGGAAGCCTACAGGTAGGGACATTTTGGGAACTCCCCTTTAATTACTGTTTCCCCTTCCCATGGGAAGCCTACAGGTATGGACATTGGGAACTTCCCTTTAATTACTGTTTCCCCTCTCCCATGGGAAATGCCCACAGGGTAGGGACATTTGGGGAACTCCCCTTAATTACGTTCCCCTTCCCATGGGGAAGCCTACAGGGTAGGGACATTTGGGGGAACTTCCCCTTTAATTACTGTTCCCCTTCCCATGGGAAGCCCACTGGTGTTGAGTAGGGTTAATTAGGTTTTGGATTAATTTGATTTTGGATCTTTGCACTGTTGTGTTGTATGACCTATTTGTGAGCCCAGCGTAAGTAGAAAGGGAACACAGTCATAAAGGGATAGTCCAGTGTAAGTAGAAAGGGAGTCAAAAGGAGGTCAGTGTAATTGAAGGGAACACAGTCATTAAAGGGATAGTCCATGTGGGTAGGGAAGGGGAACTACAGTCATTAAAGGGATAGTCCAGTGTAAGTAGGAATGGAACACAGTCATTAAAGGGATAGTCCAGTGTAAGTAGGAAGGGGAACACAGTCATTAAAAGGGATAGTCCAGTGTAAGTAGGAAGGGAACACAGTCATTAAAGGGATAGTCCAGTGTAAGTTGAGGAAGGGAACAAGTCACAAAGGGATAGTCCAGTGTGAAGGGAATGGAACACAGTCATTAAAGGGATAGTCCAGTGTAATTAGGAAGGAACACAGTCATTAAAGGGATAGTCCAGTGTAAGTAGGAATGGAACACAGTCATTAAAGGGATAGATCCAGTGTAAGTAGTGGGGAATGGAACACAGTCATTAAAGGGATAGTCCAGTGTAAGTAGGAAGGGAACACAGTCATTAAAGGGATAGTCCAGTGGTAGGAAGGAACACAGTCATTAGAAGGGATAGTCCAGTGGCAGTAAGGGAACACGGTCATTAAAGGGAGAGTCCAGTAAGTAGGTAGGGAACACGGTCAGGTAAAGGGATAGTCCAGTGTAGAGGGAAGGGAACACAGTCATTAAAGGGATAGTCCAGTGTTGAAGTAGGAATGGAACCACAGTCATTAAAGGGATAGTCCAGTGTAAGGTAGGGAATGGAACACAGTCATTAAAGGGATAGTCCAGTGTAAGCAGGAAGGGAACACAGTCATTAAAGGGATAGTCCAGTGTAAGTAGGAAGGGAACACAGTGAACATTAAAGGGGATAGTCCAGTGTGGGCAGGAAGGGAACACAGTCATTGAAGGGATAGTCCAGTGTAAGTAGGAAGGGCACACAGTCATTAAAGGGATAGTCCAGTGTAAGTGAGGAAGGGAACACAGTCATGGTAAAGGGATAGTCCAGTGTAAGGTAGGAAGGGAACACAGTCATTAAAGGGATAGTCCAGCGTAAGTCAGGAAGGGAACACAGTCATTAAAGGGGATAGTCAGCGTAGTAGTGAAGGGAACACAGTCATTAAAGGGATAGTCCAGTGTATAGTAGGAAGGGAACACAGTCATTAAAGGGATAGTCCAGTCTCTGGCTACTGGAAGGGAACACAGTCAAGGTTAAAGGGATAGTCCAGTGTGAAGTAGGAAGGGAACACAGTCATTAAAGGGATAGTCCAGTGTAAGCAGGAATTGAACACAGTCATTAAAGGGATAGTCCAGTGCAAGCAGGAAGGGAAAACACAGTCATTAAAGGGATAGTCCAGTGTAATTAGGAAGGGAACAGCAGTCATTAAAGGGATAGTCCATGAAGTTAGGAAGGGAACACAGTCATTAAAGGGATAGCCCAGTGTAAGTAGGAAGGAACACAGTCATTAGGGAAGGGATAGTCCAGTGTGTAGGAAGGGGAACAACAGTCATTAAAGGGATAGTCCAGTATAGGTAGGAAGGGAACACAGTCATTAAAATGGATAGTCCAGTGTAAGCAGGAGGAACACAGTCATTAAAGGGATAGTCCAGTGTAAGTAGGAAGGGAACACGGTCATTAAAGGGATAGTCCAGTGTGAAGCAAGGAAGGGGAACACAGTCGACTAAAGGGATAGTCCAGTTTGAGCAGGGATTGGAACACAGTCATTAAAGGGGATAGTCCAGTGTAAGCAGGAAAGGAACACAGTCATTAAAGGGATAGTCCAGTGTAAGTAGGAAGGGAACACAGTCATTAAAGGGGATAGTCCAGTGTAAGTAGGAAGGGAACACAGTCATAAAAGGGATAGTCCAGTGTAAGTAGGAAGGGAACACAGTCATTAAAGGGATAGTCCAGTGTAAGTAGGGAAGGGAACACAGTCATTAAAGGGATAGTCCAGTGTAAGTAGGAAGGGAACACAGTCATTAAAGGGATAGTCCAGTGTAATTAGGAAGGGAACACAGTCATTAAAGGGATAGTCCAGTGTAAGCAGGAATGGAACACAGTCATAGGAAAGGGATAGTCCAGTGTAAGTAGGAATGGAACACAGTCATTGGAAAGGGATAGATCCAGTGTAAGTAGGAAGGGAACACAGTCATTAAAGGGATAGTCATACTCAAATGACACACTTACTTTACTGCTGGGCTAAACCAGGTCACTACTTTGAAAACAAAAGTATACACCTCACACACATGGTTATGGGCTTAACAAAGATATACACCTCACACACATGGTTATGGGCTTAACAAAGATATACACCTCACACACATGGTTATGGGCTTAACAAAGATATACACCTCACACACATGGTTATGGGCTTAACAAAGATATACACCTCACACACAATGGTTATGGGTTTAACAAAGATATACACCTCACACACATGGTTACGGGCTTAACAAAGATATACACCTCACACACATGGTTATGGGGGCTTAACAAAGATATACACCTCACACACATGGTTACGGGCTTAACAAAGATATACACCTCACACACATGGTTATGGGCTTAACAAAGATATACACCTCACACACATGGTTACGGGTTTAACAAAGATATACACCTACACACATGGTTATGGGCTTAACAAAGATATACACCTCACACACATGGTTATGGGCTTAACAAAGATATACACCTCACACACATGGTTACGGGTTTAACAAAGATATACACCTCACACACACGGTTATGGGCTTAACAAAGATATACACCTCACACACATGGTTATGGGCTTAACAAAAGATATACACCTCACACACATGGTTATGGGCTTAACAAAGATATACACTCACACACATGGTTATGGGCTTAACGAAAGATATACACCTCACACACATGGTTATGGGCTTAACAAAGATATACACCTCACACATGGTTATGGGCTTTAAAAAAAAGAACACACCTTTACTATGAGTTTGCATCCCAACATTACACTTTATATACATCACAGAAGACTGGAAATATAAGAAAACTGTTTGACATAGAAACACCGGATTTTCAGCGTAAAAAATAAATAAATATGTTGCTTAATCATGAAATTATGAGAAATATCAATAACATTCCACCCATGAGGCTACTAGAGGGCGATGTGGTCATTTGACTCGCAGGAAAGGTGTGCACAACAGGAGGTCAAAACCTGAGAATTCTACCTGGTGTTGATGGGGTTACTGTATATTTTCTGAGCTACTGGAAGGAGAGACAACAGATGGACACATCCTCCCCATCTCTCCCTGCACCAGTTGATACTGAAACATGAGTGAGGTATTGTTCCCCCCCAGGAGAAGGAGAGACAGGGAAGATATCTATCACCGTAATAATGATGTTGGGTCACACTGGACCACGTCAAACCACTGGCCCTATCACCGTAATAATGATGTTGGGTCACACTGGACCAAGTCAAACCACTGGCCCTATCACCGTAATAATGATGTTGGGTCACACTGGACCACGTCAAACCACTGGCCCCTATCACCGTATAATGATGTTGGGTCACACTGGACCACGTCAAACCACTGGCCCTATCACCGTAATAATGATGTTGGGTCACACTGGACCACGTCAAACCACTGGTCCCTATCACCGCAATAATGATGTTGGGTCACACTGGACCACGTCAAACCACTGGCCCTATCACCGTAATAATGATGTTGGGTCGACACTGGACCACGTCAAACCACTGGCCCTATCACCGTAATAATGATGTTGGGTCACACTGGACCACGTCAAACCACTGGCCCTATCACCGTAATAATGATGTTGGGCTCACACTGGACCACGTCAAACCACTGGCCCTATCACCGTAATAATGATGTTGGGTCACACTGGACCACGTCAAACCACTGGCCCTATCACCGTAATAATGATGTTGGGTCACACTGGACCACGTCAAACCACTGGCCCTATCACCGTAATAACTGATGTTGGGCCACACTGGACCACGTCAAACCACTGGCCCTATCACCGTAATAATGATGTTGGGTCACACTGGACCACGTCAAACCACTGGCCCCTATCACCGTAATAATGATGTTGGGTCACACTGACCACGTCAAACCACTGGCCCTATCACCGTAATAATGATGTTGGTCACACTGGACCACGTCAAACCAGTGGCCCTATCACCGTAATAATGATGTTGGTCACACTGACCACATCAAACCACTGGCCCTATCACCGTAATAATGATGTTGGGTCACACTGGACCACGTCAAACCACTGGCCCTATCACCGTAATAATAATAATAACGTTAGTTAATCAATCCATTAATGTTGCTACATATAGTCTAACGTTAGTTAATCAATCCATTAGTGTTACTACATATAATCTAACGTTAGTTAATTCCAGAGAACAGGCCATGTCCGAGTGTTGGGACAGAGCCCTTCCAGAGAACAGGCCATGTCCGAAGTGTTGGGACAGAGCCCAGACCTTCCAGAGAACAGGCCATGTCAGAGTGTTGGGACAGAGCCCAGACCTTCCAGAGAACAGGCCATGTCAGAGTGTTGGGACAGAGCCCAGACCTTCCAGAGAACAGGCCATGTCAGAGTGTTGGGACAGAGCCCAGACCTTCCAGAGAACAGGCCATGTCAGAGTGTTGGGACAGAGCCCAGACTCTGCCAGAGAACAGGCCATGTCAGAGTGTTGGGACAGAGCCCAGACCTGCCAGAGAACAGGCCATGTCAGAGTGTTGGGACAGAGCCAGACCTTCCAGAGAACAGGCCATGTCAGAGTGTTGGGACAGAGCCCAGACCTGCCAGAGAACAGGCCATGTCAGAGTGTTGGGACAGAGCCCAGACCTGCCAGAGAACAGGCCATGTCAGAGTGTTGGGACAGAGCCCAGACCTTCCAGAGAACAGGCCATGTCAGAGTGTTGGGACAGAGCCCAGACCTGTCCAGAGAACAGGCCATGTCAGAGTGTTGGGACAGAGCCCAGACCTGCCAGAGAACAGGCCATGTCAGAGTGTTGGGACAGAGCCCAGACCTGCCAGAGAACAGGCCATGTCAGAGTGTTGGGACAGAGCCCAGACCTTCCAGAGAACAGGCCATGTCAGAGTGTTGGGACAGAGCCCAGACCTTCCAGAGAACAGGCCATGTCAGAGTGTTGGGACAGAGCCCAGACCTGCCATGAGAACAGGCCATGTCAGAGTGTTGGGACAGAGCCCAGACCTTCCAGAGAACAGGCCATGTCAGAGTGTTGGGACAGAGCCCAGACCTTCCAGAGAACAGGCCATGTCAGAGTGTTGGGACAGAGCCCTTCCATAGAAGACAAGGACGAGAGGCCATGTCAGAGTGTTGGGACAGAGCCCAGACCTTCCAGAGAACAGGCCATGTCAGAGTGTTGGGACAGAGCCCTTCCATAGAAGACAAGGACGAGAGGCCATGTCAGAGTGTTGGGACAGAGCCCAGACCTGCCAGAGAACAGGCCATGTCAGAGTGTTGGGACAGAGCCCAGACCTGCCAGAGAACAGGCCATGTCAGGAGTGTTGGGACAGAGCCCAGACCTTCCAGAGAACAGGCCATGTCAGAGTGTTGGGACAGAGCCCAGACCTTCCAGAGAACAGGGCCATGTCAGAGTGTTGGGACAGAGCCCAGACCTTCCAGAGAACAGGCCATGTCAGAGTGTTGGGACAGAGCCCAGACCTTCCAGAGAACAGGCCATGTCAGAGTGTTGGGACAGAGCCCAGACCTTCCAGAGAACAGGCCATGTCAGAGTGTTGGGACAGAGCCCAGACCTTCCAGAGAACAGGCCATGTCAGAGTGTTGGGACAGAGCCCAGACCTGCCAGAGAACAGGCCATGTCAGAGTGTTGGGACAGAGCCCAGACCTGCCAGAGAACAGGGCCATGTCAGAGTGTTGGGACAGAGCCCAGACCTTCCAGAGAACAGGCCATGTCAGAGTGTTGGGACAGAGCCCAGACCTTCCAGAGAACAGGCCATGTCAGAGTGTTGGGACAGAGCCCAGACCTTCCAGGAGAACAGGCCATGTCAGAGTGTTGGGACAGAGCCCAGACCTTCCAGAGAACAGGCCATGTCAGAGTGTTGGGACAGAGCCCAGACTGCCAGAGAACAGGGAGGGGCCATGTCAGAGTGTTGGGACAGAGCCCAGACCTTCCAGAGAACAGGCCATGTCAGAGTGTTGGGACAGAGCCCAGACCTTCCAGAGAACAGGCCATGTCAGAGTGTTGGGACAGAGCCCAGACCTTCCAGAGAACGAGGCCATGTCAGAGTGTTGGGACAGAGCCCAGACCTGCCAGAGAACAGGCCATGTCAGAGTGTTGGGACAGAGCCCAGACCTGCCAGAGAACAGGCCATGTCAGAGTGTTGGGACAGAGCCCAGACCTGCCAGAGAACAGGCCATGTCAGAGTGTTGGGACAGAGCCCAGACCTGCCAGAGAACAGGCCATGTCAGAGTGTTGGGACAGAGCCCAGACCTTCCAGAGAACAGGCCATGTCAGAGTGTTGGGACAGAGCCCTTCCATAGAAGACAAGGACGAGGCCATGTCAGAGTGTTGGGACAGAGCCCAGACCTTCCAGAGAACAGGCCATGTCAGGAGTGTTGGGACAGAGCCCAGACCTTGCAGAGAACAGGCCATGTCAGAGTGTTGGGACAGAGCCCAGACCTGCCAGAGAACAGGCCATGTCAGAGTGTTGGGACAGAGCCCAGACCTGCCAGAGAACAGGCCATGTCAGAGTGTTGGGACAGAGCCCAGACCTGCCAGAGAACAGGCCATGTCAGAGTGTTGGGACAGAGCCCAGACCTGCCAGAGAACAGGCCATGTCAGAGTGTTGGGACAGAGCCCAGACCTGCCAGAGAACAGGCCATGTCAGAGTGTTGGGACAGAGCCCAGACCTTCCAGAGAACAGGCCATGTCAGAGTGTTGGGACAGAGCCCAGACCTTCCAGAGAACAGGCCATGTCAGAGTGTTGGGACAGAGCCCAGACCTTCCAGAGAACAGGCCATGTCAGAGTGTTGGGACAGAGCCCAGACCTTCCAGAGAACAGGCCATGTCAGAGTGTTGGGACAGAGCCCAGACCTTCCAAGAGAACAGGCCATGTCAGAGTGTTGGGACAGAGCCCAGACCTGCCAGAGAACAGGCCATGTCAGGAGTGTTGGGACAGAGCCCAGACCTGCCAGAGAACAGGCCATGTCCGAGTGTTGGGACAGAGCCCAGACCTTCCAGAGAACAGGCCATGTCAGAGTGTTGGGACAGAGCCCAGACCTGCCAGAGAACAGGCCATGTCAGAGTGTTGGGACAGAGCCCAGACCTTCCAGAGAACAGGCCATGTCAGAGTGTTGGGACAGAGCCCAGACCTTCCAGAGAACAGGCCATGTCAGGAGTGTTGGGACAGAGCCCAGACCTTCCAGAGAACAGGCCATGTCAGAGTGTTGGGACAGAGCCCAGACCTTCCAGAGAACAGGCCATGTCAGAGTGTTGGGACAGAGCCCAGACCTTGCAGAGAACAGGCCATGTCAGAGTGTTGGGACAGAGCCCAGACCTGCCAGAGAACAGGCCATGTCAGAGTGTTGGGACAGAGCCCAGACCTGCCAGAGAACAGGCCATGTCAGAGTGTTGGGACAGAGCCCAGACCTGCCAGAGAACAGGCCATGTCAGAGTGTTGGGACAGAGCCCAGACCTGCCAGAGAACAGGCCATGTCAGAGTGTTGGGACAGAGCCCAGACCTGCCAGAGGAACAGGCCATGTCAGAGTGTTGGGACAGAGCCCAGACCTGCCAGAGAACAGGCCATGTCAGAGTGTTGGGACAGAGCCCAGACCTGCCAGAGAACAGGCCATGTCAGAGTGTTGGGACAGAGCCCAGACCTGCCAGAGAACAGGCCATGTCAGAGTGTTGGGACAGAGCCCAGACCTTCCAGAGAACAGGCCATGTCCGAGTGTTGGGACAGAGCCCTTCCATAGAAGACAAGGACGAGAGGCCATGTCCGAGTGTTGGGACAGAGCCCTTCCATAGAAGACAAGGACGAGAGGCCATGTCCGAGTGTTGGGACAGAGCCCTTCCATAGAAGACAAGGACGAGAGGCCATGTCAGAGTGTTGGGACAGAGCCCTTCCATAGAAGACAAGGACGAGAGGCCATGTCAGAGTGTTGGGACAGAGCCCTTCCATAGAAGACAAGGACGAGAGGCCATGTCCGAGTGTTGGGACAGAGCACAGTATATATAGTGGGATCAACACCTTCAGGGTCTATATAGTGGGGAGAACACGTATTTGATACACTGCCGATTTTGCAGGTTTTGAAGTTTGCCAATGACCATCTGGATGATCCAGAGGAGGAATGGGAGAAGGTAATGTGGTCTGGTGAGACAAAAATAGAGCTTTTTGGTCTAAACTCCACTCGCCGTGTTTGGAGGAAGAAGAAGGATGAGTACAACCCCAAGAACACCATCCCAACCGTGAAGCATGGAGGTGGAAACATCATTCTTTGGGGATGCTTTTCTGCAAAGGGGACAGGACGACTGCACCGTATTGAGGTGAGAGCATTGAAGATGGGTCGTGACTGGGTCTTCCAGCATGACAACGACCCGAAACACACAGCCAGGGCATCTAAGGAGTGGCTCCGTAAGAAGCATCTCAAGGTCCTGGAGTGGCCTAGCCAGTCTCCAGACCTGAACCCAATAGAAAATCTTTGGAGGGAGCTGAAAGTCCGTATTGCCTAGCGACAGCCCCGAAACCTGAAGGATCTGGAGAAGGTCTGTATGGAGGAGTGGGCCAAAATCCCTGCTGCAGTGTGTGCAAACCTGGTCAAGACCTACAGGAAACGTATGATCTCTGTAATTGCAAACAAAGGTTTCTGTACCAAATATTAAGTTCTGCTTTTCTGATGTATCAAATACTTATGTCATGCAATAAAATGCAAATTAATTACTTAAAAATCATACAATGTGATTTTCTGGATTTTTGTTTTAGATTCCGTCTCTCACAGTTGAAGTGTACCTATGATAAAAATTACAGACCTCTACATGCTTTGTGAGTAGGAAAACCTGCAAAATCGGCAGTGTATCAAATACTTGTTCTCCCCACTGTATAGCGGGGTCAACACCTTCAGGGTATATACAGTTTAAGTCTGAAGTTTACATACACCTTAGCCAAATACATTTAAACTCAGTTTTTCACAATTCCTGACATGTAATCCTAGTAATCATTCCCTGTCTTAGGTCAGTTAGGATCACCTCTTTATTTTAAGAATGTGAAATGTCAGAATAATAGTAGAGAGAATGATTTATTTCATCAGACCAGAGGACATTTCTCCAAAAAGTACGATCTTTGTCCCCATGTGCAGTTGCAAACCGTAGTCTGGCTTTTTTATGGCGGTTTTGGAGCAGTGGCTTCTTCCTTGCTGAGCGGCCTTTAAGGTTATGTCGATATAGGACTCGTTTTACTGTGGATATAGATACTTTATACCTGTTTCCTCCAGCATCTTCACAAGGTCATTTGCTGTTGTTCTGGGATTGATTTGCACTTTTCGCACCAAAGTACGTTCATCTCTAGGAGACAGAACTTGTCTCCTTCCTGACCGGTATGACGGCTGTGTGGTCCCATGGTGTTTATACTTGCGTACTATTGTTTGTACAGATGAACGTGGTACATTCAGGCGTTTGGAAATTGCTCCCAAGGATGAACCAGACTTGTGGAGATCTACAATTCTTTTTCTGAGGTCTTGGCTGATTTCTTTTGATTATCCCATGATGTCAAGCAAAGAGGCACTGAGTTTGAAGGTAGGCCTTCAAATACATCCACAGGTACACCTCCAATTGACTCAAATGATGTCAATTAGCCTATCAGAAGCTTCTAAAGCCATGACATCATTTTCTGGAATTTTCCAAGCTGTTTAAAGGCACAGTCAACTTATTGTATGTAAACCTCTGACCCACTGGAATTGTGATACAGTGAATTATAAGTGAAATAATCTGTCAAAACTATAGTTTGTTAACAAGAAATTTGTGGAGTGGTTGAAAAACGAGTTTTAATGACTCCAACCTAAGTGTATGTAAACTTCTGACTTCAACTGTAATGTTTCTGCCACCATCTCTTATGACTGAAAAGAGCTTCTGGATATCAGGACAGCGATTACTCACCACGCCAGAGGTAGAGTATCTCATGATAAGCTGTAGACCACACTATTTACCAAGAGAGTTTTCATCTATATTTTTTGTAGCTGTCTATTTACCACCACAAACCGATGCTGGCACTAAGACCGCACTCAATGAGCTGTATAAGACCATAAGAAAACAGGAAAACACTCATCCAGAGGCAGCGCTCCTAGTGGCCGGGGACTTTAATGCAGGGAAACTTAAATCAGTTTTATCTCATTTCTACCAGCATGTTAAATGTGCAACCAGAGGAAAAAAACTCTAGACCACCTTTACTCCACACACAGAGACGCATACAACGCTCTCCCTCACCCTCCATTTGGCAAATCTGACCATAACTCTATCCTCCTGATTCCTGCTTACAAGCAAAAACTAAAGCAGGAAGCACCAGTGACTCGTTCAATAAAGAAGTGGTCAGATGAAGCTAAGCTACAGGACTGTTTTGCTAGCACAGACTGGAATATGTTCCGGGATTCTTCCAGTGGCATTGAGGTGTACACCACATCAGTCACTGGCTTCATCAATAAGTGCATCGATGACGTCGTCCCCACAGTGACCGTACGCACATACCCCAACCAGAAGCCATGGATTACAGGCAACATCCGCACTGAGCTAAAGGGTAGAGCTGCCACTTTCAAGAAGAGGGACTCTAACCTGGACGCTTATAAGAAATCCCGCTATGCCCTCCGACGAACCATCAAACAGGCAAAGAGTCAATACAGGACTAAGATTGAATCGTACTACACCGGCTCCAACGCTCATCGTGGCAGGGCATGCAAACTATTACAGACTACAAAGGGAAGCACAGCCGCAAGATTGGCATGGGCCCTCAGATCCTCAAAAAGTTATACAGCTACACCATTGAGAGCATCCTGACTGGTTGCATCACTTCATGGTATGGCAACTGCTTGGTCTCCGTCCAGCATTAGAGAGGGTAGTGAGTACGGCCCAGTACATCACTGGGGCCAAGCTTCCTGCCATCCAGGACCTCTATACTCTATACCGATCACTGCACCTTGTCACGGTCGTCTGACGAATGAGTAGACCAAAGCGCAGCGCGTTGAGTGAACATGACTTTATTAAGATAAAGTACACTAACCAAAACAATAAACACTGACGAAACGAGAAGTCCAACAGTACACGACTGAACACGGAACAAAAACCCACAAACACACAGTGAAACCACAACAGTTTAAATATGGCTCCCAATCAGAGATAACGAGCCGACAGCTGTCACTCGTTACCTCCGATTGGGAGTCACCTGAATAATAACCACCACAACATAGAAATGAACACCTAGAAACCAACATAGAAATACACCCAAAAGAAAATGAACAACCCTGGCTCAATAATCAAAGTCCATGGAGCCAGAGTGTCACAGTACCCCCCCCTAAAGGTGCGAACTCCGGGCGCACCAGCATACAGTCTAGGGGAGGGTCTGGGTGGGCGTCTGTCCATGGTGGCGGCTCTGGCACTGGTCGTGGTCCCCACCCCACCATAGTCACTACCCGCTTACGTAGCCTCCTCCAAATGACCACCCCCCAACTAAACCCCACAGGATTAAGGGGGCAGCACTGGACTAAGAGGCATCACCGGACTCAGGGGCAGCACCGGACTAAGGGGCAGCACCGGGCTAAGGGGCAGCACCGGGCTAAGGGGCAGCACCGGACTAAGGGGCAGCACCGGACTGAATGGCGGATCCTGGCTGGCTGGCTCTGGCGGATCCTGGCTGGACGGCTCTGGCGGATCCTTGCTGGACGGCTCTGGCGGATCCTGGCTGGACGGCTCTGGCGGATCCTGGCTGGACGGCTCATGGCTGGCTGACGGATCTGGCTGCTCATGGCTGGCTGACGGATCTGGCTGCTCATGGCTGGCTGACGGACCTGGCTGCTCATGGCTGGCTGACGGATCTGGCTGCTCATGGCTGGCTGACGGATCTGGCTGATCCTGTCTGGCGGAAGGCTCTGGCTGATCCCGTCTGGCGGAAGGCTCTGGCTGATCCTGTCTGGCGGAAGGCTCTGGCTGATCCTGTCCGGCGGAAGGCTCTGGCTGATCCTGTCTGGCGGAAGGCTCTAGCGGCTCCTGTCTGGCGGAAGGCTCTAGCGGCTCCCGGTCTGGCGGACGGCTCTGAAGGCTCATGGCAGACGGGCGGCTTTGCAGGTTCAGTACAGACGGGGCGGCTTTAGCGCCGTTGGGCAGACGGGCAGTTCAAGCGCCGTTGGGCAGACGGGCAGTTCAGGCGCCGTTGGGCAGACGGGCAGTCCAGGCGCCGTTGGGCAGACGGGCAGTTCAGGCGCCGTTGGGCAGACGGGCAGTTCAGGCGCCGTTGGGCAGACGGGCAGTTCAGGCGCCGTTGGGCAGACGGCAGACTCTGGCCGTCTGAGGCGCACCTTAGGCCTGGCGCGTAGTGCCGGAACTGGAGGTACCGGGCTGAGGACACGCATCTCAGGGCTAGTGCGGGGAGAAGGAACAGGCCGGACCGGGCTGGCGACGCGCACCGTAGACTTGGTGCGGGTGGCAGGAACAGGCCGGACCGGGCTGGCGACGCGCACCGTCAGTTTGGTGCGAGTGGCAGGAACAGGCCAGGTCGGGCTGGCGACGCGCACTGTAGACTTGGTGCGGGTGGCAGGAACAGGCCGGGTCGGGCTGGCGACGCGCACCGTAGACTTGGTGCGCGTGGCAGGAACAGGCCGGACCGGGCTGGCGGCGCGCACCGTATCCCTGGTGCGAGTGGCGGAACAGGCCGGGTCGGGCTGGCGACGCGCACCGTATCCCTGGTGCGAGTGGCCGGAACAGGCCGGGCCGGGCTGTCGACGCACACCGCATCCTTGGTGCGTGGAGCAGGAACAGGCCGGGCAGGGCTGTCGACGCACACCGTATCCTTGGTGCGTGGAGCAGGAACAGGCCGGGCAGGGCTGTCGACGCACACCGTATCCTCTGTGCGTGGAGCAGGAACAGGCCGGGCTGGGCTGGCGACGCACACCGTAGGTTCTGTGCGTGGAGCAGGAACAGGCCGGGCTGGGCTGGCGACGCACACCGTAGTCTTGGTGCGTGGAGCAGGAACAGGCCGGGCTGGGCTGGCGACGCACACCGTAGGTTCTGTGCGTGGAGCAGGAACAGGCCGGGCTGGGCTGGCGACGCACACCGTGGGCTTGATGCGTGGAGTAGGAACAGGCCGGGCAGGGCTGTCGACGCACACCGTATCCTTGGTGCGTGGAGCAGGAACAGGCCGGGCTGGGCTGGCGACGCACACCGTAGGTTCTGTGCGTGGAGCAGGAACAGGCCGGGCTGGGCTGGCGACGCACACCGTGGGCTTGATGCGTGGAGTAGGAACAGGCCGGTCCGTACTGGGAACACACACCACTGGCTTTAACTGGGGATCAGGAACGGGCCGGACCGGACTGGTAACACACATCAGTCTCTCACGCCGTGCCGCAACAACTTCCCTTCCTCTACTCGCCAATGGCTCCCGTAATCCGATAGCCTTCTCTCCACGTCTCCCTGTGGCAGCCTCCTGCTGCCCAGCCGCCCAAGCCATGTGCCCCCCCCAAAAAACTTTTTGGGGTTGCCTCTCGTCCTTCCAACGATGGCCCTGCTGACGCCGTTGCTCCTCTCTCGCCAGGGCCTTGATCCTCCCCCAAGGTCCCTTGCCCCCGAGCATGTCCTCCCAGGACCACGATTTGCCCACCTGGGCCATCGCCAGCCTCTCGATCTCCTTACCCGGCGCCTCCTCCCATGTCCAGCTGTCTTGCTCCTGGACACGCTGCTTGGTCCTTTTGTGGTGGGTTTTTCTGTCACGGTCGTCTGACGAATGAGTAGACCAAAGCGCAGCGCGTTGAGTGAACATGACTTTATTAAGATAAAGTACACTAACCAAAACAATAAACACTGACGAAACGAGAAGTCCAACAGTACACGACTGAACACGGAACAAAAACCCACAAACACACAGTGAAACCACAACAGTTTAAATATGGCTCCCAATCAGAGATAACGAGCCGACAGCTGTCACTCGTTACCTCCGATTGGGAGTCACCTGAATAATAACCACCACAACATAGAAATGAACACCTAGAAACCAACATAGAAATACACCCAAAAGAAAATGAACAACCCTGGCTCAATAATCAAAGTCCATGGAGCCAGAGTGTCACACACCTGTACACAGCCCATCCGAAATTAGCCCACCCAACTACCTCATCCCTATATTGTTATTTATTTTGCTCTTTTGCACCCCAGTATCTCTATTTGCACATAATCTCTTGCACATCTAGCATTCCAGTGTTAATACTATTGTAATTATTCTGCACTATAGCCTATTTATTGCCTTACCTCCATAACTTGCTACATTTGCACACACTGTATATACAGTGGGGAAAAAAAGTATTTAGTCAGCCACCAATTGTGCAAGTTCTCCCACTTAAAAAGATGAGAGAGGCCTGTAATTTTCATCATAGGTACACGTCAACTATGACAGACAAAATGAGAAATAAAATTCCAGAAAATCACATAGTAGGATTTTTAATGAATTTATTTGCAAATTATGGTGGAAAATAAGTATTTGGTCAATAACAAACGTTTCTCAATACTTTGTTATATACCCTTTGTTGGCAATGACACAGGTCAAACGTTTTCTGTAAGTCTTCACAAGGTTTTCACACACTGTTGCTGGTATTTTGGCTCATTCCTCCATGCAGATCTCCTCTAGAGCAGTGATGTTTTGGGGCTGTCGCTGGGCAACACGGACTTTCAACTCCCTCCAAAGATTTTCTATGGGGTTGAGATCTGGAGACTGGCTAGGCCACTCCAGGACCTTGAAATGCTTCTTACGAAGCCACTCCTTCGTTGCCCAGGCGGTGTGTTTGGGATCATAGTCATGCTGAAAGTCCCAGCCACGTTTCATCTTCAATGCCCTTGCTGATGGAAGGAGGTTTTCACTCCAAATCTCACGATACATGGCCCCATTCATTCTTTCCTTTACACGGATCAGTCGTCCTGGTCCCTTTGCAGAAAAACAGCCCCAAAGCATGATGTTTCCACCCCCATGCTTCACAGTAGGTATGGTGCAACTCAGCATTCTTTGTCCTCCAAACACGACGAGTTGAGTTTTTACCAAAAAAGTTCTATTTTGGTTTCATCTGACCATATGACATTCTCCCAATCCTCTTCTGGATCATCCAAATGCACTCTAGCAAACTTCAGACGGGCCTGGACATGTACTGGCTTAAGCAGGGGGGACACGTCTTGCACTGCAGGATTTGAGTCCCTGGCGGCGTAGTGTGTTACTGATGGTAGGCTTTGTTACTTTGGTCCCAGCTCTCTGCAGGTCATTCACTAGGTCCCCCCGTGTGGTTCTGGGATTTTTGCTCACCATTCTTGTGATCATTTTGACCCCACGGGGTGAGAACTTGCGTGGAGCCCCAGATCGAGGGAGATTATCAGTGGTCTTGTATGTCTTCCATTTCCTAATAATTGCTCCCACAGTTGATTTCTTCAAACCAAGCTGCTTACCTATTGCAGATTCAGTCTTCCCAGCCTGGTGCAGGTCTACAATTTTGTTTCTGGTGTCCTTTGACAGCTCTTTGGTCTTGGTCATAGTGGAGTTTGGAGTGTGACTGTTTGAGGTTGTGGACAGGTGTCTTTTATACTGATAACAAGTTCAAACAGGTGCCATTAATACAGGTAACGAGTGGAGGACAGAGGAGCCTCTTAAAGAGGAAGTTACAGGTCTGTGAGAGCCAGAAATCTTGCTTGTTTGTAGGTGACCAAATACTTATTTTCCACCATCATTTGCAAATAAATTCATTAAAAATCCTACAATGTGATTTTCTGGATTTTTTTTTCTCAATTTGTCTGTCATAGTTGACGTGTACCTATGATGAAAATGACAGGCCTCTCTCATCTTTTTAAGTGGGAGAACTTGCACAATTGGTGGCTGACTAAATACTTTTTTTCCCCACTGTATATTTTCTGTTGTATTTCTGACTTTATGTCTTTTACCCCATATGTAACTCTGTGTTGTTTTTATTGCACTACTTTGCTTTATCTTGGCCAGGTCGCAGTTGTAAATGAGAACCTGTTCTCAACTGGCTTACCTGGTTAAATAAAGGTGAAATAAAAATAAAAATAAAAATACCAGGCGGTGTCAGAGGAAGGCCCTAAAAATTGTCAGACTCCAGCCACCCTAGTCATAGACTGTTCTCTTTGCTACCGCACGGCAAGCGGTACCGGAGCGCCAAGTCTAGGTCCAAAAAGCTTCTTAACAGCTTCTACCTCCAAGCCAATCAAATGGCTACCCGGACTATTTGCTAATCAAATGGCTACCCGGACTATTTGCATTGTCCCCCCCCTCTTTTATGCTGCTGCTACTCTCTGTTAATTATCTAGTCACTTTAACTCTACCCACATGTACATATTACCTCAATTAGTCTATACATACATGTACACTACAAGTCAAAAGTTTGGACACATCTACTCATTCAAGGGTTTTTCTTTATTTTTACTATTTTCTACATTATAGAATAATAGTGAAGACATCAAAACTATGACATAACACATATGGAATCATGTAGTAACCAAAAAAAGTGTTAAACAAATCAAAATGTATTTTATATTCGAGATTCTTCAAATAGCCACCCTTTGCCTTGACAGCTTTGCACACTCTTAAGGGCTTGTAAGTAAGTATTTCACTGTAAGGTCTACACCTGTTGTATTCGGCGCATGTGACAAATAACATTTGATTTGATTTGAGTGTCTGTGTGAAGTGCTGATGTGGTTAAATCCTATTGAGATTACACGTGGCATCTCTAAATGTGTAGTTTATAGCCTAGAGTGCCTTGCAAAAGTATTCATCCCCCTTGGCGTTTTTCCTATTTTGTTGCATTACAACCTGTAATTTAAATGTCACTTTGTATCAAAGATAAAGGTGTAGTATTGAGAAACTATCGAGGTTAGCTAGCCAGCTACATTCGTTCGCAGCGACGCCGTTTTTCAAACAAAGTCAACACCGCAGCCATTGCTAGCTAGCCAACATTACAAGCTAGCAGTACTGTAGCAACTAAATACAATATCATTTTAGTCGTTCCAAGTTAACAAACAGATCACCGACCATTTTGAATCCCACCGTACCTTCTCCGCTATGCAATCCGGTTTCCGAGCTGGTCATGGGTGCACCTCAGCCACGCTCAAGGTGCTAAACAATATTATAACCGTGATCGATAAAAGACAGTACTGCGCAGCCGTCTTCATCGACCTGGCCAAGGCTTTCGACTCTGTCAACCACCGCATTCTTATTGGCAGACTAAATAGCCTTGGTTTCTCAAATGACTGCCTCGCCTGGTTCACCAACTACTTCTCAGATAGAGTTCAATGTGTCAAATCGGAGGGCCTGTTGTCTGGACCTATGGCCGTCTCTATGGGGGTGCCACAGGGTTCAATTCTCGGGCCGACTCTATTCTCTGTGTATATCAATGATGTCGCTCTTGCTGCTGGTGACGCTCGGATCCACCTCTATGCGGACGACACCATTTTGTATACATCTGGCCCTTCATTGGACACTGTGTTAACAAACCTCCAAACGAGCTTCAACGCCATACAACACACCTTCCGTAGCCTCCAACTGCTCTTAAACACTAGTAAAACTAATTGCATGCTCTTCAACCGAAAGCTGCTTACACCCGACTATAATCACTACTCTCTCAAACTCTTGAGCGTGCCGTCTCTAGCCAACTCTCCTGCTATCTCTCTCAGAATGACCTTCTTGATCCAAACCAGTCAGGATTCAAGACTGGTCATTCAACTGAGTCTGCTCTTCTCTGTGTCACGGAGGCTCTCTGCACTGCTAAAGCTAACTCTCTCTCTTCTGCTCTTATCCTTCTAGACCTGTCTGCTGCCTTTGATACTGTGAACCACCAGATCCTCCTCTCCACCATCTTCGAGTTGGGCATCTCCCGCGCTGCTCACTCTTGGATTGCGTCCTACCTGACAGGTCGCTCCTACCAGGTGACGTGGCGAGAATCTGTCTCCGCACCACGTGCTCTCACCACTGGTGTCCCCCAGGGCTCAGTTCTAGGCCCTCTCCTATTCTCTCTATACACCAAGTCACTTGGCTCTGTCATATCCTCACATGGTCTCTCCTATTATTGCTACGCAGACGACACAAAACTAATCTTCTCCTTTCCCCCTTCTGATAACCAGGTGGTGAATCGCATCTCTGCATGTCTGGCAGACATATCAGTGTGGATGTCGGATCACCACCTCAAGCTGAACCTCGGCAAGACGGAGCTGCTCATCCTCCCGGGGAAGGACTGCCCGCTCCATGATCTCGCCTTCACGGTTGACAACTCCATTGTGTCCTCCTCCCAGAGTGCAAAGAACATTGGCGTGACCCTGGACAACACCCTGTCGTTCTCCGCTAACATCAAAGCGGTGACCCGATCCTGCAGGTTCATGCTCTACAACATTTGCAGAGTACGACCCTACCTTACACAGAAAGCGGCTCAGGTCCTATTCCAGGCACTTGTCATCTCCCGTCTGGATTACTGCAACTCGCTGTTGGCTGGGCTCCCTGCTTGTGCCATTAAACCCCTACAACTTATCCAGAACGCTGCAGCCCGTCTGGTGTTCAACCTTCCCAAGTTCTCTCATGTCACCCCGCTCCTCCGCACACTCCACTGGCTTCCAGTTGAAGCTTGCATCTATTACAAAACTATGGTGCTTGCCTACGGAGCTGTGAGGGGAACGGCACCTCCTTACCTTCAGGCTCTGATCAGACCCTACACTATTGGTCGTTCTCTCTGAATTAATTGTCATAATTATTCAGCAAGTGTACATTATCCTAGGGGCATTGGAAGACACAATGTAAGTAACCTAATTTATGTCCCTCTTACTGCCCTGAATTTTTTTATTTATTTTATTTCACCTTTATTTAACCAGGTAAGCCAGTTGAGAACAAGTTCTCATTTACAACTGCGACCTGGCCAAGATAAAGCAAAGCAGTGCGATAAAAACAACACAGAGTTACATATGGGGTAAAAAAACATAAAGTCAAAAAATACAACAGAAAATATATATACAGTGTGTGCAAATGTAGCAAGTTCTGGAGGTAAGGCAATAAATAGGCTATAGTGCAAAATAATTACAATTAGTATTAACACTGGAATGCTAGATGTGCAAGAGATTATGTGCAAATAGAGATACTGGGGTGCAAATGAGCAAAATAAATAACAATATAGGGATGAGGAAGTTGGGTGGACTAATTTCAGATGGGCTGTGTACAGGTGCAGTGATCGGTAAGGTGCTCTGACAACTGATGCTTAAAGTTAGTGAGGGAGATAAGAGTCTCCAGCTTCAGAGGTTTTTGCAATTCGTTCCAGTCATTGGCAGCAGAGAACTGGAAGGAATGGCAGCCAAAGGAGGTGTTGGCTTTGGGGATGACCAGTGAGATATACCTGCTGGAGCGCAGACTACGGGTGGGTGCTGCTATGGTGACCAATGAGCTAAGATAATGCAGGGATTTGCCTAGCAGTGATTTATAGATGGCCTGGAGCCAGTGGGTTTGACGACGAACATGTAGTGAGGACCAGCCAACAAGAGCATACAGGTCACAGTGGTGGGTAGTGTATGGGGTTTTGGACACAAAACGGATGGCACTGTGATAGACTACATCCAATTTGCTGAGTAGAGTGTTGGAGGCTATTTTGTAAATGACATCGCCAAAGTCAAGGATCGGTAGGATAGTCCGTTTTACGAGGGCATGTTTGGCAGCATGAGTGAAGGAGGCTTTGTTGCGAAATAGGAAGCCGATTCTAGATTTAACTTTGGTTGGAGATTCTTAATGTGAGTCTGGAAGGAGAGTTTACAGTCTAACCAGACACCTAGGTATTTGTAGTTGTCCACATACTCTAGGTCAGACCCATCGAGAGTAGTGATTCTAGTCGGTGGGCGGGTGCCAGCAGCGTTCGATTGAAGAGCATGCATTTAGTTTTACTAGTGTTTAAGAGCAGTTGGAGGCTACAGAAGGAGTGTTGTATGGCATTGAAGCTCGTTTGGAGGTTTGTGAACACAGTGTCCAATGAAGGGCCAGATGTATACAAAATGGTGTCGTCTGCGTAGAGGTGGATCTGAGAGTCACCAGCAGCAAGAGCGACATCATTGATATACACGGAGAAAAGAGTCGGCCCAAGAATTGAACCCTGTGGCACCCCCATAGAGACTGCCATAGGTCCAGACAACAGGCCCTCCGATTTCACACATTGAACTCTATCTGAGAAGTAGTTGGTGAACCAGGCAAGGCAGTCATTTGAGAAACCAAGGCTATTTAGTCTGTCAATAAGAATGCGGTGGTTGACAGAGTCGAAAGCCTTGGCCAGGTCGATGAAGACGGCTGCACAGTACTGTCAATTATCGATTGCGGTTATAATATCGTTTAGGACCTTGAGCGTGGCTGAAGTGCACCCATGACCAGCTCGGAAACCGGATTGCATAGCGGAGAAGGTACGGTGGGATTCGAAATGGTCGGTGATCTGTTTGTTAACTTGGCTTTCAAATACTTTTGAAAGGCAGGGCATGATGGATATAGGTCTGTAACAGTTTGGATCTAGAGTGTCACCCCCTTTGAAGAGGGGGATGACCGCGGCAGCTTTCCAATCTCTGGGGATCTCAGACGTTACGAAAGAGAGGTTGAACAGGCTAGTAATAGTGTCACGGTTTCGGCCGAGGCTGCCTCTCTCCCTTGTTCGGGCAGGTTTCGGCGTTCGTCGTCTCCGGAATTCTAGCTGCCACCGTTATATGTTCCATGTTTCCTGTTTGATTAGTTTTGTCTGTTAGCCACACCTGTCTTGTGTTATGTCTCATTAAGCACCCTATTTAGTTTCCTTGTTGTTAGTGTTGTGTTGTGTGTAATTGTTTCGTGTCAGGTGTTTGTGCGTTACCCGTGTTTCGGTACGCCAGTTACTATTTGCTTCCTCCTCGGTTGAGGAGAGTTTTTGCGCCCTGTGTTTGTGCGCTCGTGTTTGACGCCTGTGTGCGTCTGTTTGGCCTCAGGCCGTTTGTTGGATTATTTTGCTCACTAGTAAAGTCTTGTTGGACTGTACATCTGCTTCTGCGCCTGATTCCACACCACACCATTTAAACACCGTGACAGAATTACACACCCGACATGGAATCAGCAGGAGCCGAAGCAGCCCCGACGAGACTGGAGGTCCAGGTTCGGGAACAACAGGACCAGATACAGCAGATGGGGACCGCCCTGCAGGAGGTGATCACCACGCTCCGAGGCTGGGGAGCGCCTCCACCACCTCCCTCACTGCCAGCACCATCGGCCAGCCCGCCCATTCCAGCGCCAGAACCCCGAGGAATCCGACTCTCTCTCCCGAGAGCCTACGACGGAACCGCGGCTGGGTGTCAGGGATTCCTCCTCCAGGTGGAGCTGTACCTGGCCACCGTACACCTGGCACCCTCGGGGCATGAGAGCGTGTCCGCCCTGATCTCCTGCCTGTCCGGGAAGGCGTTGGAATGGGCCAACGCGGAGTGGAGGAAGATCGACGCCGAGACGATCACCTACAACGAGTTCTCCCGCCGCTTCAAGGCGGTGTTTGACCATCCCCGGAGCGGGGGGGAGCGTCTGAGTCTTCCTCCGGCAGGGGAGGAGGAGTGCCCAAGAATTCGCTCTTGAATTCCGTACTCTGGCGGCAGATGCAGGGTGGAATGATCGGGCCCTCGTCGATCTATACCGATGTAGCCTACGAGAGGACGTCCGTCGGGAGCTGGCGTGTAGGGACACCAGTCTCTCTTTCGACCAGCTGGTCGACATGTCCATCAGGCTGGATAACCTATTGGCCACCCGCGGACGTCCTGAGGGGGGTCCGTCCATTCCACCCTCCAGCGCCTCCGAGCCGTGTCCTATGGAGCTCGGGGGCGCTGGCGCTAGAGAGAGGAGGAGTCGGTTGGTTAGGGGGTCCATCCACTGCACCAACTGTGGTCGGGGAGGACACACCGCGGCTAGGTGCTGGGGATGGCCTCCTAGGGGGGATGACGACAGGTCCCGCACTGGGGATTCCCTCCAGGTGAGTAGGCGCCCCACTCACCCAGAGCTCACTGTTGCCCATTTTTGGATGCCTGTGCGTTTTCCACAGGTAGCACCTCATTCCCAGCATAAGGCGCTGGTAGATTCAGGCGCGGCTGGGAATTTTATTGATAAAAAGTTTTGTTTAGCGTTAGGGATTCCCCTTATTCCTGTTGATGTTCCTTTCCCCGTTCATGCCCTAGATAGTCGTCCGTTGGGTACGGGCTTAATCAGGGAGGTCACGGCGCCACTTAGGATGTGTGCGCAGGGGGGATCATCAGGAGATGATTCAGCTGTTCCTGATTGACTCTCCTGCGTATCCGGTGGTGCTGGGCATGCCCTGGTTGAGTACCCATAACCCAGCTATTTCGTGGCAGGAGAGGGCTCTGATGGAGTGGTCTGCTCAGTGTGTGGGTAGATGTTTGGGCGTTTCCGTAGGGGCTACCTCGGTGGAGAGTCCAAACCAGGTGCCCGCATTGCACGTTCCCCCTGAGTATGGGGATTTGGCTATTGCGTTTAGTAAGGCGAGGGCGACGCGGTTGCCACCCCATAGGCAGGGAGATTGTGCGATAGACCTCCAGGCAGGAGCTGCGCTCCCACGGAGCCATGTGTATCCTCTGTCTCAGGAGGAGAAGAAAGCTATGGAGATTTACATAGACGAATCTCTGAGACAAGGATACATACGGCCTTCCACTTCCCCTGCGTCCTCGAGTTTCTTTTTTGTGAAGAAAAAGGATGGTGGTTTACGCCCATGCATCGATTACCGTGGTCTCAATCAGATTACGGTGAAGTACAGTTATCCACTCCCGCTGATTGCGACCATGACTGAGTCGTTGCATGGGGCGCGTTTCTTCACGAAATTAGATCTCAGGAGCGCGTACAACTTGGTGCGCATCAGGGAGGGTGATGAATGGAAGACAGCCTTTAGTACCACCTCGGGCCATTACGAGTATTTGGTCATGCCATACGGGTTGATGAACGCTCCGTCAGTCTTCCAATCATTCGTGGATGAGATCTTCAGGGACATGCAGGGGCAGGGGGGTGGTTGTGTACATTGATGACATTCTCGTGTACTCGCCTACCCGTGTCGAGCATGTGGCCCTGGTACGTAGAGTGTTGCGGAGGCTGGTGGAGCACGACCTGTATGTGAAGGCAGAGAAGTGTCTGTTTTTCCAGGAGTCGGTCTCCTTTTTGGGTTATCAGTTGTCTGCGTCAGGGGTGAAGATGGAGGTAGACCGGGTGTCGGCCGTGCGTAATTGGCAAACACCAACCACTGTGAAGGAGGTGCAGCAGTTTTTGGGGGTTTGCAAATTACTACAGGAGGTTTATCCAGGGTTTTGGACAGGTGGCAGCTCCCATCACGTCTCTGTTGAAGGGGGGTCCGGTGCGTCTGCAGTGGTCGGCCGAGGCGGACAGGGCGTTTGGGAGGCTGAAGGACCTGTTTACCTCGGCCCCGGTGCTGGCGCATCCGGATCCCTCTTTGCCGTTCCAGGTAGAGGTGGACGCGTCAGAGGCCGGTTTAGGAGCCGTGCTTTCACAACGGTCTGGCGCGCCACCTAAACTCCGCCCCTGTGCTTTTTATTCTAAGAAGCTCAGTCCGGCGGAGCGGAACTATGACGTAGGAGACAGGGAGCTGTTAGCCGTGGTACAGGCTCTAAAGGTGTGGAGGCACTGGCTTGAGGGGGCTCAACACCCTTTCCTCATTTTGACGGACCACCGTAACCTGGAGTACATCCGGGCGGCGAGGAGGCTGAACCCTCGCCAGGCAAGATGGAGTATGTTCTTGACCAGGTTTACTTTTAAGATCACGTACATCCCTGGGTCACAGAATGGCAAGGCAGATGCGCTGTCTCGGCGGTATGACACGGAGGAGAGGTCCGTGGAGCCCACTCCCATACTGCCTGAGTCGTGTCTGGTGGCACCGGTAGTGTGGGAGGTCGATACTGAACTCGAGCGGGCGTTACGCACCGACCCTAGTCCACCACAGTGCCCGGAGGGTTGGAAGTACGTTCCGCTCGAGGTTCGGGATCGATTGATCTATTGGGCTCACACGTCACCCTCCTCTGGACATCCGGGTATCGGCCGGACAGTGCACTGTCTTAGTGCCAAGTACTGGTGGCCCACGTTGGCAAGGGATGTGAGGGTTTATGTTTCCTCCTGCTCGGTGTGCGCCCAGTGTAAGGCGCCTAGACATCTGCCTAGGGGTAAGTTGCTGCCCCTACCCGTTCCACAACGACCATGGTCCCACCTCTCTGTGGACTTTATAACAGACCTGCCCCTCTCCCAAGGGAATACTACTATCCTGGTCGTTGTGGACCGGTTCTCTAAGGCCTGTCGTTTGCTCCCCATGCCGGGTCTTCCTACTGCCCTACAAACTGCCGAGGCACTGTTCACCCATGTGTTCCGGCACTACGGGGTACCCGAGGACATTGTGGCTGATCGGGGTCCCCAGTTCACCTCCAGAGTCTGGAGAGCGTTTATGGAGCGGTTGGGGGTCTCGGTGAGCCTCACCTCGGGGTACCACCCGGAGAGTAATGGGCAGGTGGAACGCGTAAACCAGGATGTGGGTAGGTTTCTCAGAACATACTGCCAGGACCGGCCGGAGGAGTGGTCAAGGTACGTTCCCTGGGCCGAGATGGCCCAGAATTCCCTACGCCATTCCTCCACTAACCTAACTCCATTTCAATGTGTGTTAGGTTACCAGCCGGTTCTGGCACCCTGGCAGCAGAGCCAGATCGAGGCTCCTGCGGTGGATGAGTGGGCGCGGCGCTCGGAGGAGACTTGGAACGCTGCACACGTCCACCTGCAGCGGGCCCTCCGACGTCAGAAGGCGAGCGCTGATCTCCACCGCAGTGAGGCACCGGTGTACGCACCTGGTGATCGAGTCTGGCTCTCTACCAGAAACCTGCCCCTCCGCCTGCCCTGTCGGAAACTGGGTCGGCGGTTTGTAGGGCCATTTAAAGTCCTGAGAAGGTTGAACGAGGTATGTTATAGATTACAGCTACCTGTGGAGTATAAGTGTATTAACCCCTCGTTCCATGTGTCCCTTCTCAGGCCGGTGGTAGCGGGCCCGCTCCAAGAAAATGAGATAGGGGAGACTCCCCCGCCCCCATTGGACATCGAGGGGGCACCGGCGTACTCCGTGAGGTCCATCTTGGATTCGAGACGTCGGATGGGGGGTCTCCAGTATCTAGTGGAGTGGGAGGGGTACGGGCCGGAGGAGCGGTGCTGGGTGCCGAGGAGAGACATTTTGGACCCGTCGCTCCTGACGGAATTCCATCGGGGGTATCCGACGCGCCCTGCTCCACGTCCTCCGGGTCGTCCCCAAGGCCGGAGTCGGCGCACGTCTGGAGCCGCGTCAAGGGGGGGGTACTGTCACGGTTTCGGCCGAGGCTGCCTCTCTCCCTTGTTCGGGCAGGTTTCGGCGTTCGTCGTCTCCGGAATTCTAGCTGCCACCGTTATATGTTCCATGTTTCCTGTTTGATTAGTTTTGTCTGTTAGCCACACCTGTCTTGTGTTATGTCTCATTAAGCACCCTATTTAGTTTCCTTGTTGTTAGTGTTGTGTTGTGTGTAATTGTTTCGTGTCAGGTGTTTGTGCGTTACCCGTGTTTCGGTACGCCAGTTACTATTAGCTTCCTCCTCGGTTGAGGAGAGTTTTTGCGCCCTGTGTTTGTGCGCTCGTGTTTGACGCCTGTGTGCGTCTGTTTGGCCTCAGGCCGTTTGTTGGATTATTTTGCTCACTAGTAAAGTCTTGTTGGACTGTACATCTGCTTCTGCGCCTGATTCCACACCACACCATTTAAACACCGTGACAGAATTACACACCCGACATGGAATCAGCAGGAGCCGAAGCAGCCCCGACGAGACTGGAGGTCCAGGTTCGGGAACAACAGGACCAGATACAGCAGATGGGGACCGCCCTGCAGGAGGTGATCACCACGCTCCGAGGCTGGGGAGCGCCTCCACCACCTCCCTCACTGCCAGCACCATCGGCCAGCCCGCCCATTCCAGCGCCAGAACCCCGAGGAATCCGACTCTCTCCCGAGCCTACGACGGAACCGCGGCTGGGTGTCAGGGATTCCTCCTCCAGGTGGAGCTGTACCTGGCCACCGTACACCCGGCACCCTCGGGGCATGAGAGCGTGTCCGCCCTGATCTCCTGCCTGTCCGGGAAGGCGTTGGAATGGGCCAACGCGGAGTGGAGGAAGATCGACGCCGAGACGATCACCTACAACGAGTTCTCCCGCCGCTTCAAGGCGGTGTTTGACCATCCCCCGGAGGGGAAAGCGGCGGGGGAGCGTCTGGTCTTCCTCCGGCAGGGGAGGAGGAGTGCCCAAGAATTCGCTCTTGAATTCCGTACTCTGGCGGCAGATGCAGGGTGGAATGATCGGGCCCTCGTCGATCTATACCGATGTAGCCTACGAGAGGACGTCCGTCGGGAGCTGGCGTGTAGGGACACCAGTCTCTCTTTCGACCAGCTGGTCGACATGTCCATCAGGCTGGATAACCTATTGGCCACCCGCGGACGTCCTGAGGGGGTCCGTCCATTCCACCCTCCAGCGCCTCCGAGCCGTGTCCTATGGAGCTCGGGGGCGCTGGCGCTAGAGAGAGGAGGAGTCGGTTGGTTAGGGGGTCCATCCACTGCACCAACTGTGGTCGGGGAGGACACACCGCAATTTCGGCGGCTAGTTTTAGAAAGAAAGGGTCCAGATTGTCTAGCCCAGCTGATTTGTAGGGGTCCAGATTTTGCAGCTCTTTCAGAACATCAGCTGTCTGAATTTGTGTAAAGGGGAAGCGGGGGGGGGCATGGGCAAGTTGCAGCAGAGGGTGCAGAGCTGGTGGCCGGGGTAGTGGTAGCCAGGTGGAAAGCATGGCCAGCCGTAGCAAAATGCTTGTTGAAATTCTCGATTATTGTAGATTTATCGGTGGTGATAGTGTTTCCTAGCCTCAGTGCAGTGGGCAGCTGGGAGGAAGTGGTCTTATTCTCCATGGACTTTACAGTGTCCCAAAACTTTTTGGAGTTAGTGCTACAGGATGCAAATTTCTGTTTTGGCACAGACCTGGATAGTATGATAGAGCTCTGCAGGCTATCTCTACAGTAGATTGCAACTCCACCCCCTTTGGCAGTTCTATCTAGACGGAAAATGTTATAGTTGGGGATGAAAATTTCAGAATTTTTGATGGCCTTCCTAAGCCAGGATTCAGACACTGCTAGAACATCAGGGTTGGCGGAGTGTGCAAACGCAGTGAATAACTCAAACTTAGGAAGTAGACTTCTGATATTAACATGCAAGAAACCAAGGCTTTTGTGATTACAGAAGTCAACAAATGATAGCGCCTGGGGAGTAGGAGTGATACTGAGGGCTGCAGGGCCTGGGTCAGAGGATGACTAGAATAAGGATACGGCTAAAGGCTTTAAGAACTGGTCTTCTAGTGCGTTGGGTACATAGAATAAAGGGGGCAGATTTCCAGGCGTTGTAGAAAAGATTCAGGGCATTATGTACAGGCAAGGATATGGAAGGTTATGAGTAAAGTGGAGGTAAACCTAAGCGTTGGGTAACAATGAAAGAGATAGCATCGCTGGAGGCACCGATTGAGTCGGTCTCCGCGTGTATGGGGGGTGGGTCAAAGGAGCTATCTAAGGCAGGTTTAGCTGGGCTGGGGGATCTACAGTGAAATAGTACAATTATAAATAACCGAAACAGCAATAAGCTAACCATATTGAGATGGGAGAGAGGCATAAAGCAATCACGGTGTAATTTGAGAGAGCTAAGACAACAGCTGGTAATGACGACACAGTTTGGGCTGAGGCTAAACATAAACAGGATGTGGTACCGTATAAAGGAACAGTCCAGCAGGCATCAGCTGTATAGCTGAGTTATCATAAGGTCCGGTGAACAGCAATAGGATAGTTCGGAGGTAGTTCGGGGGCTGCTAAAGCACTAGCGAGCAAGAGGCCACGGCTAGCGTGTGCTAGCGGGCCGGGGCTAGCAGATGGAATCTTCGGGAAGCCTGTTGTAACCACATCAGACGATTTCGTCGGCAGACCAGTCGTGTAGGATCGGCGGGGCTCCGTGTCAACACTAGGTGGTCCCGTCCAGTTGACAGAGAGGTAGATAGCCGGGAGATGGGCCTAGCTCAGGATGATTAGCCAAACCACAACGTCCATTTTGTTGCAGCTAGCTGGTAGCGATGAATCCGGAGTTAAAGGTCCAGTGATTCAGTGATTCCGGCAGAAAAACTGATATGTTCTGGGTCGATAACGCGTTGTGCAGACAGTGCAGACTGGCCGATAATAGTCCAGGCTAGAGCTGGCTGGTAGGTGGTGCAGGCCACAGACAATGGTGAAAAACCGCTAACGGTAGCTAATAGCAAGTAGCTAGTTAGCTGGCTACTCCCGTCCGGTAGACCGAGAGGTAGATAGCCGGGATATGGGCCTGGCTCTAGGCTAGCTCGAGGCTAACTGGTGCCTGCATCGGGGGCAGTGGTGATTAGCCAAACAGCAACATCCATTCGGTTGCGGCTAGCTAGTTGCGATCCGGTGATTAATGTCCAGTAATTAAAATATTCCGGCAGAAAAATCCAATGTTCTGGGTGAAATACCGCTAACTGTGGCTAATAGCAAGTAGCTAGTTAGCTGGCTAGCTAGTTTCAACTGGAGATTCTAGATAAAAGGTAAGTCAATAATAGAATCCGTTCCACATTGAGTGAGGCGGGTTGCAGGAAAGTATATTTTGTAGAAGGATGAAAAGTCTGATAGGGAAATATGTACGAAAAATAAAAATAAATAACCAACAACAAAAAACAGGGTATTTACAGGCTATTTACAGACACACGACAAAAACAGGACTGCAGTACTACGCCATCTTGGATAGGATAGGATAGAATGCCTCTGCTGATCCTACAGCTATTGTACGCAGTAATCATATGCCTGTGAACCAGAGTTATACGGTTACCACTGAGGTGGTGTGCCCTAGCAGGAAGTCCACTGTGTGCAGCTCACCCTGCACTAACATAAATAACCTGAACATGTCTACCTCTGCTAAGCTTCCCAGTACAGAAAGAAGAACAATCAAGAATCCCAGAAAAGTGTTAAAAATAGCCCACGTTAACATATGTAGCTTAAGAAACAAGGTTCATGAAATCAATAATTTGCTAATAACAGATGACATTCATATTCTGACAATCTCTGAAACTCACTTAGATAATACCTTTGATGATACAGTGGAAGCAATACATGGTTATAAGATCTACAGAAAAGACAGAAATGCCAAAGGTGGAGGTGTGGCTGTTTATATTCAGAACCACATTCCTGTAAAGATTAGAGAGGATCTCATGTTAAATACTGTTGAAATAATATACAGGTTCAGCTGCCTCACCTAAAGCCCATTCTGGTGGGAAGCTGCTATAGACCACCAAGTGCTAACAGTCAGTATCTGGATAACATATGTGAAATGCTTGACAATATATGTGATATCAATAGAGAGGTATACTTTCTGGGTGATTTAAATATTGACTGGCTTTCATCAAGCTGCCCACTCAAGAGAAAGCTTCAAACTGTAACTAGTGCCTGCAACCTGGTTCAGGTTATCGATCAACATTCCAGGGTTGTTACAAACAGCACAGGAATTAAATCTTCAACATGTATTGATCACATCTTTACTAATGCTGCAGAAATTTGTTTGAAAGCAGTATAAAATCCATCGGATGTAGTGATCACAATATAGTAGCCATATCTAGGAAAACCAAAGTTCCAAAGGCTGGGCCTAATATTGTGTATAAGAGGTCATACAATACGTTTTGTAGTGATTCCTATGTTGTTGATGTAAAGAATATTTGTTGGTCCGTGGTGTGTAATGACAAGCAACCAGACGCTGCACTTGACACATTTATGAAATTGCTTATTCCAGTTACTAATAAGCATGCACTCATTAAGAACATGACTGTAAAAACTGTTAAATCCCCGTGGATTGATGAGGAATTGAAAAATGTTATAGTTGAGAGGGCTGAGGCAAAATAAATGGCGAATTGGTCTGGCTGCACAACCGATTGGCAAACGTATTGCAAATTGAGAAATCATGCGACTAAACTGAATAAAAAGAAGAAGAAACTACACTATGAAACAAAGATAAATGACATAAAGAATGATAGTAAAAAGCTTTGGAGCCCCTTCAATTACATTTTGGGAAAAAAGGCAAACTGTGCTCCATCATTCATTGAATCAGATGGCTCATTCATCACAAAACCCACTGATATTGCCAACTACTTTAATGATTTTTTCATTGGCAAGATTAGTAAACTTAGGCATGACATGCCAGCAACAAACGCTGACATCCAAGTGTATCTGACCAAATTATGAAAGACAAGCATTGCAATTTTGAATTCCGTAAAGTAAGTGTGGAAGAGGTGAAAAAAGTATTGTTGTCCATCAACAATGACAACCCTCTGGGGTCTGACAACTTGGATGGAAAATTACTGAGGATAATAACGGACGATATTGCCACTCCTATTTGCCATATCTTCAATCTAAGCCTACTAGAAAGTGTGCGCCCTCAGGCCTGGAGGGAAGCTAAAGTTAATCCCCTACCTAAGAATAGTAAAGCCCCCTTTACTGGCTGAAATAGCCGACCAATCAGCCTGTTATCAACCCATAGTAAACTTCTGGAAAAATTGTGTTTGAACAGATAGAATGCCATTTTACTGTAAACAGACTTTCAGCAGGCTTATAGGGAAGGACATTCAACAAACACAGCACTTACACAAATGACTGAGAGAAACTGAAGTCTAACAAAACAGATTTGGGGGGCTGTTTTGTTATTCAGTGCGGCTTTTGACATTATCGATCATAGTCTGTTAATGGAAAAACGTATGTGTTATGGCTTTACACCCCCTGCTATATTGTGGATAAAGAGTTACCTGTCTAACAGAACACAGACGTTGTTTATAATGGAAGCCTCTCCAACATAATCCAGGTAGAATCAGGAATTCCCCAGGGCAGCTGCCTAGGTAGAGACAGTGTGTCTATGTATGTGGATGACTCAACACTATACACGTCAGCTACCACAGCGACTGAATTGACTGCAACACTTAACAAAGAGCTGCAGTTAGTTTCAGAATGGAATAAGTTAGTCCTAAATATTTCCAAAACTAAAAGCATTGTATTTGGGATAAATCATTCACTAAACGCTAAACCTCAACTAAATCTTGTAATGAATAATGAGGTAATTGAGCAAGTTGAGGAGACTAAACTGCTTGGAGTAACCCTGGATTGTAAACTGTCATGGTCAAAACATATTGATACAACAGTAGCTAAGATGGGGAGAAGTCTGTCCATAATAAAGCGCTGCTCTGCCTTCTTAACAACACTATCAACAAGGCAGGTCCTACAGGCTCTAGTTTTGTCACACCTGGACTACTGTTCAGTCGTGTGGTCAGGTGCCACAGAGGGATTTAGGAAAATTGCAATTGGCTCAGAACAGGGCATCGAAGTACGGCTGGCCCTTCGATGTACACAGAGAGCTAACATTAATAATATGCATGTCAATCTCTCCTGGCTCAAAGTGGAGGAGAGATTGACTTCATCACTACTTGTATTGTGAGCGGTATTGACATATTGAAAGCACCTAGCTGTCTGTTTAAACAACTAGCACACAGCTCAGACACCCATGCATACCCCACAAGACATGCCACCAGAGGTCTCTTCACAGTCCCCAAGTCCAGAACAGACTATGGGAGTACTACATAGAGCCATGACTACATGGAACTCTATTCCACATTAAGTAACTGATGCAGGCAGCAAAATTAGATTTAAAAAACTGATAAAAATACACCTTATGGAACAGCGGGGACTGTGAAGCAACACAAACATAGACACATGCATACACACACACGATAACATACGCACGTCGTCCGGGTTCGGCCGGTGTAGGCCATCATTGTAAATAAGAATTTGTTCTTAACTGACTTGCCTTGTTAAATAAAGGTTACATAAATAAAATGTTGTGAAATCTGTTATGAATGTATTGTAATGTTTTTAAAATGTATAACTGCCTTCATTTTGCTGGACCCCAGAAAGAGTAGCTGCTGCCTTGGCATAATCAATCCATAATAAATACAAATACAAATAATAATAAATAATAATAATATGCCATTTAGCAGACGCTTTTATCCAAAGCGACTTACAGTCGTGCGTGCATACATTTTTGTCTCTTAACATGATTTACTCTGTAGTTTATAGTCTACTTCTCTTAACATCTCTTTAGTGTGTAGTGTGTAGTCTACTTCTCTTAACATCTCTTTAGTGTGTAGTGTGTAGTCTACTTCTCTTAACATCTCTTTAGTGTGTAGTCTACTCCTCTTAAGGTGCTTTACTGTGTAGCCTACTAGTGTGTGCGGGCTATGAAGGTTCATCTCTGCTGTGAATATGTGATGTTTTTTTTTTTCGGAGAGAGAGAGAGAGAGAGAGAGAGATGAGGTAATATATGGAGCAGTGATGACTGACTGATGGGTCCTACCTCTGACAGTTGTCCCGAGCCAAGGAGGAGCAGCGCATGCTTGGAGAAGCCCATGTAGTCTTCCAATAATAAGGCTGTGTTATTGAGAAATATAACGTTTATATGTTGTTATTTATTTATGCATACACAGAGCTGTCATGGGTAGCCTATTTGCACAAATACAGCCATCCATAGTAAGGCATATAGTCCAATAAGGTGAATAACGGCATAATATTTGAACGTGCTTCCTACCTCCAGCTCCTAGTTGCAACCAAACTGCGTTTTTCCCCGTCGTGAAGGGATCTCTCTCTGTCGCCTTTTAGACCGATATCAGAGATGTGTATTTCCCCGGAAACACGGACAGGTTCGCGGCATTATCCCGTGTTCTGCCGCCGCCCCCAGAACGCCGGGCCTCTGGTGGGGGCAGGTGGACGCGTCTCGGACGCGTCTCTCTCTCAATGATGGAAGAGAAGGCAGAGAGATCATCCTCTCTCCTGCCGCTCCATTTTCAATTAGCCTACACAAGGATTGGTATTCCAGGAACTGAGCTAGGGAAGTCAGTCAGCAGCGTGCCAAGTAAAATGTAAAACCTCTGTGTGACTGGATAAGGCCGTCCCGTGAGGCGGGCTGTAACTACGGCGGGTCTGTAATTCTATGAGGAGCTTGATGCTGCAATTGTCACCGCGGCGGTGGAGGTTTTTTCTTCGTTTTTTCCTTCAGCTGGACTTCTCCCCCTCCTTGCCGGACGCAGTGTCGTAGCTAGGCTCTCTATCTCTCTCTCTCTCTGTCTCTCTCTCTCTCTCTCTCTCTCTCTCTCTCTCTCCCTCTCTCTCTCTCTCTCTCTCTCTCTGTCTTCTCTCTCTCTCTCTCTCTGTCTCTCTCTCTCTCTCCCCTCTCTCTCTCTCTCTCTCTCTCTCTCTCTCCTCTCTCTCTCTCTCTTCTTCTTCTCTCTCTCCTCTCTCTCTCCCCTCTCTCTCTCTCTCTCCTCTCCTCTCTCTCTCTCTCTCTCTCTCTATTTTCTCCCGACCAATGATGAGAGCGTAGCACGCGCACCAATTGAATCGACGCAAGCAAGGCCATGCACGCACGCATCGCTCTATGGACGTGCGGGCGAACAGTAAATGAAGGACCCGGCCCAGAGCAGGCCGACCGGCCGGCCGGTCTAAATACTGTATTATAATTACACTGGGACACTGCAATTACATGAATGATAAATACTCATATATTATTACATGGTGACATTGATATTTGATATAATCGCCTATATCATAGTCACTGCCTATGGAATGGAATCATACACTAATGTAACCTGACATCCACATAAATGAATGCTAAAGCCTACACTATACATATGAACTGATACCAAGCATTTAGAGTATGTATAGTAGGCCAATAGGGAGAGTCCTTGGGGATGTCCAAATGGCACCCTATAACCTATAGTGAAGCCCAGGGTACTATATAGGGAATAGGATGCTGTTTGGGACGTTCAGTCAGAGGCTGACCCCTGAGGCAGTATGACCTCACCAGGTCCCTGAAGGTTACACCTAGCATGACCCGAACAGGGCTCCCTGCAGGTTACACCTAGCATGACCCGAACAGGGCTCTCTGCAGGCTACACCTAGCATGACCCGAACAGGGCTCTCTGCAGGCTACACCTAGCATGACCCTAACAGGGCTTCCTGCAGGTTACACCTAGCCTGACCCTAACAGGGCTCTCTGCAGGCTACACCTAGCCTGACCCTAACAGGGCTCCCTGAAGGTTACACCTAGCATGACCCTAACAGGGCTCCCTGAAGGTTACACCTAGCATGACCCGAACAGGGCTTCCTGCACGCTACACCTAGCATGACCCGAACAGGGCTCCCTGCAGGTTACACCTAGCATGACCCGAACAGGGCTCTCTGCAGGCTACACCTAGCATGACCCGAACAGGGCTCTCTGCAGGCTACACCTAGCATGACCCTAACAGGGCTTCCTGCAGGTTACACCTAGCCTGACCCTAACAGGGCTCTCTGCAGGCTACACCTAGCCTGACCCTAACAGGGCTCCCTGAAGGTTACACCTAGCATGACCCTAACAGGGCTCCCTGAAGGTTACACCTAGCATGACCCGAACAGGGCTTCCTGCAGGTTACACCTAGCCTGACCCTAACAGGGCTCCCTGAAGGTTACACCTAGCATGACCCGAACAGGGCTTCCTGCAGGTTACACCTAGCATGACCCTAACAGGGCTTCCTGCAGGTTACACCTAGCATGACCCTAACAGGGCTCTCTGCAGGCTACACCTAGCATGACCCTAACAGGGCTTCCTGCAGGTTACACCTAGCATGACCCTAACAGGGCTCTCTGCAGGCTAAACCTAGCATGACCCTAACAGGGCTTCCTGCAGGCTACACCTAGCATGACCCTAACAGGGCTTCCTGCAGGCTACACCTAGCATGACCCTAACAGGGCTTCCTGCAGGCTACACCTAGCATGACCCTAACAGGGCTCTCTGCAGGCTAAACCTAGCATGACCCTAACAGGGCTTCCTGCAGGCTACACCTACCATGACCCGAACAGGGCTCTCTGCAGGCTACACCTAGCATGACCCTAACAGGGCTTCCTGCAGGCTACACCTAGCATGACCCTAACAGGGCTTCCTGCAGGCTACACCTAGCCTGACCCTAACAGGGCTCTCTGCAGGCTACACCTAGCCTGACCCTAACAGGGCTTCCTGCAGGCTACACCTAGCATGACCCGAACAGGGCTCTCTGCAGGCTACACCTAGCATGACCCTAACAGGGCTCTCTGCAGGCTACACCTAGCATGACCCTAACAGGGCTTCCTGCAGGCTACACCTAGCCTGACCCTAACAGGGCTTCCTGCAGGCTACACCTAGCCTGACCCTAACAGGGCTTCCTGCAGGCTACACCTAGCCTGACCCTAACAGGGCTTCCTGCAGGCTACACCTAGCCTGACCCTAACAGGGCTTCCTGCAGGCTACACCTAGCCTGACCCTAACAGGGCTTCCTGCAGGCTACACCTAGCATGACCCTAACAGGGCTTCCTGCAGGCTACACCTAGCATGACCCTAACAGGGCTTCCTGCAGGCTACACCTACCATGACCCTAACAGGGCTTCCTGCAGGCTACACCTACCATGACCCTAACAGGGCTTCCTGCAGGCTACACCTAGCCTGACCCTAACAGCTCTCGTTAGAACCCTCTTACCATTACATACACCTGTCATCTTCACAGTAATAACACATTTTATTTCTATACTAAGGGGCTGTTTCCCAAACAGACTAACCCTAGTCCTGGACTATCTCCATTGAAAGGATGAGGCCTAATCTGTATCCAGGAAACCACCCCAATGTGTTGTATTTCTAATTTAATTGTTGATATACTACATCAGGATCACCAATGCCTTATTGTCCATAATTCTGTTTACAAAGAATCATTGTCTTGAACACACAGAATGTATTATAAATATGCAGAGTTCACACGGTTGTCAATGGCGTCAGTGAAATGCGGTGGGCGAAGTCAAACGCAGGACACAGAGCTGATCAGAAAACGTACTTTACTAGAAAGTAAACTGAGAATACACCATCTCCACACAGGGAGGAAATAACCTGCACACTAACGACTACCGATAACAAGAACAATCACACACAACACACAGTGTAACACAGAGGGTTAAATAGGGAAGAAAAGACTACATAATGGGAAACAGGTGTACACAATCAAGACAGAACAAGTCGAACACAGAAACATAGATCGGTAGCAGCTAGTACTCCCGTGACGACGAACGCCGAAGCCTGCCCGAGCAAGGAGGAGGGGCAGCCTCGGCTGAATCCGTGACAGTACCCCCCCCCCTTGACGCGCGGCTCCAGCCGTGCGCCGATCCCGGCCTCGGGGACGGCCAGGAGGATGCGGAGCAGGGCGAGTCGGATGACTGGTGGAAATCCCTCAACATGGAGGGATCTAGGATGTCCCTCCTAGGGACCCAGCACCGTTCCTCCGGACCGTACCCCTCCCACTCCACGAGATACTGCAGGCCCCCCACCAGACGCCTCGAATCCAAGATGGAACGGACCGAGTACGCCGGAGCCCCCTCGATGTCCAGTGGGGGCGGAGGAACCTCTCGTACCTCAGACTCCTGGAGTGGACCAGCTACTACCGGCCAGAGGAGAGACACAGGGGTTAATACAGTAATTAATAGGAAGTTGTAACCTATAACAAACCTCGTTCAATCTCCTCAGGACTTTAAATGGCCCCACAAACCGCCGACCCAGCTTCCGGCAGGGCAGGCGAAGGGGCAGGTTTTGGGTCGAGAGCCAGACCCGATCTCCCGGTGCATTTACCAGAGCCTCACTGCGGTGGCGATCGGCGCTCGCCTTTTGTCGCCTGATAGCCCGCTGCAGGTGTACATGCGCAGCGTTCCAGGTCTCTTCCGAGCGCCGAAACCACTCGTCCACCGCAGGAGCTTCGATCTGGCTCTGATGCCAAGGTGCCAGGACCGGCTGATAACCTAACACACACTGGAAAGGCATAAGGTTAGTAGAGGAGTGGCGGAGTGAGTTTTGGGCTATCTCTGCCCAGGGGATATAACCCGACCACTCCCCCTGCTGGTCCTGGCAATAGGACCTCAGAAACCTACCCACATCCTGGTTAACTCTCTCCACCTGCCCATTACTCTCGGGGTGAAAACCTGAGGTAAGGCTAATCGAGACCCCCAGACGTTCCATGAACGCCTTCCAGACTCTAGAGGTGAACTGGGGACCCCGATCGGACACTATATCCTCAGGTACCCCGTAGTGCCGGAAGACGTGTGTAAACAGGGCGTCAGCAGTTTGTAGGGCTGTAGGGAGACCTGTCATAGGAATGAGACGGCAGGCCTTCGAAAACCGATCCATAACGGCCAAGACCGTGGTGTTCCCCTGTGAGGGGGGAAGGTCCGTGACAAAGTCCACCGATAGATGAGACCACGGCCGTTGTGGAACGGGTAGGGGTTGTAATTTCCCTCTGGGCAGGTGTCTAGGTGCCTTGCACTGGGCGCACACCGAGCAGGAGGAAACATAAACCCTCACGTCCTTGGCTAGAGTGGGCCACCAGTACTTCCCACTAAGACAGTGCACTGTCCGACAGATACCAGGATGACCAGAGGAGGGTGACGTGTGAGCCCAATAGATCAACCAATCACGAACCTCGAGCGGCACGTACATCCGACCCTCCGGACACTGGGGGGGAGTAGGCTCGGTACGTAACGCCCGCTCGATGTCCGCATCAACCTCCCACACAACCGGTGCCACCAGACACGATGCCGGGAGTATGGGAGTGGGCTCAATGGACCTCTCCTCTGTGTCATACAGTCGGGACAGGGTGTCTGCGTTAGCGTTCTGGGAATCTGGTCTGTAAGTGAGCGTAAACACAAATCGAGTGAAAAACATAGCCCATCTTGCCTGACGAGGGTTCAACCTCCTCGCCGCCCGGTTGTACTCCAGGTTACGATGGTCAGTCAAAATGAGAATAGGGTGTTTAGCCCCCTCAAGCCAATGCCTCCACACCTTCAGGGCTTGAACCACAGCTAACAGCTCCCTGTCTCCCACATCATAATTGCGCTCCGCCGGACTGAGCTTCTTAGAAAAGAAAGCACAGGGGCGGAGTTTTGGTGGCGTACCCGGGCGCTGAGACAGTACAGCACCGATCCCAGCCTCGGACGCATCCACCTCAACTTGGAATGCCAAGGAAGGATCCGGATGAGCCAGCACCGGAGCCGAAGTAAACAGGTCCTTCAGATGCTTAAAAGCCCTGTCCGCCTCAGCCGACCACTGCAGACGCACCGCCCTCCCTTTAGCAAGGAGGTAATGGGAGCCGCTACCTGCCCCAAAGCCCCGGATAAACCTCCGGTAGTAATTGGCAAAACCCAAGAACCGCTGCACCTCCTTCACCGTGGTTGGAGTCTGCCAATTACGCACGGCCGAAACGCGGTCAATCTCCATCTCCATCCCTGACGTGGACAAGCGGTGTCCCAGGAAGGAGATGGACTCTTGGAAGAACAGACATTTCTCCGCCTTCACATACAGGTCATGCTCCAACAGTCTACCAAGCACCCGACGAACCAGGGACACATGCTCGGCTCGTGTAGCGGAGTATATAAGAATGTCATCGATATACACCACTACACCCTGTCCATGCAGGTCCCGGAAAATCTCATCCACAAACGATTGGAAGACTGAAGGAGCATTCATCAGACCGTATGGCATGACAAGGTACTCATAGTGCCCCGAGGTGGTACTAAATGCTGTCTTCCACTCATCTCCCTCCCGAATACGCACCAGGTTGTACGCGCTCCTGAGATCCAATTTAGTGAAGAAGCGCGCCCCGTGCAATGACTCCGTCATACTAGCAATCAGAGGTAGTGGATAGCTATATTTTATTGTGATCTGATTTAGACCACGGTAGTCAATGCACGGGCGTAAACCACCATCCTTCTTCTTCACAAAAAAGAAACTTGATGACGCAGGGGAAGTGGACGGCCGTATGTATCCCTGTCTCAGAGATTCGGTGACATATGTTTCCATAGCCGCCGTCTCCTCCTGTGACAGAGGATACACGTGACTCCGGGGAAGCGCAGCGCCTACCTGGAGGTTTATCGCACAATCCCCCTGTCGATAGGGTGGTAATTGAGTTGCCTTCTTTTTACAGAAGGCGAGAGCCAAATCGGCATATTCAGGCGGAATGTGCATTGTGGGAACCTGATTCGGACTTTCCACCGTAGTTGCCCCTACGGAAACACCTACACACTTCCCCAAGCACTGATCAGACCATCCCTTGAGAGCCCTCTGTTGCCATGAAATAGTGGGGTCATGAGAAGCTAACCAGGGAAGCCCCAACACCACGGGAAACGCAGGAGAATCAATCAGATACAAACGAATTATCTCCTCATGGCCCTCCTGCGTTTTCATCCTGAGAGGCGCTGTGACCTCCCTAATCAACCCTGACCCCAAAGGGCGGCTATCTAGGGCATGGATAGGGAAGGGCACATCAACTGGCACAATAGGAATCCCTAACTTATGGGTAAACTGACGATCAATAAAGTTCCCAGCTGCGCCTGAATCTACTAGCGCCTTATGCTGGGACTGAGGAGAAAACTCGGGAAACACAACATTCATACACATATGCGCAACAGGGAGCTCTGGGTGAGGTGGGTGCCTACTCACCTGGAATGACTCATCAGTGCGCTGCCTACTGCTTCGACTCCTAGGAGGCCCTCCCCAGCACCGACCAGCAGTGTGTCCTCTGCGGCCACAGTTGGTGCAGGGGACGGCCCCTCTACTGGTCTCCCTCATAGCAGCACCTCCGAGCTCCATAGGGGTAGGGTCGGAGGTGCTGGGGGATGGAATGGACGGCCCTGGATCCGGACGTCCGCGGGTAGCCAACAGGGTATCCAGTCGAATCGACATGTCCACCAGTTGGTCCAGGCTTAGGTTGGTGTCCCTGCAGGCCAATTCCCGACGAACGTCCTCCCTCAAGCTACATCGGTAGTGGTCGATGAGGGCCCTCTCATTCCATCCCGTGTTGGCAGCCAGAGTCCGAAAGTCCAGTGCGAATTCCTGCGCGCTCCTCTTCCCCTGTCTGAGGTGGAATAGACGCTCACCCGCCGCTTTCCCCTCAGGTGGATGATCGAATACCGCCCTAAAGCGGCGGGTGAACTCCGCATAGCTGACAGTTGCGGCGTCTATTCCCCCCCTCTCGGCGTTGGCCCACTCCAGCGCTTTACCGGACAGACAGGAGATGAGGGTGGACACGCACTCGTATCCCGAGGGGGCCGGGTGGATGGTTGCCAGGTAGAGTTCCACCTGGAGCAGAAAACCCTGACACCCGGCCGCTGTGCCGTCATAAGCCCTCGGGAGCGAGAGCCGAATCCCACTGGACCCCGGAGGTGAAGCGATGGGTATCGATGATGGTGGTGGTGTAATCGGAGGAGGTACAGGAAAACCTCCTCTCTCCCATCGCTCCATTGTGTTGACCACACGTTCCATGGCGGTGCCGAGAGCCTGGATCATGGCCGCTTGTTGTTGTACGCGTTCTTCCATCGATCTGGCTGGCACCGCTGCTCCTGCTGACTCCATGCCGTAGGGTGTGTGATTCTGTCAATGGCGTCAGTGAAATGCGGTGGGCGAAGTCAAACGCAGGACACAGAGCTGATCAGAAAACGTACTTTACTAGAAAGTAAACTGAGAATACACCATCTCCACACAGGGAGGAAATAACCTGCACACTAACGACTACCGATAACAAGAACAATCACACACAACACACAGTGTAACACAGAGGGTTAAATAGGGAAGACAATACTACATAATGGGAAACAGGTGTACACAATCAAGACAGAACAAGTCGAACACAGAAACATAGATCGGTAGCAGCTAGTACTCCCGTGACGACGAACGCCGAAGCCTGCCCGAGCAAGGAGGAGGGGTAGCCTCGGTTGAATCCGTGACAACGGTGCTTTCGGAAAGTATTCAGACCCCTTGACTTTTTCCACATTTTGTTACGTTACAGCCTTATTCTAAAATTGATTAAATTGTTTTTTTCCCCTCATCAATCTACACACAATACTCAATAATGACAACCCAAAAATGGAAATATTGCATTTACATACGTATTCAGACCCTCTACTCAGTACTTTGTTGAAGCACCTTTGGCAGCGGTTAAAGCCTCGAATCTTCTTGGGTATGACGCTACAAGCTTGGCACACCTGTATTTGGGGAGTTTCTCCCATTCTTCTCTGCAGATCCTCTCAAGCTCTGTCAGGTTGGATGGGGAGCGTCGCTGCACAGCTATTTTCAGGTCTCTCCAGAGATGTTCGATCGGGTTCAAGTCCGGGCTCTGGCTGGGCCACTGAAGGACATTCAGAGACTTGTCCTGAAGCCACTCCTGCGTTGTCTTGGCTGTGTGCTTAGGGTCATTGTCCTGTTGGAAGGTGAACCTTCGCCCCAGTCTGAGGTCCTGAGCGCTATGGAGCAGGTTTCCATCAAGGATCTCTCTGTACTTTTCTCTGTTCATCTTTCCCTCGATCCTAACTAGTCTCTGAGTCCCTGACGCAGAAGAATATCCCCACAGCATGATGCTGTAACCACCATGCTTCACCATAGGGATGGTGCCAGGTTTCCTCCAGACGTGACGCATGGCATTCAGGCCAAAGAGTTCAATCTTGGTTTCATCAGATCAGAGAATCTTGTTTCTCATGGTCTGAGAGTCCTTTAGGTGCCTTTTGGCAAACTCAAGCGGGCTGTCATGTGCCTTTTACTGAAGAGTGGGCTTCCGTCTGGCCACTTTACCATAAAGGCCTGATTGGTGGAGTGCTGCAGAGATGGTTGTCCTTCTGGAAAGTTCTTCCATCTCAACAGAGGAACTCTGGAGCTCTGACAGAGTCACCATCGGGTTCTTGGTCACCTCCCTGACCAAGGCCCTTCTCCCCCAATTGCTCAGTTTGGCCGGGAGGCCAGCTCTAGGAAGAGTCTTAGTGGTTCAAAACTTCTTCCATTTAAGAATGATGGAGGCCACTGTGTTCTTGAGGACCTTCAATGCTGCAGACATTTTTTGGTACCCTTCCCCAGATCTGTGCCTCGACACAATCCTGTCTCTGAGCTCTACGGACAATTCCTTCGACCTCATTGCTTGGTTTTTGCTCTGACATATACGGTCATCTGTGGGACCTTATATAGACAGGTGTGTACCTTTCCAAATCATGTCCAATCAATTAAATGTATCACAGGTGGACTCCAATCAAGTTGTAGAAACATCCAAGGATGATCAATGGAAACAGGATGCACCTGAACTCAATTTCGAGTCTCATAGCAAAGGGTCTGAATACTTATATAAATAAGGTATTTCTGTTTTTTATTTCTTAATTTCGAAAAATCAGTTTTTGCTTTGTCATTATGGGGTATTGATGAGGGAAAAAAGTGTTTTAATCCATTTTAGAAGAAGGCTGTAAAGTAACAAAATGTGGAAAAAGGGAAGGGGTCTGAACACTTTCTGAATGCACTGTATATATTACCAGACCAGAGTATTCCTGTACATAATGTATTATAGATATGCATAGTTCATATATATATATTACCAGACCAGAGTATTCCTGTACATAATGTATTATAGATATGCATAGTTCATATATATTATCAGACCAGAGTATTCCTGTACATAATGTATTATAGATATGCATAGTTCATATATATATATTACCAGACCAGAGTATTCCTGTACATAATGTATTATAGATATGCATAGTTCATATATATATATTACCAGACCAGAGTATTCCTGTACATAATGTATTATAGATATGCATAGTTCATATATATATTACCAGACCAGAGTATTCCTGTACATAATGTATTATAGATATGCATAGTTCATATATATATATTACCAGACCAGAGTATTCCTGTACATAATGTATTATAGATATGCATAGTTCATATATATTACCAGACCAGAGTATTCCTGTACATAATGTATTATAGATATGCATAGTTCATATATATATATATATTACCAGACCAGAGTATTCCTGTACATAATGTATTATAGATATGCATAGTTCATATATATATATTACCAGACCAGAGTATTCCTGTACATAATGTATTATAGATATGCATAGTTCATATATATTACCAGACCAGAGTATTCCTGTACATAATGTATTATAGATATGCATAGTTCATATATATATTACCAGACCAGAGTATTGCTGTGCATAATGTATTATAGATATGCATAGTTCATATATATATTACCAGACCAGAGTATTGCTGTACATCTCTATAGCTGCATTCAGACAGGCAGCCCATCTTTTGACCAATCATATCAGGTCTGAAAAAGATCTGATTGGTCAAAATATCAATTAGTGTAAGAACGATCAGAACTGGGCTGCCTGTCTGAACGCAGCCGTTGGGTCCATAATCAGAGTTATATTATAGGGTAAGCGTATTCCTGTACGTCTCTAGGGTCCTTCTAAAGGGTTAGCGTAATCCTGTACATCTCTAGGGTCCTTCTAAAGGGAGCGTATTCCTGTACGTCTCTAGGGTCCTTCTAAAGGGAGCGTATTCCTGTACATCTCTAGGGTCCTTCTAAAGGGAGCGTAATCCTGTACATCTCTAGGGTCCTTCTAAAGGGAGCGTATTCCTGTACGTCTCTAGGGTCCTTCTAAAGGGTTAGCGTAATCCTGTACATCTCTAGGGTCCTTCTAAAGGGAGCGTATTCCTGTACATCTCTAGGGTCCTTCTAAAGGGAGCGTATTCCTGTACATCTCTAGGGTCCTTCTAAAGGGAGCGTATTCCTGTACGTCTCTAGGGTCCTTCTAAAGGGAGCGTATTCCTGTACGTCTCTAGGGTCCTTCTAAAGGGAGCGTATTCCTGTACGTCTCTAGGGTCCTTCTAAAGGGAGCGTATTCCTGTACGTCTCTAGGGTCCTTCTAAAGGGAGCGTATTCCTGTACGTCTCTAGGGTCCTTCTAAAGGGAGCGTATTCCTGTACGTCTCTAGGGTCCTTCTAAAGGGAGCGTATTCCTGTACGTCTCTAGGGTCCTTCTAAAGGGAGCGTATTCCTGTACGTCTCTAGGGTCCTTCTAAAGGGAGCGTATTCCTGTACGTCTCTAGGGTCCTTCTAAAGGGGCGTATTCCTGTACGTCTCTAGGGTCCTTCTAAAGGGAGCGTATTCCTGTACGTCTCTAGGGTCCTTCTAAAGGGAGCGTATTCCTGTACGTCTCTAGGGTCCTTCTAAAGGGAGCGTATTCCTGTACGTCTCTAGGGTCCTTCTAAAGGAGCGTATTCCTGTACGTCTCTAGGGTCCTTCTAAAGGGAGCGTATTCCTGTACGTCTCTAGGGTCCTTCTAAAGGGAGCGTATTCCTGTACGTCTCTAGGGTCCTTCTAAAGGGAGCGTATTCCTGTACGTCTCTAGGGTCCTTCTAAAGGGAGCGTATTCCTGTACGTCTCTAGGGTCCTTCTAAAGGGAGCGTATTCCTGTACGTCTCTAGGGTCCTTCTAAAGGGTTAGCGTATTCCTGTACGTCTCTAGGGTCCTTCTAAAGGGAGCGTATTCCTGTACGTCTCTAGGGTCCTTCTAAAGGGAGCGTATTCCTGTACATCTCTAGGGTCCTTCTAAAGGGAGCGTATTCCTGTACATCTCTAGGGTCCTTCTAAAGGGAGCGTATTCCTGTACGTTTCTAGGGTCCTTCTAAAGGGAGCGTATTCCTGTACATCTCTAGGGTCCTTCTAAAGGGTCAGCGTATTCCTGTACATCTCTAGGGTCCTTCTAAAGGGTTAGCGTATTCCTGTACATCTCTAGGGTCCGTCTAAAGGGAGCGTATTCCTGTACGTCTCTAGGGTCCTTCTAAAGGGTTAGCGTATTCCTGTACATCTCTAGGGTCCTTCTAAAGGGAGCGTATTCCTGTACATCTCTAGGGTCCTTCTAAAGGGAGCGTATTCCTGTACGTCTCTAGGGTCCTTCTAAAGGGAGCGTATTCCTGTACGTCTCTAGGGTCCTTCTAAAGGGAGCGTATTCCTGTACGTCTCTAGGGTCCTTCTAAAGGGAGCGTATTCCTGTACGTCTCTAGGGTCCCTTCTAAAGGGAGCGTATTCCTGTACGTCTCTAGGGTCCTTCTAAAGGGAGCGTATTCATGTACGTCTCTAGGGTCCTTCTAAACGGGAGCGTATTCCTGTACGTCTCTAGGGTCCTTCTAAAGGGAGCGTATTCCTGTACATCTCTAGGGTCCTTCTAAAGGGAGCGTATTCCTGTACGTCTCTAGGGTCCTTCTAAAGGGAGCGTATTCCTGTACGTCTCTAGGGTCCTTCTAAAGGGAGCGTATTCCTGTACGTCTCTAGGGTCCTTCTAAAGGGAGCGTAATCCTGTACGTCTCTAGGGTCCTTCTAAAGGGAGCGTATTCCTGTACGTCTCTAGGGTCCTTCTAAAGGGAGCGTATTCCTGTACGTCTCTAGGGTCCTTCTAAAGGGAGCGTATTCCTGTACGTCTCTAGGGTCCTTCTAAAGGGAGCGTATTCCTGTACGTCTCTAGGGTCCTTCTAAAGGGAGCGTATTCCTGTACATCTCTAGGGTCCTTCTAAAGGGAGCGTATTCCTGTACGTCTCTAGGGTCCTTCTAAAGGGAGCGTATTCCTGTACGTCTCTAGGGTCCTTCTAAAGGGAGCATATTCCTGTACGTCTCTAGGGTCCTTCTAAAGGGAGCGTATTCCTGTACGTCTCTAGGGTCCTTCTAAAGGGAGCGTATTCCTGTACGTCTCTAGGGTCCTTCTAAAGGGAGCGTATTCCTGTACGTCTCTAGGGTCCTTCTAAAGGGAGCGTATTCCTGTACGTCTCTAGGGTCCTTCTAAAGGGAGCGTATTCCTGTACATCTCTAGGGTCCTTCTAAAGGGAGCGTATTCCTGTACGTCTCTAGGGTCCTTCTAAAGGGTTAGCGTATTCCTGTACGTCTCTAGGGTCCTTCTAAAGGGAGCGTATTCCTGTACGTCTCTAGGGTCCTTCTAAAGGGTTAGCGTATTCCTGTACGTCTCTAGGGTCCTTCTAAAGGGAGCGTATTCCTGTACATCTCTAGGGTCCTTCTAAAGGGAGCGTATTCCTGTACGTCTCTAGGGTCCTTCTAAAGGGAGCGTATTCTTGTACGTCTCTAGGGTCCTTCTAAAGGGAGCGTATTCCTGTACATCTCTAGGGTCCTTCTAAAGGGAGCGTATTCCTGTACGTCTCTAGGGTCCTTCTAAAGGGTTAGCGTATTCCTGTACGTCTCTAGGGTCCTTCTAAAGGGAGCGTATTCCTGTACGTCTCTAGGGTCCTTCTAAAGGGAGCGTATTCCTGTACGTCTCTAGGGTCCTTCTAAAGGGAGCGTATTCCTGTACGTCTCTAGGGTCCTTCTAAAGGGGAGCGTATTCCTGTACGTCTCTAGGGTCCTTCTAAAGGGAGCGTATTCCTGTACGTCTCTAGGGTCCTTCTAAAGGGAGCGTATTCCTGTACATCTCTAGGGTCCTTCTAAAGGGAGCGTATTCCTGTACGTCTCTAGGGTCCTTCTAAAGGGAGCGTATTCCTGTACGTCTCTAGGGTCCTTCTAAAGGGAGCGTATTCCTGTACGTCTCTAGGGTCCTTCTAAAGGGAGCGTAATCCTGTACGTCTCTAGGGTCCTTCTAAAGGGAGCGTATTCCTGTACGTCTCTAGGGTCCTTCTAAAGGGAGCGTATTCCTGTACATCTCTAGGGTCCTTCTAAAGGGAGCGTATTCCTGTACGTCTCTAGGGTCCTTCTAAAGGGAGCGTATTCCTGTACGTCTCTAGGGTCCTTCTAAAGGGAGCGTATTCCTGTACGTCTCTAGGGTCCTTCTAAAGGAGCGTATTCCTGTACGTCTCTAGGGTCCTTCTAAAGGGAGCGTATTCCTGTACGTCTCTAGGGTCCTTCTAAAGGGAGCATATTCCTGTACGTCTCTAGGGTCCTTCTAAAGGGAGCGTATTCCTGTACGTCTCTAGGGTCCTTCTAAAGGGAGCGTATTCCTGTACGTCTCTAGGGTCCTTCTAAAGGGAGCGTATTCCTGTACATCTCTAGGGTCCTTCTAAAGGGAGCGTAATCCTGTACGTCTCTAGGGTCCTTCTAAAGGGAGCGTATTCCTGTACATCTCTAGGGTCCTTCTAAAGGGAGCGTATTCCTGTACGTCTCTAGGGTCCTTCTAAAGGGAGCGTATTCCTGTACGTCTCTAGGGTCCTTCTAAAGGGAGCGTATTCCTGTACGTCTCTAGGGTCCTTCTAAAGGGAGCGTATTCCTGTACGTCTCTAGGGTCCTTCTAAAGGGAGCGTATTCCTGTACATCTCTAGGGTCCTTCTAAAGGGAGCGTATTCCTGTACGTCTCTAGGGTCCCTTCTAAAGGGAGCGTATTCCTGTACGTCTCTAGGGTCCTTCTAAAGGGAGCGTATTCCTGTACGTCTCTAGGGTCCTTCTAAAGGGAGCGTATTCCTGTACGTCTCTAGGGTCCTTCTAAAGGGAGCGTATTCCTGTACGTCTCTAGGGTCCTTCTAAAGGGAGCGTATTCCTGTACGTCTCTAGGGTCCTTCTAAAGGGAGCGTATTCCTGTACATCTCTAGGGTCCTTCTAAAGGGAGCGTATTCCTGTACGTCTCTAGGGTCCTTCTAAAGGGAGCGTATTCCTGTACATCTCTAGGGTCCTTCTAAAGGGAGCGTATTCCTGTACGTCTCTAGGGTCCTTCTAAAGGGAGCGTATTCCTGTACGTCTCTAGGGTCCTTCTAAAGGGAGCGTATTCCTGTACGTCTCTAGGGTCCTTCTAAAGGGAGCGTATTCCTGTACGTCTCTAGGGTCCTTCTAAAGGGAGCGTATTCCTGTACGTCTCTAGGGTCCTTCTAAAGGGAGCGTATTCCTGTACGTCTCTAGGGTCCTTCTAAAGGGAGCGTATTCCTGTACGTCTCTAGGGTCCTTCTAAAGGGAGCGTATTCCTGTACGTCTCTAGGGTCCTTCTAAAGGGAGCGTATTCCTGTACGTCTCTAGGGTCCTTCTAAAGGGGAGCGTATTCCTGTACGTCTCTAGGGTCCTTCTAAAGGGAGCGTATTCCTGTACGTCTCTAGGGTCCTTCTAAAGGGAGCGTATTCCTGTACGTCTCTAGGGTCCTTCTAAAGGGAGCGTATTCCTGTACGTCTCTAGGGTCCTTCTAAAGGGAGCGTATTCCTGTACATCTCTAGGGTCCTTCTAAAGGGAGCGTATTCCTGCACGTCTCTAGGGTCCTTCTAAAGGGAGCGTATTCCTGTACGTCTCTAGGGTCCTTCTAAAGGGAGCGTATTCCTGTACGTCTCTAGGGTCCTTCTAAAGGGAGCGTATTCCTGTACGTCTCTAGGGTCCTTCTAAAGGGAGCGTATTCCTGTACGTCTCTAGGGTCCTTCTAAAGGGAGCGTATTCCTGTACGTCTCTAGGGTCCTTCTAAAGGGAGCGTATTCCTGTACGTCTCTAGGGTCCTTCTAAAGGGAGCGTATTCCTGTACGTCTCTAGGGTCCTTCTAAAGGGAGCGTATTCCTGTACGTCTCTAGGGTCCTTCTAAAGGGAGCGTATTCCTGCTACGTCTCTAGGGTCCTTCTAAAGGGAGCGTATTCCTGTACGTCTCTAGGGTCCTTCTAAAGGGAGCGTATTCCTGTACGTCTCTAGGGTCCTTCTAAAGGGAGCGTATTCCTGTACGTCTCTAGGGTCCTTCTAAAGGGAGCGTATTCCTGTACGCTCTCTAGGGTCCTTCTAAAGGGAGCGTATTCCTGTACGTCTCTAGGGTCCTTCTAAAGGGAGCGTATTCCTGTACGTCTCTAGGGTCCTTCTAAAGGGAGCGTATTCCTGTACGTCTCTAGGGTCCTTCTAAAGGGAGCGTATTCCTGTACGTCTCTAGGGTCCTTCTAAAGGGAGCGTATTCCTGTACGTCTCTAGGGTCCTTCTAAAGGGAGCGTATTCCTGTACGTCTCTAGGGTCCTTCTAAAGGGAGCGTATTCCTGTACGTCTCTAGGGTCCTTCTAAAGGGAGCGTATTCCTGTACGTCTCTAGGGTCCTTCTAAAGGGAGCGTATTCCTGTACGTCTCTAGGGTCCTTCTAAAGGGAGCGTATTCCTGTACGTCTCTAGGGTCCTTCTAAAGGGAGCGTATTCCTGTACGTCTCTAGGGTCCTTCTAAAGGGAGCGTATTCCTGTACGTCTCTAGGGTCCTTCTAAAGGGAGCGTATTCCTGTACGTCTCTAGGGTCCTTCTAAAGGGAGCGTATTCCTGTACGTCTCTAGGGTCCTTCTAAAGGGAGCGTATTCCTGTACGTCTCTAGGGTCCCTTCTAAAGGGAGCGTATTCCTGTACGTCTCTAGGGTCCTTCTAAAGGGAGCGTATTCCTGTACGTCTCTAGGGTCCTTCTAAAGGGAGCGTATTCCTGTACGTCTCTAGGGTCCTTCTAAAGGGAGCGTATTCCTGTACATCTCTAGGGTCCTTCTAAAGGGAGCGTATTCCTGTACGTCTCTAGGGTCCTTCTAAAGGGAGCGTATTCCTGTACGTCTCTAGGGTCCTTCTAAAGGGAGCGTATTCCTGTACGTCTCTAGGGTCCTTCTAAAGGGAGCGTATTCCTGTACGTCTCTAGGGTCCTTCTAAAGGGAGCGTATTCCTGTACGTCTCTAGGGTCCTTCTAAAGGGAGCGTATTCCTGTACGTCTCTAGGGTCCTTCTAAAGGGAGCGTATTCCTGTACGTCTCTAGGGTCCTTCTAAAGGGAGCGTATTCCTGTACGTCTCTAGGGTCCTTCTAAAGGGAGCGTATTCCTGTACGTCTCTAGGGTCCTTCTAAAGGGAGCGTATTCCTGTACGTCTCTAGGGTCCTTCTAAAGGGAGCGTATTCCTGTACGTCTCTAGGGTCCTTCTAAAGGGAGCGTATTCCTGTACGTCTCTAGGGTCCTTCTAAAGGGAGCGTATTCCTGTACGTCTCTAGGGTCCTTCTAAAGGGAGCGTATTCCTGTACGTCTCTAGGGTCCTTCTAAAGGGAGCGTATTCCTGTACGTCTCTAGGGTCCTTCTAAAGGGAGCGTATTCCTGTACGTCTCTAGGGTCCTTCTAAAGGGAGCGTATTCCTGTACGTCTCTAGGGTCCTTCTAAAGGGAGCGTATTCCTGTACGTCTCTAGGGTCCTTCTAAAGGGAGCGTATTCCTGTACGTCTCTAGGGTCCTTCTAAAGGGAGCGTATTCCTGTACGTCTCTAGGGTCCTTCTAAAGGGAGCGTATTCCTGTACGTCTCTAGGGTCCTTCTAAAGGGAGCGTATTCCTGTACGTCTCTAGGGTCCTTCTAAAGGGAGCGTATTCCTGTACATCTCTAGGGTCCTTCTAAAGGGAGCGTATTCCTGTACGTCTCTAGGGTCCTTCTAAAGGGAGCGTATTCCTGTACATCTCTAGGGTCCTTCTAAAGGGAGCGTATTCCTGTACGTCTCTAGGGTCCTTCTAAAGGGAGCGTATTCCTGTACGTCTCTAGGGTCCTTCTAAAGGGAGCGTATTCCTGTACGTCTCTAGGGTCCTTCTAAAGGGAGCGTATTCCTGTACGTCTCTAGGGTCCTTCTAAAGGGAGCGTATTCCTGTACGTCTCTAGGGTCCTTCTAAAGGGAGCGTATTCCTGTACGTCTCTAGGGTCCTTCTAAAGGGAGCGTATTCCTGTACGTCTCTAGGGTCCTTCTAAAGGGAGCGTATTCCTGTACGTCTCTAGGGTCCTTCTAAAGGGAGCGTATTCCTGTACGTCTCTAGGGTCCTTCTAAAGGGAGCGTATTCCTGTACGTCTCTAGGGTCCTTCTAAAGGGAGCGTATTCCTGTACGTCTCTAGGGTCCTTCTAAAGGGAGCGTATTCCTGTACGTCTCTAGGGTCCTTCTAAAGGGAGCGTATTCCTGTACATCTCTAGGGTCCTTCTAAAGGGAGCGTATTCCTGTACGTCTCTAGGGTCCTTCTAAAGGGAGCGTATTCCTGTACGTCTCTAGGGTCCTTCTAAAGGGAGCGTATTCCTGTACGTCTCTAGGGTCCTTCTAAAGGGAGCGTATTCCTGTACATCTCTAGGGTCCTTCTAAAGGGAGCGTATTCCTGTACGTCTCTAGGGTCCTTCTAAAGGGAGCGTATTCCTGTACGTCTCTAGGGTCCTTCTAAAGGGAGCGTATTCCTGTACGTCTCTAGGGTCCTTCTAAAGGGAGCGTATTCCTGTACGTCTCTAGGGTCCTTCTAAAGGGAGCGTATTCCTGTACGTCTCTAGGGTCCTTCTAAAGGGAGCGTATTCCTGTACGTCTCTAGGGTCCTTCTAAAGGGAGCGTATTCCTGTACGTCTCTAGGGTCCTTCTAAAGGGAGCGTATTCCTGTACGTCTCTAGGGTCCTTCTAAAGGGAGCGTATTCCTGTACGTCTCTAGGGTCCTTCTAAAGGGAGCGTATTCCTGTACGTCTCTAGGGTCCTTCTAAAGGGAGCGTATTCCTGTACGTCTCTAGGGTCCTTCTAAAGGGAGCGTATTCCTGTACGTCTCTAGGGTCCTTCTAAAGGGAGCGTATTCCTGTACGTCTCTAGGGTCCTTCTAAAGGGAGCGTATTCCTGTACGTCTCTAGGGTCCTTCTAAAGGGAGCGTATTCCTGTACGTCTCTAGGGTCCTTCTAAAGGGAGCGTATTCCTGTACGTCTCTAGGGTCCTTCTAAAGGGAGCGTATTCCTGTACATCTCTAGGGTCCTTCTAAAGGGAGCGTATTCCTGTACGTCTCTAGGGTCCTTCTAAAGGGAGCGTATTCCTGTACGTCTCTAGGGTCCTTCTAAAGGGAGCGTATTCCTGCACATCTCTAGGGTCCTTCTAAAGGGAGCGTATTCCTGTACGTCTCTAGGGTCCTTCTAAAGGGAGCGTATTCCTGTACGTCTCTAGGGTCCTTCTAAAGGGAGCGTATTCCTGTACGTCTCTAGGGTCCTTCTAAAGGGAGCGTATTCCTGTACGTCTCTAGGGTCCTTCTAAAGGGAGCGTATTCCTGTACGTCTCTAGGGTCCTTCTAAAGGGAGCGTATTCCTGCACGTCTCTAGGGTCCTTCTAAAGGGAGCGTATTCCTGTACGTCTCTAGGGTCCTTCTAAAGGGAGCGTATTCCTGTACATCTCTAGGGTCCTTCTAAAGGGAGCGTATTCCTGTACGTCTCTAGGGTCCTTCTAAAGGGAGCGTATTCCTGTACGTCTCTAGGGTCCTTCTAAAGGGAGCGTATTCCTGTACGTCTCTAGGGTCCTTCTAAAGGGAGCGTATTCCTGTACGTCTCTAGGGTCCTTCTAAAGGGAGCGTATTCCTGTACGTCTCTAGGGTCCCTTCTAAAGGGAGCGTATTCCTGTACGTCTCTAGGGTCCTTCTAAAGGGAGCGTATTCCTGTACGTCTCTAGGGTCCTTCTAAAGGGAGCGTATTCCTGTACGTCTCTAGGGTCCTTCTAAAGGAGCGTATTCCTGTACGTCTCTAGGGTCCTTCTAAAGGGAGCGTATTCCTGTACGTCTCTAGGGTCCTTCTAAAGGGAGCGTATTCCTGTACGTCTCTAGGGTCCTTCTAAAGGGAGCGTATTCCTGTACGTCTCTAGGGTCCTTCTAAAGGGAGCGTATTCCTGTACGTCTCTAGGGTCCTTCTAAAGGGAGCGTATTCCTGTACGTCTCTAGGGTCCTTCTAAAGGGAGCGTATTCCTGTACGTCTCTAGGGTCCTTCTAAAGGGGAGCGTATTCCTGTACGTCTCTAGGGTCCTTCTAAAGGGAGCGTATTCCTGTACGTCTCTAGGGTCCTTCTAAAGGGAGCGTATTCCTGTACGTCTCTAGGGTCCTTCTAAAGGGAGCGTATTCCTGTACGTCTCTAGGGTCCTTCTAAAGGGAGCGTATTCCTGTACATCTCTAGGGTCCTTCTAAAGGGAGCGTATTCCTGTACATCTCTAGGGTCCTTCTAAAGGGAGCGTATTCCTGTACGTCTCTAGGGTCCTTCTAAAGGGAGCGTATTCCTGTACGTCTCTAGGGTCCTTCTAAAGGGAGCGTATTCCTGTACGTCTCTAGGGTCCTTCTAAAGGGAGCGTATTCCTGTACGTCTCTAGGGTCCTTCTAAAGGGAGCGTATTCCTGTACGTCTCTAGGGTCCTTCTAAAGGGAGCGTATTCCTGTACGTCTCTAGGGTCCTTCTAAAGGGAGCGTATTCCTGTACGTCTCTAGGGTCCTTCTAAAGGGAGCGTATTCCTGTACGTCTCTAGGGTCCTTCTAAAGGAGCGTATTCCTGTACGTCTCTAGGGTCCTTCTAAAGGGAGCGTATTCCTGTACGTCTCTAGGGTCCTTCTAAAGGGAGCGTATTCCTGTACGTCTCTAGGGTCCTTCTAAAGGGAGCGTATTCCTGTACGTCTCTAGGGTCCTTCTAAAGGGAGCGTATTCCTGTACGTCTCTAGGGTCCTTCTAAAGGGAGCGTATTCCTGTACGTCTCTAGGGTCCTTCTAAAGGGAGCGTATTCCTGTACGTCTCTAGGGTCCTTCTAAAGGGAGCGTATTCCTGTACGTCTCTAGGGTCCTTCTAAAGGGAGCGTATTCCTGTACGTCTCTAGGGTCCTTCTAAAGGGGAGCGTATTCCTGTACGTCTCTAGGGTCCTTCTAAAGGGAGCGTATTCCTGTACGTCTCTAGGGTCCTTCTAAAGGGAGCGTATTCCTGTACGTCTCTAGGGTCCTTCTAAAGGGAGCGTATTCCTGTACGTCTCTAGGGTCCTTCTAAAGGGAGCGTATTCCTGTACGTCTCTAGGGTCCTTCTAAAGGGAGCGTATTCCTGTACGTCTCTAGGGTCCTTCTAAAGGGAGCGTATTCCTGTACGTCTCTAGGGTCCTTCTAAAGGGAGCGTATTCCTGTACGTCTCTAGGGTCCTTCTAAAGGAGCGTATTCCTGTACGTCTCTAGGGTCCTTCTAAAGGGAGCGTATTCCTGTACATCTCTAGGGTCCTTCTAAAGGGAGCTTATTCCTGTACATCTCTAGGGTCCTTCTAAAGGGAGCGTATTCCTGTACGTCTCTAGGGTCCTTCTAAAGGGAGCGTATTCCTGTACGTCTCTAGGGTCCTTCTAAAGGGAGCGTATTCCTGTACGTCTCTAGGGTCCTTCTAAAGGGAGCGTATTCCTGTACGTCTCTAGGGTCCTTCTAAAGGGAGCGTATTCCTGTACATCTCTAGGGTCCTTCTAAAGGGAGCGTATTCCTGTACGTCTCTAGGGTCCTTCTAAAGGGTTAGCGTATTCCTGTACATCTCTAGGGTCCTTCTAAAGGGAGCGTATTCCTGTACGTCTCTAGGGTCCTTCTAAAGGGAGCGTATTCCTGTACGTCTCTAGGGTCCTTCTAAAGGGAGCGTATTCCTGTACGTCTCTAGGGTCCTTCTAAAGGGAGCGTATTCCTGTACGTCTCTAGGGTCCTTCTAAAGGGAGCGTATTCCTGTACGTCTCTAGGGTCCTTCTAAAGGGAGCGTATTCCCTGTACTCTCTAGGGTCCTTCTAAAGGGAGCGTATTCCTGTACCTCTCTAGGGTCCTTCTAAAGGGAGCGTATTCCTGTACGTCTCTAGGGTCCTTCTAAAGGGAGCGTATTCCTGTACGTCTCTAGGGTCCTTCTAAAGGGAGCGTATTCCTGTACGTCTCTAGGGTCCTTCTAAAGGGAGCGTATTCCTGTACGTCTCTAGGGTCCTTCTAAAGGGAGCGTATTCCTGTACGTCTCTAGGGTCCTTCTAAAGGGAGCGTATTCCTGTACGTCTCTAGGGTCCTTCTAAAGGGAGCGTATTCCTGTACGTCTCTAGGGTCCTTCTAAAGGGAGCGTATTCCTGTACATCTCTAGGGTCCTTCTAAAGGGAGCGTATTCCTGTACGTCTCTAGGGTCCTTCTAAAGGGAGCGTATTCCTGTACGTCTCTAGGGTCCTTCTAAAGGGAGCGTATTCCTGTACATCTCTAGGGTCCTTCTAAAGGGAGCGTATCCCTGTACGTCTCTAGGGTCCTTCTAAAGGGGAGCGTATTCCTGTACGTCTCTAGGGTCCTTCTAAAGGGAGCGTATTCCTGTACGTCTCTAGGGTCCTTCTAAAGGGGTTAGCGTATTCCTGTACTTCTCTAGGGTCCTTCTAAAGGGAGCGTATTCCTGTACGTCTCTAGGGTCCTTCTAAAGGGTTAGCGTATTCCTGTACGTCTCTAGGGTCCTTCTAAAGGAGCGTATTCCTGTACGTCTCTAGGGTCCCTTCTAAAGGGAGCGTATTCCTGTACGTCTCTAGGGTCCTTCTAAAGGGAGCGTATTCCTGTACGTCTCTAGGGTCCTTCTAAAGGGAGCGTATTCCTGTACATCTCTAGGGTCCTTCTAAAGGGAGCGTATTCCTGTATAGTCTCTAGGGTCCTTCTAAAGGGGCTATTCCTGTACATCTCTAGGTCCTTCTAAAGGGAGCGTATTCCTGTACGTCTCTAGGGTCCTTCTAAAGGGAGCGTATTCCTGTACGTCTCTAGGGTCCTTCTAAAGGGAGCGTATTCCTGTACGTCTCTAGGGTCCTTCTAAAGGGAGCGTATTCCTGTACATCTCTAGGGTCCTTCTTAAAGGAGCGTATTCCTGTACGTCTCTAGGGTCCTTCTAAAGGGAGCGTATTCCTGTACATCTCTAGGGTCCTTCTAAAGGGAGCATAATCCTGTACGTCTCTAGGGTCCTTCTAAAGGGAGCGTATTCCTGTACATCTCTAGGGTCCTTCTAAAGGGAGCGTAATCCTGTACGTCTCTAGGGTCCTTCTAAAGGGAGCATATTCTTGTACGTCTCTAGGGTCCTTCTAAAGGAAGCGTATTCCTGTACGTCTCTAGGGTCCTTCTAAAGGGAGCGTATTCCTGTATGTCTCTAGGGTCCTTCTAAAGGGAGCGTATTCCTGTACATCTCTAGGGTCCTTCTAAAGGGAGCGTATTCCTGTACGTCTCTAGGGTCCTTCTAAAGGGAGCGTATTCCTGTACGTCTCTAGGGTCCTTCTAAAGGGAGCTTATTCCTGTACGTCTCTAGGGTCCTTCTAAAGGGAGCGTATTCCTGTACGTCTCTAGGGTCCTTCTAAAGGGAGCGTATTCCTGTACGTCTCTAGGGTCCTTCTAATCAGAGTTCGAGGGCTGAATACAGCCAACAGGATATAAAGGAAACCACATTTTGTTCAACCTTTAACCAGATAAGTCACATGTTGACACTATGTTCAGCCTTTAACCAGGTAAGTCATTGAGAACGTTCTCCTTTCCAATATATACCTGAACAAGATAGGTGTGAGACACCGTGCTCTGCATTCTTATGGCAGGTGTGTTTTCACGTTAACTCATTTCACACACACACACACACACACACACACACACACACACACACACACACACACACACACACACACACACACACACAGGATATTGTTCTCTCCTGTGGTTGTAGCAGTTAGATATAATTAAGTATTTCAACTCTGCCTTGAAATAACACAGAAACTGTTGTTATTGTAAATCCTGTTCATGTTTCACTTAGTTGGAAGCCCCAAGGCTTAATGATCGCCATAGTAACACATTATGACGACCCTGTTTGTTTTAAAATACCTTCCCAGCGCAAGGAACATTATTTTAAGGCTGGCAACAAGGTAGAGACCAATCAACCAATAAAAACCAGGTGCAGATATTAGTGTATAATATAATGACTTATTTTACTACCCTATTATAAAACCTGTTTTAAATTTTTATTAAATTTTTATTTCACCTTTATTTAACCAGGTAAGCCAGTTGAGAACAAGTTCTCATTTAAAACTGCGACCTGGCCAAGATAAAGCAAAGCAGTGCGATAAAAACAACAACACAGAGTTACATATGGGGTAAAACAAAACATAAAGTCAAAAATACAACAGAAAATATATATACAGTGTGTGCGAATGTAGTAAGTTATGGAGGTAAGGCAATAAATAGGCTATAGTGCAAAATAATTACAATTAGTATTAACACTGGAATGATATATGTGCAAGATATTATGTGCAAATAGAGATACTGGGGTGCAAATGAGCAAAATAAATAACAATATGGGGATGAGGTAGTTGGGTGGGCTAATTTCAGATGGGCTGTGTACAGGTGCAGTGATCGGTAAGGTGCTCTGACAACTGATGCTTAAAGTTAGTGAGGGAGATAAGAGTCTCCAGCTTCAGAGATTTTTGCAATTTGTTCCAGTCATCGGCAGCAGAGAACTGGAAGGAATGGCGGCCAAAGGAGGTGTTGGCTTTGGGGATGACCAGTGAGATATACAGTGAGGGAAAAAAGTATTTGATCCCCTGCTGATTTTGTACGTTTGCCCACTGACAAAGAAATGATCAGTCTATAGTTTTAATGGTAGGTTTATTTGAACGGTGAGAGACAGAATAACAACAACAAAATCCAGAAAAACGCATGTCAAAAATGTTATAAATTGATTTGCATTTTATTGAGGGAAATAAGTATTTGACCCCCTCTCAATCAGAAAGATTTCTGGCTCCCAGGTGTCTTTTATACAGGTAACGAGCTGAGATTAGGAGCCCACTCTTAAAGGGAGTGCTCCTGATCTCAGTTTGTTACCTGTATAAAAGACACCTGTCCACAGAAGCAATCAATCAATCAGATTCCAAACTCTCCACCATGGCCAAGACCAAAGAGCTCTCCAAGGATGTCAGGGACAAGATTGTAGACCTACACAAGGCTGGAATGGGCTACAAGACCATCGCCAAGCAGTTTGGTGAGAAGGTGACAACAGTTGGTGCGATTATTCGCAAATGGAAGAAACACAAAATAACTGTCAATCTCCCTCGGCCTGGGGCTCCATGCAAGATCTCACCTCGTGGAGTTGCAATGATCATGAGAACGGTGAGGAATCAGCCCAGAACTACACAGGAGGATCTTGTCAATGATCTCAAGGCAGCTGGGACCATAGTCACCAAGAAAACAATTGGTAACACACTACGCCGTGAAGGACTGAAATCCTGCAGCACCCGCAACGTCCCCCTGCTCAAGAAAGCACATATACAGGCCCGTCTGAAGTTTGCCAACGAACATCTGAATGATTCAGAGGAGAACTGGGTGAAAGTGTTGTGGTCAGATGAGACCAAAATCGAGCTCTTTGGCATCAACTCAACTCGCCGTGTTTGGAGGAGGAATGCTGCCTATGACCCCAAGAACACCATCCCCACCGTCAAACATGGAGGTGGAAACATTATGGTTTGGGGGTGTTTTTCTGCTAAGGGGACAGGACAACTTCACCGCATCAAAAGGATGATGGATGCGGCCATGTACCGTCAAATCTTGGGTGAGAACCTCATTCCCTCAGCCAGGGCATTGAAAATGGGTCGTGGATGGGTATTCCAGCAAGACAATGACCCAAAACACATGGCCAAGGCAACAAAGGAGTGGCTCAAGAAGAAGCACATTAAGGTCCTGGAGTGGCCTAGCCAGTCTCCAGACTTTAATCCCATAGAAAATCTGTGGAGGGAGCTGAAGGTTCGAGTTGCCAAACGTCAGCCTCGAAACCTTAATGACTTGGAGAAGATCTGCAAAGAGGAGTGGGACAAAATCCCTCCTGAGATGTGTGCAAACCTGGTGGCCAACTACAAGAAACGTCTGACCTCTGTGATTGCCAACAAGGGTTTTGCCACCAAGTACTAAGTAATGTTTTGCAGAGGGGTCAAATACTTATTTCCCTCATTAAAATGCAAATCAATTCATAACATTTTTGACATGCGTTTTTCTGGATTTTTGTTGTTGTTATTCTGTCTCTCACTGTTCAAATAAACCTACCATTAAAATTATAGACTGATCATGTCTTTGTCAGTGGGCAAACGTACAAAATCAGCAGGGGATCAAATACTTTTTTCCCTCACTGTACCTGCTGGAGCGCATACTACGGGTGGGTGTTGCTATGGTGACCAATGAGCTAAGATAAGGTGGGGATTTGCCTAGAAGTGATTTATAGATGACCTGGAGCCAGTGGGTTTGACGACGAACATGTAGTGAGGACCAGCCAACAAGAGCGTACAGGTCACAGTGGTGGGTAGTATATGGGGCTTTGGAGACAAAACAGATGGCACTGTGATAGACTACATCCAATCTGCTGAGTAGAGTGTTGGAGGCTATTTTGTAAATGACATCACCAAAGTCAAGGATCGGTAGGATAGTTCGTTTTACGAGGGCATGTTTGGCAGCATGAGTGAAGGAGGCTTTGTTGCGAAATAGGAAGCCGATTCTGGATTTAACATCGGATTGGAGATTCTTAATGTGAGTCTGGAAGGAGAGTTTACAGTCTAACCAGACACCTAGGTATTTGTAGTTGTCCACATACTCTAGGTCAGACCCGTCGAGAGTAGTGATTCTAGTCGGGTGGGCGGGTGCCAGCAGCGTTTGATTGAAGAGCATGCATTTAGCCAACAAGAGACCTATATCCAAGGCAGGGCAGGATGGATATAGGTCTGTAACAGTTTGGATCTAGAGTGTCACCCCCTTTGAAGAGGGGGATGACCGCGGCAGCTTTCCAATCTCTGGGGATCTCAGACGTTATGAAAGAGAGGTTGAACAGGCTAGTAATAGGGGTTGCGACAATTTCGGTGGCTAGTTTTAGAAAGAAAGGGTCCAGATTGTCTAGCCCAGCTGATTTGTAGGGGTCCAGATTTTGCAGCTCTTTCAGAACATCAGCTGTCTGAATTTGTGTGAAGGAGAAGCGGGGGGGGCATGGGCAAGTTGCAGCGGAGGGTGCAGAGTTGATGGCCGGGGTAGTGGTAGCTAGGTGGAACGCATGGCCAGCCGTAGCAAAATGCTTGTTGAAATTCTCGATTATTGTAGATTTATCGGTGGTGATAGTGTTTCCTAGCCTCAGTGCAGTGGGCAGCTGGGAGGAAGTGCTCTTATTCTCCATGGACTTTACAGTGTCCCAAAACTTTTTGGAGTTAGTGCTACAGGATGCAAATTTCTGTTTGAAAAAGTTAGCCTTTGCTTTCCTAACTGCTTGTGTATATTGGTTCCTAACTTCCCTGAAAAGTTGCATATCGTGGGGGCTATTTGATGCTAATGCAGTACGCCACAGGATGTTTTTGTGCTGGTCAAGGGCAGTCAAGTCTGAGGAGAACCAGGGGCTATATCTGTTCTTAGTTCTGTATTTTTGAATGGGGCATGTTTATTTAAGATTGAGAGGAAATTACTTTTAAAGAACAACCAGGCATCCTCTACTGACAGAATGAGATCTATATCCATCCAGGATACCTGGGCCAGGTCAATTAGGAAGGCCTGCTCGCTAAAGTGTTTTAGGGAGCGTTTGACAGTGATGAGGGGTGGTCGTTTGACCGCGGACCCGTTACGGACGCAGGCAATAAGGCAGTGATCGCTGAGATCCTGGTTGAAGACAGCGGAGGTGTATTTAGAGGGTAAGTTAGTCAGGATGATATCTATGAGGGTACCCATGTTTACAGATTTAGGGTTGTACCTGGTAGGTTCGTTGATAATTTGTGTGAGATTGAGGGCATCTAGTTTGGATTGTAGGATGGCCGGGGTGTTAAGCATATCCCAATTTAGGTCACCAAGCAGTACGAACTCTGAGGATAAATGGGGGGCAATCAATTCACATATGGTGTCCAGGGCACAGCTGGGGGCTGAGGGGGGTCTGTAACAAGCGGCAACAGTGAGAGACTTATTTCTGGAAAGGTGGATTTTTAGAAGTAGAAGCTCAAACTGTTTGGGCACAGACCTGGATAGTATGATAGAGCTCTGCAGACTATCTCTACAGTAGATTGCAACTCCACCCCCTTTGGCAGTTCTATCTAGACGGAAAATGTTATAGTTGGGGACGGAAATTTCAGAATTTTTGGTGGCCTTCCTAAGCCAGGATTCAGACACTGCTAGAACATCAGGGTTGGCGGAGTGTGCTAACGCAGTGAATAACTCAAACTTAGGAAGGAGACTTCTGATATTAACATGCAAGAAACCAAGGCTTTTACGGTTACAGAAGTCAACAAATGATAGCGCCTGGGGAGTAGGAGTGATACTGGGGGCTGCAGGGCCTGGGTTAGCCTCTACATCACCAGAGGAACAGAGGAGCCATCAACATGTCCAGTTGTGTGTGAGTGATACTGGGGGCTGCAGGGCCTGGGTTAGCCTCTACATCACCAGAGGAACAGAGGAGCCATCAACATGTCCAGTTGTGTGTGAGTGATACTGGGGGCTGCAGGGCCTGGGTTAGCCTCTACATCACCAGAGGAACAGAGGAGCCATCAACATGTCCAGTTGTGTGTGAGTGATACTGGGGGCTGCAGGGCCTGGGTTAGCCTCTACATCACCAGAGGAACAGAGGAGCCATCAACATGTCCAGTTGTGTGTGAGTGATACTGGGGGCTGCAGGGCCTGGGTTAGCCTCTACATCACCAGAGGAACAGAGGAGCCATCAACATGTCCAGTTGTGTGTGAGTGATACTGGGGCTGCAGGGCCTGGGTTAGCCTCTACATCACCAGAGGAACAGAGGAGCCATCAACATGTCCAGTTGTGTGTGAGTGATACTGGGGGCTGCAGGGCCTGGGTTAGCCTCTACATCACCAGAGGAACAGAGGAGCCATCAACATGTCCAGTTGTGTGTGAGTGATACTGGGGGCTGCAGGGCCTGGGTTAGCCTCTACATCACCAGAGGAACAGAGGAGCCATCAACATGTCCAGTTGTGTGTGAGTGATACTGGGGGCTGCAGGGCCTGGGTTAGCCTCTACATCACCAGAGGAACAGAGGAGCCATCAACATGTCCAGTTGTGTGTGTATCAAAATGACACCCGATTCCCTGATAGTGCAATACTGACGAGGTCCTAGTCTGGGAGGGAGGGAGTCTGGGAGGGAGGGAGTCTGGGAGGGAGGGTGTCTGGGAGGGAGGGTGTCTGGGAGGGAGGGAGTCTGGGAGGGAGGGAGTCTGGGAGGGAGGGTGTCTGGGAGGGAGGGTGTCTGGGAGGGAGGGAGTCTGGGAGGGAGGGTGTCTGGGAGGGAGGGAGTCTGGGAGGGAGGGAGTCTGGGAGGGAGGGTGTCTGGGAGGGAGGGAGTCTGGGAGGGAGGGAGTCTGGGAGGGAGGGTGTCTGGGAGGGAGGGTGTCTGGGAGGGAGGGAGTCTGGGAGGGAGGGAGTCTGGGAGGGAGGGTGTCTGGGAGGGAGGGTGTCTGGGAGGGAGGGTGTCTGGGAGGGAGGGAGTCTGGGAGGGAGGGTGTCTGGGAGGGAGGGAGTCTGGGAGGGAGGGAGTCTGGGAGGGAGGGAGTCTGGGAGGGAGGGTGTCTGGGAGGGAGGGTGTCTGGGAGGGAGGGAGTCTGGGAGGGAGGGAGTCTGGGAGGGAGGGTGTCTGGGAGGGAGGGTGTCTGGGAGGGAGGGAGTCTGGGAGGGAGGGAGTCTGGGAGGGAGGGAGTCTGGGAGGGAGGGTGTCTGGGAGGGAGGGTGTCTGGGAGGGAGGGAGTCTGGGAGGGAGGGTGTCTGGGAGGGAGGGAGTCTGGGAGGGAGGGAGTCTGGGAGGGAGGGTGTCTGGGAGGGAGGGAGTCTGGGAGGGAGGGTGTCTGGGAGGGAGGGAGTCTGGGAGGGAGGGAGTCTGGGAGGGAGGGTGTCTGGGAGGGAGGGAGTCTGCGAGGGCTCTGGTCTAAAGTAGTGCACTACAGTCGTGGTCAAAAGTTTTGAGAATGACACAAATATTAATTTTCACGAAGTCTGCTGCCTCAGTTTTTATGATGGCAATTTGCATATACTCCAGAATGTTATGAACAGTGATCAGATGAATTGCAATTAATTGCAAAGTCCCTCTTTGCCATGAAAATGAACTTAATCCCCCCAAAAACATTTCCACTGCATTTCAGCCCTGCCACAAAAGGACCAGCTGACATCATGTCAGTGATTCTCTCGTTAACACAGGTGAGAGTGTTGACGAGGACAAGGCTGGAGATCACTCTGTCATGCTGATTGAGTTAGAATAACAGACTGGAAGCTTTAAAAGGAGGGTGGTGCTTGAAATCATTGTTCTTCCTCTGTTAACCATGGTTACCTGCAAGGAAAAACGTGCTGTCATCATTGCTTTGCACAAAAAGGGCTTCACAGGCAAGGATATTGCTGCTAGTAAGATTGCACCTAAATCAACCATTTATCAGATCATCAAGAACTTCAAGGAGAGAGGTTCAATTGTTGTGAAGAAGGCTTCAGGCCGCCCAAGAAATTCCAGCAAGCGCCAGGACCGTCTCCTAAAGTTGATTCAGCTGCGGGATCGGGGCACCACCAGTGCAGAGCTTGCTCAGGAATGGCAGCAGGCAGGTGTGAGTGCATCTGCACGCACAGTGAGGCGAATAATTTTGGAGGATGGCTTGGTGTCAAGAAGGGCAGCGAGGAAGCCACTTCTCTCCAGGAAAAATATCAAGGACAGACTGATATTCTGCAAAAGGTACAGGGATTGGACTGCTGAGGACTGGGGTAAAGTCATTTTCTCTGATGAATCCCCTTTCCGATTGTTTGGGGCATCTGGAAAAAAGCTTGTCCGGAGAAGACAAGGTGAGCGCTACCATCAGTCCTGTGTCAAGCCAACAGTAAAGCATCCTGAGACCATTCATGTGTGGGGTTGCTTCTCAGCCAAGGGAGTGGGCTCACAATTGGCCTAAGAACACAGCCATGAATAAAGAATGGTACCAACACATCCTCCGAGAGCAACTTCTCCCAACCATCCAAGAACAGTTTAGTGACAAACAATGCCTTTTCCAACATGATGGAGCACCTTGCCATAAGGCAAAAGTGATAACTAAGCGGCTCGGGGAACAAAACATCGACATTTTGGGTCCATGGCCAGGAAACTCCCCAGACCTTAATCCCATTGAGAACTTGTGGTCAATCCTCAAGAGGCGGGTGGACAAACAAAAACCCACAGATTCTGACAAATTCCAAGCATTGATTATGCAAGAATGGGCTGCCATCAGTCAGGATGTGGCCCAGAAGTTAATTGACAGCATGCCAGGGCGGATTGCAGAGGTCTTGAAAAAGAAGGGTCAACACTGCAAATATTGACTCTTTGCATAAACGTAATGTAATTGTCAATAAAAGCCTTTGACACTTATGGAATGCTTGTAATTATACTTCAGTATACCATAGTAACATCTGACAAAAATAACTAAAAACACTGAAGCAGCAAACTTTGTGAAGACCAATACTTGTGTCAAAACTTTTGACCACGACTGTACAGAGGGAATAGGGTGCTTTTGGGACATATTCATGATGTCTTCTACAACACCTGACCGGCTCCTCTTCACATTGGGTTACTGCACCTGTATCTGGATTCACACCCCACCTCCTCTACACTAGCAGCTGCTCCTGTATGTGGATTCACACCCCACCTCCTCTACACTAGCAGCTGCTCCTGTATCTGGATTCACACCCCACCTCCTCTACACTAGCAGCTGCTCCTGTATCCGGATTCACACCCCACCTCCTCTACACTAGCAGCTGCTCCTGTATCCGGATTCACACCCCACCTCCTCTACACTAGCAGCTGCTCCTGTATCTGGATTCACACCCCACCTCCTCTACACTAAGGCTGCTCCTGTATCCGGATTCACACCCCACCTCCTCTACACTAGCAGCTGCTCCTGTATCCGGATTCACACCCCACCTCCTCTACACTAGCAGCTGCTCCTGTATCTGGATTCACACCCCACCTCCTCTACACTAAGGCTGCTCCTGTATCCGGATTCACACCCCACCTCCTCTACACTAGCAGCTGCTCCTGTATCTGGATTCACACCCCACCTCCTCTACACTAGCAGCTGCTCCTGTATCTGGATTCACACACCACCTCCTCTACACTAGCAGCTGCTCCTGTATCCGGATTCACACCCCACCTCCTCTACACTAGCAGCTGCTCCTGTATCTGGATTCACACCCACCTCCTCTACACTAGCAGCTGCTCCTGTATCCGGATTCACACCCCACCTCCTCTACACTAGCAGCTGCTCCTGTATCCGGATTCACACCCCACCTCCTCTACACTAGCAGCTGCTCCTGTATCTGGAGTCACACCCCACCTCCTCTACACTAGCAGCTGCTCCTGTATCCGGATTCACACCCCACCTCCTCTACACTAGCAGCTGCTCCTGTATGTGGATTCACACCCCACCTCCTCTACACTAGCAGCTGCTCCTGTATCTGGATTCACACCCCACCTCCTCTACACTAGCAGCTGCTCCTGTATCCGGATTCACACCCCACCTCCTCTACACTAGCAGCTGCTCCTGTATCCGGATTCACACCCCACCTCCTCTACACTAGCAGCTGCTCCTGTATCTGGAGTCACACCCCACCTCCTCTACACTAGCAGCTGCTCCTGTATCCGGATTCACACCCCACCTCCTCTACACTAGCAGCTGCTCCTGTATCTGGATTCACACCCCACCTCCTCTACACTAAGGCTGCTCCTGTATCCGGATTCACACCCCACCTCCTCTACACTAGCAGCTGCTCCTGTATCTGGATTCACACCCCACCTCCTCTACACTAGCAGCTGCTCCTGTATCTGGATTCACACCCCACCTCCTCTACACTAAGGCTGCTCCTGTATCCGGATTCACACCCCACCTCCTCTACACTAGCAGCTGCTCCTGTATCTGGATTCACACCCCACCTCCTCTACACTAGCAGCTGCTCCTGTATCTGGATTCACACCCCACCTCCTCTACACTAGCAGCTGCTCCTGTATCCGGATTCACACCCCACCTCCTCTACACTAGCAGCTGCTCCTGTATCTGGATTCACACCCCACCTCCTCTACACTAGCAGCTGCTCCTGTATCTGGATTCACACCCCACCTCCTCTACACTAGCAGCTGCTCCTGTATCCGGATTCACACCCCACCTCCTCTACACTAGCAGCTGCTCCTGTATCTGGATTCACACCCCACCTCCTCTACACTAGCAGCTGCTCCTGTATCCGGATTCACACCCCACCTCCTCTACACTAGCAGCTGCTCCTGTATCTGGATTCACACCCCACCTCCTCTACACTAGCAGCTGCTCCTGTATCTGGATTCACACCCCCACCTCCTCTACACTAGCAGCTGCTCCTGTATCTGGAGTCACACCCCACCTCCTCTACACTAGCAGCTGCTCCTGTATCCCGGATTCACACCCCACCTCCTCTACACTAGCAGCTGCTCCTGTATCTGGATTCACACCCCACCTCCTCTACACTAGCAGCTGCTCCTGTATCTGGATTCACACCCCACCTCCTCTACACTAGCAGCTGCTCCTGTATCTGGATTCACACCCCACCTCCTCTACACTAGCAGCTGCTCCTGTATCTGGATTCACACCCCACCTCCTCTACACTAGCAGCTGCTCCTGTATCTGGATTCACACCCCACCTCCTCTACACTAGCAGCTGCTCCTGTATCCGGATTCACACCCCACCTCCTCTACACTAGCAGATGCTCCTGTATCTGGATTCACACCCCACCTCCTCTACACTAGCAGCTGCTCCTGTATCTGGATTCACACCCCACCTCCTCTACACTAGCAGCTGCTCCTGTATCCGGATTCACACCCCACCTCCTCTACACTAGCAGCTGCTCCTGTATCTGGATTCACACCCCACCTCCTCTACACTAGCAGCTGCTCCTGTATCCGGATTCACACCCCACCTCCTCTACACTAGCAGCTGCTCCTGTATCTGGATTCACACCCCACCTCCTCTACACTAGCAGCTGCTCCTGTATCTGGATTCACACCCCACCTCCTCTACACTAGCAGCTGCTCCTGTATCTGGATTCACACCCCACCTCCTCTACACTAGCAGCTGCTCCTGTATCTGGATTCACACCCCACCTAATCTGGATTCACACCCCACCCTAAATACTGCCCTACTGTTAACCAGAGCCCTTTGGTTTTTATCTACAGATGCAGTACATCGGGATTAGGTGCCATACAGTACAATACCCTCCATTATCATACAGTCATACAGTACCCTCCATCTACATTATCCAGTGGGCTGGTGAATGAATCAAAAGGACATGGCAGCAACATGGGGGCTGGTGAATCACCTCACACCTGAATCATCACCTGTAGTTAGTGAATATTCACCTGTTAAGGGTTAGAGCTCAGCTTCATCCTGAATTAACAGCTGTCACAATACTGAAAGGTACCTATAAGTAAAACAGAGGTATTATATGTCATATGGATTTCTACTATAATATTCTACTGTATGTCACCGGTTAGTATTGTTAAGGAAATAGGCACCATATTCACAACCACCAGTTGACACCATATATACAGCCACCAGTTGGCACCATATATACAGCCAACAGTTGGCACCATATATACAACCACCAGTTGGCACCATATATACAACCACCAGTTGGTACCATATATACAACCACCAGCTGGCACCATATTCACAACCATCAGTTGGCACCATATATACAACTACCAGCTGGCACCATATATACAACCACCAGTTGGCACCACATATACAACCACCAGTTGGCACCATATATACAACCACCAGTTGGCACCATATATACAACCACCAGCTGGCACCATATATACAACCACCAGTTGGCACCACATATACAACCACCAGTTGGCACCATATATACAACCACCAGTTGGCACCATATATACAACCACCAGTTGGCACCATATATACAACCACCTGTTGGCACCATATATACAACCACCAGTTGGCACCATATTCACAACCACCAGTTGGTACCATATATACAACCACCAGCTGGCACCATATTCACAACCACCAGTTGGCACCATATACACAACCACCAGTTGGCACCATATATACAACCACCAGTTGGCACCATATATACAACCACCAGTTGGCACCATATATACAACCACCAGTTGGTACCATATATACAACCACCAGCTGGCAACATATTCACAACCACCAGTTGGCACCATATATATACAACCACCAGTTGGCACCATATATACAACCACCAGTTGGCACCATATATACAACCACCAGTTGGCACCACATATACAACCACCAGTTGGCATCATAAATACAACCACCAGTTGGCACCATATATACAACCACCAGTTGGCACCACATATACAACCACCAGTTGGCACCATATATACAACCACCAGTTGGAACCATATATACAACCACCAGCTGGCACCATATATACAACCACCAGTTGGCACCATATTCACAACCACCAGTTGGCACCACATATACAACCACCAGTTGGCACCACATATACAACCACCAGTTGGCACCATATATACAACCACCAGTTGGTACCATTAGCCAAATCAACACATGGCTACTAGGCCAAGGAAGGACTGGATGAGGAGGTTTTCTATAGGACTGGCTGGTTTATGAGGATGTTTTCTATAGGACTGGCTGGTTTATGAGGATGTTTTCTATAGGACTGGATGGTTTATGAGGAGGTTTTCTATAGGACTGGATGGTTTTATGAGGATGTTTTCTATAGGACTGGATGGTTTATGATGAGGTTTTCTATAGGACTGGCTGGTTTATGAGGAGGTATTCAATAGGACTGGATGGTTTATGAGGAGTTATTCAATAGGACTGGATTGTTTATGAGGAGGTTTTCTATAGGACTGGTTGATTTATGAGGAGGTTTTCTATAGGACTGGCTGGTTTATGAGGAGGTTTTCTATAGGACTGGCTGGTTTATGAGGAGGTTTTCTATAGGACTGGCTGGTTTATGAGGAAGTTTTCTATAGGACTGGCTGGTTTATGAGGTTTTCTACAGGACTGGCTGGTTTATGAGGAGGTTTTCTATAGGACTGGCTAGTTTATGAGGAGGTTTTCTATAGGACTGGCTGGGTTACGAGGAGGTTTTCTATAGGACTGGCTGGGTTACGAGGAGGTTTTCTATAGGACTGGCTGGGTTACAAGGAGGCTTTCTATAGGACTGGCTGGTTTACGAGGAGGTTTTCTATAGGACTGGCTGGTTTATGAGGAGTTTTTCTATAGGACTGTCTGGTTTATGAGGAGGTTTTCTAAAGGACTGGCTGGTTTATGAGGAGGTTTTCTATAGGACTGGCTAGTTTATGAGGAGGTTTTCTACAGGACTGGCTGGGTTATGAGGAGGTTTTTTATAGGACTGGCTGGGTTATGAGGAGGTTTTCTACAGGACTGGCTGGGTTATGAGGAGGTTTTCTATAGGACTGGCTGGTTTATGAGGAGGTTTTCTACAGGACTGGCTGGGTTATGAGGAGGTTTTCTATATGAGTGGTTTATGAGGAGGTTTTCTACAGGACTGGCTGGGTTATGAAGAGGTTTTCTACAGGACTGGCTGGGTTATGAGGAGGTTTTCTATAGGACTGGCTGGGTTATGAGGAGGTTTTCTATAGGACTGGCTGGTTTATGAGGAGGTTTTCTATAGGACTGGCTGGTTTATGAGGAGGTTTTCTATAGGACTGGCTGGTTTATGAGGAGGTTTTCTATAGGACTGGCTGGTTTATGAGGAGGTTTTCTAAAGGACTGGCTGGTTTATGAGGAGGTTTTCTATAGGACTGGCTGGTTTATGAGGTTTTCTAAAGGACTGGCTGGGTTACGAGGAGGTTTTCTATAGGACTGGCTGGGTTACGAGGAGGTTTTCTATAGGACTGGCTGGGTTACGAGGAGGTTTTCTATAGGACTGGCTGGGTTACGAGGAGGTTTTCTATAGGACTGGCTGGTTTACGAGGAGGTTTTCTATAGGACTGGCTGGTTTATGAGGAGGTTTTCTATAGGACTGGCTGGTTTATGAGGAGGTTTTCTATAGGACTGGCTAGTTTATGAGGAGGTTTTCTACAGGACTGGCTGGGTTATGAGGAGGTTTTTTATAGGACTGGCTGGGTTATGAGGAGGTTTTCTACAGGACTGGCTGGGTTATGATGAGGTTTTCTATAGGACTGGCTGGGTTATGAGGAGGTTTTCTACAGGACTGGCTGGGTTATGAGGAGGTTTTCTATATGAGTGGTTTATGAGGAGGTTTTCTATAGGACTGGTTGGTTTATGATGTGGTTTTCTACAGGACTGGCTGGGTTATGATGAGGTTTTCTATATGAGTGGTTTATGAGGAGGTTTTCTACAGGACTGGCTGGGTTATGAGGAGGTTTTCTATAGGACTGGCTGGTTTATGAGGAGGTTTTCTAAAGGACTGGCTGGTTTATGAGGAGGTTTTCTATAGGACTGGCTGGTTTATGAGGTTTTCTAAAGGACTGGCTGGGTTACGAGGAGGTTTTCTATAGGACTGGCTGGTTTATTAGGAGGTTTTCTATAGGACTGGCTGGTTTACGAGGAGGTTTTCTATAGGACTGGCTGGGTTACGAGGAGGCTTTCTATAGGACTGGCTGGTTTACGAGGAGGTTTTCTATAGGACTGGCTGGTTTATGAGGAGGTTTTCTATAGGACTGGCTGGTTTATGAGGAGGTTTTCTACAGGACTGGCTGGGTTATGAGGAGGTTTTTTATAGGACTGGCTGGGTTATGAGGAGGTTTTCTACAGGACTGGCTGGGTTATGAGGAGGTTTTCTATAGGACTGGCTGGTTTATGAGGAGGTTTTCTACAGGACTGGCTGGGTTATGAGGTTTTCTATAGGACTGGCTGGGTTATGAGGAGGTTTTCTACAGGACTGGCTGGGTTATGAGGAGGTTTTCTATATGACTGGTTTATGAGGAGGTTTTCTATAGGACTGGCTGGTTTATGAGGTTTTCTATAGGACTGGCTGGTTTATGATGAGGTTTTCTATAGGACTGGCTGGTTTATGAGGAGGTTTTCTATAGGACTGGCTGGTTTATGAGGAGGTTTTCTATAGGACTGGCTGGGTTATGAGGAGGTTTTCTACAGGACTGGCTGGGTTATGAGGAGGTTTTCTATAGGACTGGCTGGGTTATGAGGAGGTTTTCTACAGGACTGGCTGGGTTATGAGGAGGTTTTCTATAGGACTGGCTGGTTTATGAGGAGGTTTTCTACAGGACTGGCTGGTGTTATGAGGAGGTTTTCTATAGGACTGTCTGGGTTAAGAGGAGGTTTTCTACAGGACTGGCTGGGTTATGAGGAGGTTTTCTATAGGACTGGCTGGGTTATGAGGAGGTTTTCTATAGGACTGGCTGGGTTATGAGGAGGTTTTCTATAGGACTGGCTGGTTTATGAGGAGGTTTTCTACAGGACTGGCTGGGTTATGAAGAGGTTTTCAACAGGACTGGCTGGGTTATGAGGAGGTTTTCTATATGACTGGCTGGTTTATGAGGAGGTTTTCTATAGGACTGGCTAGTTTATGAAGAGGTTTCCTATAGGACTGGCTGGGTTACGAGGAGGTTTTCTATAGGACTGGCTGGTTTACGAGGAGGTTTTCTATAGGACTGGCTGGGTTACGAGGAGGTTTTCTATAGGACTGGCTGGTTTACGAGGAGGTTTTCTATAGGACTGGCTGGTTTATGAGGAGGTTTTCTATAGGACTGGCTGGTTTATGAGGAGGTTTTCTAAAGGACTGGCTGGTTTATGAGGAGGTTTTCTATAGGACTGGCTAGTTTATGAGGAGGTTTTCTACAGGACTGGCTGGGTTATGAAGAGGTTTTCAACAGGACTGGCTGGGTTATGAGGAGGTTTTCTATAGGACTGGCTGGTTTATGAGGAGGTTTTCTACAGGACTGGCTGGTTTATGAGGAGGTTTTCTATATGAGTGGTTTATGAGGAGGTTTTCTACAGGACTGGCTGGTTTATGAGAGGTTTTCTATAGGACTGGCTGGTTTATGAGGAGGTTTTCTATAGGACTGGCTGGTTTATGAGGAGGTTTTCTACAGGACTGGCTGGGTTATGAGGAGGTTTTCTATAGGACTGGCTGGTTTATGAGGAGGTTTTCTAAAGGACTGGCTGGTTTATGAGGGTTTTCTATAGGACTGGCTGGTTTATGAGGAGGTTTTCTACAGGACTGGCTGAGTTATGAGGAGGTTTTCTATAGGACTGGTTTATGAGGAGGTTTTCTATAGGACTGGCTGGTTTATAGAGGTTTTCTATAGGACTGGCTGGTTTATGAGGAGGTTTTCTATAGGACTGGCTGGTTTATGAGGTGGTTTTCTATAGGACTGGCTGGGTTATGAGGAGGTTTTCTATATGACTGGTTTGTGAGGAGGTTTTCTATAGGACTGGCTGGTTCATGAGGAGGTTTTCTATAGGACTGGCTGGTTTATGAGGAGGTTTTCTATAGGACTGGCTGGTTTATGAGGAGGTTTTCTATAGGACTGGCTGGTTTATGAGGAGGGTTTTCTATAGGACTGGCTGGTTTACGAGGAGGTTTTCTACAGGACTGGCTGGGTTATGAGGAGGTTTTCTATAGGACTGGCTGGGTTATGAAGAGGTTTTCAACAGGACTGGCTGGGTTATGAGGAGGTTTTCTATAGGACTGGCTGGTTTATGAGGAGGTTTTCTATAGGACTGGCTGGTTTATGAGGAGGTTTTCTATAGGACTGGCTGGGTTATGAGGAGGTTTTCTATAGGACTGGCTGGTTTATGAGGAGGTTTTCTATAGGACTGGCTGGTTTATGAGGAGGTTTTCTATAGGACTGGCTGGTTTATGAGGAGGTTTTCTATAGGACTGGCTGGTTTATGAGGAGGTTTTCTATAGGACTGGCTGGTTTATGAGGAGGTTTTCTATAGGACTGGCTGGTTTACGAGGAGGTTTTCTATAGGACTGGCTGGGTTATGAGGAGGTTTTCTATAGGACTGGCTGGGTTACGAGGAGGCTTTCTATAGGACTGGCTGGTTTACGAGGAGGTTTTCTATAGGACTGGCTGGTTTATGAGGAGGTTTTCTATAGGACTGGCTGGTTTATGAGGAGGTTTTCTAAAGGACTGGCTGGTTTATGAGGAGGTTTTCTATAGGACTGGCTAGTTTATGAGGAGGTTTTCTACAGGACTGGCTGGGTTATGAGGAGGTTTTCTATAGGACTGGCTGGGTTATGAGGAGGTTTTCTACAGGACTGGCTGGGTTATGAGGAGGTTTTCTATAGGACTGGCTGGTTTATGAGGAGGTTTTCTACAGGACTGGCTGGGTTATGAGGAGGTTTTCTATATGAGTGGTTTATGAGGAGGTTTTCTACAGGACTGGCTGGGTTATGAAGAGGTTTTCAACAGGACTGGCTGGGTTATGAGGAGGTTTTCTATAGGACTGGCTGGTTTATGAGGAGGTTTTCTATAGGACTGGCTGGTTTATGAGGAGGTTTTCTATAGGACTGGCTGGTTTATGAGGAGGTTTTCTATAGGACTGGCTGGTTTATGAGGAGGTTTTCTATAGGACTGGCTGGTTTATGAGGAGGTTTTCTATAGGACTGGCTGGTTTATGAGGAGGTTTTCTATAGGACTGGCTGGTTTGAGGAGGTTTTCTATAGGACTGGCTGGGTTATGAGGAGGTTTTCTATAGGACTGGCTGGGTTATGAGGAGGTTTTCTATAGGACTGGCTGGGTTACGAGGAGGCTTTCTATAGGACTGGCTGGTTTACGAGGAGGTTTTCTATAGGACTGGCTGGTTTATGAGGAGGTTTTCTATAGGACTGGCTGGTTTATGAGGTTTTCTAAAGGACTGGCTGGTTTATGAGGAGGTTTTCTATAGGACTGGCTAGTTTATGAGGAGGTTTTCTACAGGACTGGCTGGGTTATGAGGAGGTTTTTTATAGGACTGGCTGGGTTATGAGGAGGTTTTCTACAGGACTGGCTGGGTTATGATGAGGTTTTCTATAGGACTGGCTGGGTTATGAGGAGGTTTTCTACAGGACTGGCTGGGTTATGAGGAGGTTTTCTATATGAGTGGTTTATGAGGAGGTTTTCTATAGGACTGGTTGGTTTATGATGAGGTTTTCTATAGGACTGGCTGGTTTATGAGGAGGTTTTCTATAGGACTGGCTGGGTTATGAAGAGGTTTTCAACAGGACTGGCTGGGTTATGAGGAGGTTTTCTATAGGACTGGCTGGTTTATGAGGAGGTTTTCTAAAGGACTGGCTGGTTTATGAGGAGGTTTTCTATAGGACTGGCTGGTTTATGAAGAGGTTTTCTATAGGACTGGCTGGGTTACGAGGAGGTTTTCTATAGGACTGGCTGGTTTATGAGGAGGTTTTCTATAGGACTGGCTGGTTTACGAGGAGGTTTTCTATAGGACTGGCTGGGTTACGAGGAGGCTTTCTATAGGACTGGCTGGTTTATGAGGAGGTTTTCTATAGGACTGGCTGGTTTATGAGGAGGTTTTCTATAGGACTGGCTGGTTTATGAGGAGGTTTTCTATAGGACTGGCTGGGTTATGAGGAGGTTTTTTATAGGACTGGCTGGGTTATGAGGAGGTTTACTACAGGACTGGCTGGGTTATAAGGAGGTTTTCTATAGGACTGGCTGGTTTATGAGGAGGTTTTCTACAGGACTGGCTGGTTTATGAGAGGTTTTCTATAGGACTGGCTGGTTTATGAGGAGGTTTTCTACAGGACTGGCTGGGTTATGAGGAGGTTTTCTATATGACTGGTTTGTGAGGAGGTTTTCTATAGGACTGGCTGGTTCATGAGGTTTTCTATAGGACTGGTTGGTTTATGATGAGGTTTTCTATAGGACTGGCTGGTTTATGAGGTGGTTTTCTACAGGACTGGCTGGTTTATGAGGAGGTTTTCTATAGGACTGGCTGGGTTACGAGGAGGTTTTCTACAGGACTGGCTGGGTTATGAGGAGTTTTTCTATAGGACTGGCTGGTATATGAGGAGGTTTTCTACAGGACTGGCTGGGTTATGAGGAGGTTTTCTACAGGACTGGCTGGTTTATGAGGAGGTTTTCTATAGGACTGGCTGGGTTAAGAGGAGGTTTTCTACAGGACTGGCTGGGTTATGAGGAGGTTTTCTATAGGACTGGCTGGGTTATGAGGAGTTTTTCTATAGGACTGGCTGGTTTATGAGGAGGTTTTCTATAGGACTGGCTGGTTTATGAGGAGGTTTTCTATAGGACTGGCTGGTTTATGAGGTTTTCTACAGGACTGGCTGGTTTATGAGGAGGTTTTCTATAGGACTGGCTAGTTTATGAGGAGGTTTTCTATAGGACTGGCTGGTTTATGAGGTTTTCTATAGGACTGGCTGGGTTACGAGGACGTTTTCTATAGGACTGGCTGGGTTACGAGGAGGTTTTCTACAGGACTGGCTGGGTTACGAGGAGGTTTTCTATAGGACTGGCTGGTTTATGAGGAGGTTTTCTATAGGACTGGCTGGTTTATGAGGAGGTTTTCTATAGGACTGGCTGGTTTATGAGGAGGTTTTCTATAGGACTGGCTGGTTTATGAGGAGGTTTTCTATAGGACTGGCTAGTTTATGAGGAGGTTTTCTACAGGACTGGCTGGGTTATGAGGAGGTTTTCTACAGGACTGGCTGGGTTATGATGAGGTTTTCTATAGGACTGGCTGGGTTATGAGGAGGTTTTCTACAGGACTGGCTGGGTTATGAGGAGGTTTTCTATATGAGTGGTTTATGAGGAGGTTTTCTATAGGACTGGTTGGTTTATGATGTGGTTTTCTACAGGACTGGCTGGGTTATGAGGAGGTTTTCTATATGGGTGGTTTATGAGGAGGTTTTCTACAGGACTGGCTGGGTTATGAGGAGGTTTTTTATAGGACTGGCTGGTTTATGAGGAGGTTTTCTACAGGACTGGCTGGGTTATGATGAGGTTTTCTATAGGACTGGCTGGTTTATGAGGAGGTTTTCTATAGGACTGGCTGGTTTATGAGGAGGTTTTCTATAGGACTGGCTAGTTTATGAGGAGGTTTTCTACAGGACTGGCTGGGTTATGAGGAGGTTTATTATAGGACTGGCTGGTTTATGAGGAGGTTTTCTATATGACTGGCTGTTTTATGAGGTTTTCTACAGGACTGGCTGGGTTATGAGGAGTTTTTCTATAGGACTGGCTGGTTTATGAGGAGGTTTTCTAATAGGACTGGCTGGTTTATGAGGAGGTTTTCTAATAGGACTGGCTGGTTTATGAGGAGGTTTTCTATAGGACTGGCTGGTTTAAGAGGTTTTCTACAGGACTGGCTGGTTTATGAGGAGGTTTTCTATAGGACTGGCTGGTTTATGAGGTTTTCTAAAGGACTGGCTGGGTTACGAGGAGGTTTTCTATAGGACTGGCTGGGTTACGAGGAGGTTTTCTATAGGACTGGCTGGGTTACGAGGAGGCTTTTTATAGGACTGGCTGGTTTACGAGGAGGTTTTCTATGGGACTGGCTGGTTTATGAGGAGGTTTTCTATAGGACTGGCTGGTTTATGAGGAGGTTTTCTAAAGGACTGGCTGGTTTATGAGGAGGTTTTCTATAGGACTGGCTGGTTTATGAGGAGGTTTTCTACAGGACTGGCTGGGTTATGAGGAGGTTTTTTATAGGACTGGCTGGGCTATGAGGAGGTTTTCTATAGGACTGGCTGGTTTATGAGAAGGTTTTCTATAGGACTGGCTGGGTTACGAGGAGGCTTTTTATAGGACTGGCTGGTTTACGAGGAGGTTTTCTATGGGACTGGCTGGTTTATGAGGAGGTTTTCTATAGGACTGGCTGGTTTATGAGGAGGTTTTCTAAAGGACTGGCTGGTTTATGAGGAGGTTTTCTATAGGACTGGCTAGTTTATGAGGAGGTTTACTACAAGACTGGCTGGGTTATGAGGAGGTTTTTTATAGGACTGGCTGGGCTATGAGGAGGTTTTCTATAGGACTGGCTGGTTTATGAGAAGGTTTTCTATAGGACTGGCTGGGTTACGAGGAGGTTTTCTACAGGACTGGCTGGGTTATGAGGAGTTTTTCTATAGGACTGGCTGGTATATGAGGAGGTTTTCTACAGGACTGGCTGGTTTATGATGAGGTTTTCTACAGGATTGGCTAGTTTATGAGGTGGTTTTCTATAGAACTGGCTAGTTAATAAAGTTTTCTTTAGGACTGGCTGGGTTACGAGGTTTTTTATAGGACTGGCTGGGTTATGAGGAGGTTTTCTACAGGACTGGCTGGGTTATGAGGAGGTTTTCTATATGACTGGTTTATGAGGAGGTTTTCTATAGGACTGGCTGGTTCATGAGGTTTTCTATAGGACTGGTTGGTTTATGATGAGGTTTTCTACAGGACTGGCTGGGTTATGAGGAGGTTTTCTATATGAGTGGTTTATGAGGAGGTTTTCTATAGGACTGGCTGGGTTACGAGGAGGTTTTCTACAGGACTGGCTGGGTTATAAGGAGTTTTTCTATAGGACTGGCTGGTATATGAGGAGGTTTTCTACAGGACTGGCTGGTTTATGAGGAGGTTTTCTACAGGATTGGCTAGTTTATGAGGTGGTTTTCTATAGAACTGGCTGGTTTATGAGGTTTTCTATAGGACTGGCTGGGTTACGAGGAGGTTTTCTATAGGACTGGCTGGGTTATGAGGAGGTTTTTTATAGGACTGGCTGGGTTATGAGGAGGTTTTCTACAGGACTGGCTGGGTTATGAGGAGGTTTTCTATAGGACTGGCTGGGTTATGAGGAGGTTTTCTATATGACTGGCTGGTTTATGAGGAGGTTTTCTACAGGACTGGCTGGGTTATGAGGAGGTTTTCTATATGACTTGTTTATGAGGAGGTTTTCTATAGGACTGGCTGGTTCATGAGGTTTTCTATATGACTGGTTGGTTTAAGAGGAGGTTTTCTATAGGACTGGCTGGTTTATGAGGAGGTTTTCTAAAGGACTGGCTGGTTTATGAGGAGGTTTTCTATAGGACTGGCTAGTTTATGAGGAGGTTTTCTACAGGACTGGCTGGGTTATGAGGAGGATTATTATAGGACTGGCTGGTTTATGAGGAGGTTTTCTATATGACTGGCTGGTTTATGAGGTTTTCTACAGGACTGGCTGGGTTATGAGGAGTTTTTCTATAGGACTGGCTGGTTTATGAGGAGGTTTTCTAATAGGACTGGCTGGTTTATGAGGAGGTTTTCTAATAGGACTGGCTGGTTTATGAGGAGGTTTTCTATAGGACTGGCTGGTTTATGAGGAGGTTTTCTATAGGACTGGCTGGTTTATGAGGAGGTTTTCTATAGGACTGGCTGGTTTATGACGAGATTTTCTATAGGACTGGCTGGTTTATGAGGTTTTCTACAGGACTGGCTGGTTTATGAGGAGGTTTTCTATAGGACTGGCTGGTTTATGAGGTTTTCTAAAGGACTGGCTGGGTTACGAGGAGGTTTTCTATAGGACTGGCTGGGTTACGAGGAGGTTTTCTATAGGACTGGCTGGGTTACGAGGAGGCTTTCTATAGGACTGGCTGGTTTACGAGGAGGTTTTCTATGGGACTGGCTGGTTTATGATGAGGTTTTCTATAGGACTGGCTGGTTTATGAGGAGGTTTTCTAAAGGACTGGCTGGTTTATGAGGAGGTTTTCTATAGGACTGGCTAGTTTATGAGGAGGTTTTCTACAGGACTGGCTGGGTTATGAGGAGGTTTTTTATAGGACTGGCTGTGCTATGAGGAGGTTTTCTATAGGACTGGCTGGTTTATGAGAAGGTTTTCTATAGGACTGGCTGGGTTACGAGGAGGTTTTCTACAGGACTGGCTGGGTTATAAGGAGTTTTTCTATAGGACTGGCTGGTATATGAGGAGGTTTTCTATAGGACTGGCTGGTTCATGAGGTTTTCTACAGGACTGGCTGGGTTATGAGGAGGTTTTCTATATGAGTGGTTTATGAGGAGGTTTTCTATAGGACTGGCTGGTTCATGAGGTTTTCTATAGGACTGGTTGTTTTATGATGAGGTTTTCTATAGGACTGTCTGGTTTATGAGGTGGTTTTCTACAGGACTGGCTGGTTTATGAGGAGGTTTTCTATAGGACTGGCTGGTTTATAAGGAGTTTTTCTATAGGACTGCCTGGTATATGAGGAGGTTTTCTACAGGACTGGCTGGTTTATGAGGAGGTTTTCTATAGGACTGGCTGGTTTATGAGGAGGTTTTCTATAGGACTGGCTGGGTTACGAGGAGGTTTTCTACAGGACTGGCTGGGTTATAAGGAGTTTTTCTATAGGACTGGCTGGTATATGAGGAGGTTTTCTACAGGACTGGCTGGTTTATGAGGAGGTTTTCTACAGGATTGGCTAGTTTATGAGGTGGTTTTCTATAGAACTGGCTGGTTTATGAGGTTTTCTATAGCACTGGCTGGGTTATGAGGAGGTTTTCTATAGGACTGGCTGGGTTATGAGGAGGTTTTCTACAGGACTGGCTGGGTTATGAGGAGGTTTTCTACAGGACTGGCTGGGTTATGAGGAGGTTTTCTATAGGACTGGCTGGGTTATGAGGAGGTTTTCTATAGGACTGGCTGGTTTATGAGGAGGTTTTCTATAGGACTGGCTGGTTTATGAGGAGGTTTTCTATAGGACTGGCTGGTTTATGAGGAGGTTTTCTACAGGACTGGCTGGGTTATGAGGAGGTTTTCTATATGACTGGTTTATGAGGAGGTTTTCTATAGGACTGGCTGGTTCATGAGGTTTTCTATAGGACTGGTTGGTTTATGAGGAGGTTTTCTATAGGACTGGCTGGTTTCAGAGGAGGTTTTCTAAAGGACTGGCTGGTTTATGAGGAGGTTTTCTATAGGACTGGCTAGTTTATGAGGAGGTTTTCTACAGGACTGGCTGGGTTATGAGGAGGATTATTATAGGACTGGCTGGTTTATGAGGAGGTTTTCGATATGACTGGCTGGTTTATGAGGTTTTCTATAGGACTGGCTGGTTTATGAGGAGGTTTTCTACAGGATTGGCTGGGTTATGAGGAGGTTTTTATATGACTGGTTTATGAGGAGGTTTTCTACAGGACTGGCTGGGTTATGAGGAGGATTATTATAGGACTGGCTGGTTTATGAGGAGGTTTTCTATATGACTGGCTGGTTTATGAGGTTTTCTACAGGACTGGCTGGGTTATGAGGAGTTTTTCTATAGGACTGGCTGGTTTATGAGGAGGTTTTCTAATAGGACTGGCTGGTTTATGAGGAGGTTTTCTAATAGGACTGGCTGGTTTATGAGGAGGTTTTCTATAGGACTGGCTGGTTTATGAGAAGGTTTTCTATAGGACTGGCTGGTTTATGAGGAGGTTTTCTATAGGACTGGCTGGTTTATGACGAGGTTTTCTATAGGACTGGCTGGTTTATGAGGAGGTTTTCTAAAGGACTGGCTGGTTTATGAGGAGGTTTTCTATAGGACTGGCTGGTTTATGAGGTTTTCTAAAGGACTGGCTGGGTTACGAGGAGGTTTTCTATAGGACTGGCTGGGTTACGAGGAGGTTTTCTATAGGACTGGCTGGGTTACGAGGAGGCTTTCTATAGGACTGGCTGGTTTACGAGGAGGTTTTCTATGGGACTGGCTGGTTTATGAGGAGGTTTTCTATAGGACAGGCTGGTTTATGAGGAGGTTTTCTAAAGGACTGGCTGGTTTATGAGGAGGTTTTCTATAGGACTGGCTAGTTTATGAGGAGGTTTTCTACAGGACTGGCTGGGTTATGAGGAGGTTTTTTATAGGACTGGATGGGCTATGAGGAGGTTTTCTATAGGACTGGCTGGTTTATGAGAAGGTTTTCTATAGGACTGGCTGGGTTACGAGGAGGTTTTCTACAGGATTGGCTGGGTTATAAGGAGTTTTTCTATAGGACTGGCTGGTATATGAGGAGGTTTTCTATAGGACTGGCTGGTTCATGAGGTTTTCTATAGGACTGGTTGGTTTATGATGAGGTTTTCTACAGGACTGGCTGGGTTATGAGGAGGTTTTCTATATGAGTGGTTTATGAGGAGGTTTTCTATAGGACTGGCTGGTTCATGAGGTTTTCTATAGGACTGGTTGTTTTATGATGAGGTTTTCTATAGGACTGTCTGGTTTATGAGGTGGTTTTCTACAGGACTGGCTGGTTTACGAGGAGGTTTTCTACAGGACTGGCTGGGTTATAAGGAGTTTTTCTATAGGACTGGCTGGTATATGAGGAGGTTTTCTACAGGACTGGCTGGTTTATGAGGAGGTTTTCTACAGGATTGGCTAGTTTATGAGGTGGTTTTCTATAGAACTGGCTGGTTTATGAGGTTTTCTATAGCACTGGCTGGGTTACGAGGAGGTTTTCTATAGGACTGGCTGGGTTATGAGGAGGTTTTTTACAGGACTGGCTGGGTTATGAGGAGGTTTTCTACAGGGCTGGCTGGGTTATGAGGAGGTTTTCTATAGGACTGGCTGGGTTATGAGGAGGTTTTCTATAGGACTGGCTGGTTTATGAGGAGGTTTTCTATAGGACTGGCTGGTTTATGAGGTTTTCTATAGGACTGGCTGGTTTATGAGGAGGTTTTCTACAGGACTGGCTGGGTTATGAGGAGGTTTTCTATATGACTGGTTTATGAGGAGGTTTTCTATAGGACTGGCTGGTTCATGAGGTTTTCTATAGGACTGGTTGGTTTATGAGGAGGTTTTCTATAGGACTGGCTGGTTTATGAGGAGGTTTTCTAAAGGACTGGCTGGTTTATGAGGAGGTTTTCTATAGGACTGGCTAGTTTATGAGGAGGTTTTCTACAGGACTGGCTGGGTTATGAGGAGGATTATTATAGGACTGGCTGGTTTATGAGGAGGTTTTCGATATGACTGGCTGGTTTATGAGGTTTTCTATAGGACTGGCTGGTTTATGAGGAGGTTTTCTACAGGATTGGCTGGGTTATGAGGAGGTTTTTATATGACTGGTTTATGAGGAGGTTTTCTATAGGACTGGCTGGTTCATGAGGTTTTCTACAGGACTGGTTGGTTTATGATGAGGTTTTCTATAGGACTGTCTGGTTTATGAGGTGGTTTTCTACAGGACTGGCTGGTTTATGAGGAGGTTTTCTATAGGACTGGCTGGGTTACGAGGAGGTTTTCTATAGGACTGGCTGTGTTCGAGGAGGTTTTCTACAGGACTGGCTGGGTTATGAGGAGTTTTTCTATAGGACTGGCTGGTTTATGAGGAGGTTTTCTAATAGGACTGGCTGGTTTATGAGGAGGTTTTCTAATAGGACTGGCTGGTTTATGAGGAGGTTTTCTATAGGACTGGCTGGTTTATGAGAAGGTTTTCTATAGGACTGGCTGGTTTATGAGGAGGTTTTCTATAGGACTGGCTGGTTTATGAGGAGGTTTTCTATAGGACTGGCTGGTTCATGAGGAGGTTTTCTATAGGACTGGCTGTGTTCGAGGAGGTTTTCTACAGGACTGGCTGGGTTATGAGGAGGTTTTCTATAGGACTGGCTGGTTTATGAGGAGGTTTTCTAATAGGACTGGCTGGTTTATGAGGAGGTTTTCTAATAGGACTGGCTGGTTTATGAGGAGGTTTTCTATAGGACTGGCTGGTTTATGAGAAGGTTTTCTATAGGACTGGCTGGTTTATGAGGAGGTTTTCTATAGGAATGGCTGGTTTATGAGGAGGTTTTCTATAGGACTGGCTGGTTTATGAGGTTTTCTACAGGACTGGCTGGTTTATGAGGAGGTTTTCTATAGGACTGGCTGGTTTATGAGGTTTTCTAAAGGACTGGCTGGGTTACGAGGAGGTTTTCTATAGGACTGGCTGGGTTACGAGGAGGTTTTCTATAGGACTGGCTGGTTTATGAGGAGGTTTTCTACAGGACTGGCTGGGTTATGAGGAGGTTTTTTATAGGACTGGCTGGGTTATGAGGAGGTTTTCTACAGGACTGGCTGGGTTATGAGGAGGTTTTCTATAGGACTGGCTGGTTTATGAGGAGGTTTTCTATAGGACTGGCTGGTTTATGAGGTTTTTTATAGGACTGGCTGGTTTATGAGGAGGTTTTCTACAGGACTGGCTGGGTTATGAGGAGGTTTTCTATATGACTGGTTTATGAGGAGGTTTTCTATAGGACTGGCTGGTTCATGAGGTTTTCTATAGGACTGGTTGGTTTATGATGAGGTTTTCTATAGGACTGTCTGGTTTATGAGGTGGTTTTCTACAGGACTGGCTGGTTTATGAGGAGGTTTTTTATAGGACTGGCTGGGTTACGAGGAGGTTTTCTACAGGACTGGCTGGATTATGAGGAGTTTTTCTATAGGACTGGCTGGGTTAAGAGGAGGTTTTCTACAGGACTGGCTGGGTTATGAGGATTTGTTCTATAGGACTGGCTGGTTTATGAGGAGGTTTTCTAATAGGACTGGCTGGTTTATGAGGAGGTTTTCTAATAGGACTGGCTGGTTTATGAGGAGGTTTTCTATAGGACTGGCTGGTTTATGAGAAGGTTTTCTATAGGACTGGCTGGTTTATGAGGAGGTTTTCTATAGGACTGGCTGGGTTACGAGGAGGTTTTCTATAGGACTGTCTGGTTTATGAGGTTTTCTACAGGACTGGCTGGTTTATGAGGAGGTTTTCTATAGGACTGGCTGGTTTATGAGGTTTTCTAAAGGACTGGCTGGGTTACGAGGAGGTTTTCTATAGGACTGGCTGGGTTACGAGGAGGTTTTCTATAGGACTGGCTAGTTTATGAGGAGGTTTTCTACAGGACTGGCTGGGTTATGAGGAGGTTTTTTATAGGACTGGCTGGGTTATGAGGAGGTTTTCTACAGGACTGGCTGGGTTATGAGGAGGTTTTCTATAGGACTGGCTGGTTTATGAGGAGGTTTTCTATAGGACTGGCTGGTTTATGAGGTTTTTTATAGGACTGGCTGGTTTATGAGGAGGTTTTCTACAGGACTGGCTGGGTTATGAGGAGGTTTTCTATATGACTGGTTTATGAGGAGGTTTTCTATAGGACTGGCTGGTTCATGAGGTTTTCTATAGGACTGGTTGGTTTATGATGAGGTTTTCTATAGGACTGTCTGGTTTATGAGGTGGTTTTCTATAGGACTGCCTGGTTTATGAGGAGGTTTTTTATAGGACTGGCTGGGTTATGAGGAGGTTTTCTACAGGACTGGCTGGATTATGAGGAGTTTTTCTATAGGACTGGCTGGGTTAAGAGGAGGTTTTCTACAGGACTGGCTGGGTTATGAGGATTTGTTCTATAGGACTGGCTGGTTTATGAGGAGGTTTTCTAATAGGACTGGCTGGTTTATGAGGAGGTTTTCTATAGGACTGGCTGGTTTATGAGAAGGTTTTCTATAGGACTGGCTGGTTTATGAGGAGGTTTTCTATAGGACTGGCTGGTTTATGAGGAGGTTTTCTATAGGACTGGCTGGTTTATGAGGTTTTCTACAGGACTGGCTGGTTTATGAGGAGGTTTTCTATAGGACTGGCTAGTTTATGAGGAGGTTTTCTATAGGACTGGCTGGTTTATGAGGTTTTCTATAGGACTGGCTGGGTTACGAGGAGGTTTTCTATAGGACTGGCTTGGTTACGAGGAGGTTTTCTATAGGACTGGCTGCGTTACAAGGAGGCTTTCTATAGGACTGGCTGGTTTACGAGGAGGTTTTCTATAGGACTGGCTGGTTTATGAGGAGTTTTCCTATAGGACTGGCTGGTTTATGAGGAGGTTTTCTAAAGGACTGGCTGGTTTATGAGGAGGTTTTCTATAGGACTGGCTAGTTTATGAGGAGGTTTTTTATAGGATTGGCTGGGTTATGAGGAGGTTTTCTACAGGACTGGCTGGGTTATAATGAGGTTTTATATAGGACTGGCTGGTTTATGAGGAGGTTTTCTACAGGACTGGCTGGTTTATGAGGAGGTTTTCTATATGAGTGGTTTATGAGGAGGTTTTCTATAGGACTGGCTGGTTCATGAGGTTTTCTATAGGACTGGTTGGTTTATGATGAGGTTTTCTATAGGACTGTCTGGTTTATGAGGTGGTTTTCTACAGGACTGGCTGGTTTATGAGGAGGTTTTCTATAGGACTGGCTGGTTTATGAGGAGGTTTTCTACAGGACTGGCTGGGTTATGAGGAGGTTTTTTATAGGACTGGCTGGTTTATGAGGAGGTTTTCTACAGGACTGGCTGGGTTATGATGAGGTTTTCTATAGGACTGGCTGGTTTATGAGGAGGTTTTCTACAGGACTGGCTGGGTTATGAGGATTATTATAGGACTGGATGGTTTATGAGGAGGTTTTCTATAGGACTGGCTGGTTTATGAGGTTTTCTACAGGACTGGCTGGTTTATGAGGAGGTTTTCTATAGGACTGGCTGGTTTATGAGGTTTTCTAAAGGACTGGCTGGGTTACGAGGAGGTTTTCTATAGGACTGGCTGGGTTACGAGGAGGTTTTCTATAGGACTGGCTGGGTTACGAGGAGGCTTTCTATAGGACTGGCTTGTTTACGAGGAGGTTTTCTATGGGACTGGCTGGTTTATGAGGAGGTTTTCTATAGGACTGGCTGGTTTATGAGGAGGTTTTCTAAAGGACTGGCTGGTTTATGAGGAGGTTTTCTATAGGACTGGCTAGTTTATGAGGAGGTTTTCTACAGGACTGGCTGGGTTATGAGGAGGTTTTTTATAGGACTGGCTGGGTTATGAGGAGGTTTTCTACAGGACTGGCTGGGTTATGAGGAGGTTTTCTATAGGACTGGCTGGTTTATGAGGAGGTTTTCTATAGGACTGGCTGGTTTATGAGGTTTTTTATAGGACTGGCTGGTTTATGAGGAGGTTTTCTACAGGACTGGCTGAGTTATGAGGAGGTTTTCTATATGACTGGTTTATGAGGAGGTTTTCTATAGGACTGGCTGGGTTACGAGGAGGTTTTCTACAGGACTGGCTGGGTTATGAGGAGTTTTTCTATAGGACTGGCTGGGTTAAGAGGAGGTTTTCTACAGGACTGGCTGGGTTATGAGGATTTTTTCTATAGGACTGGCTGGTTTATGAGGAGGTTTTCTAATAGGACTGGCTGGTTTATGAGGAGGTTTTCTATAGGACTGGCTGGTTTATGTGAAGGTTTTCTATAGGACTGGCTGGTTTATGAGGAGGTTTTCTATAGGACTGGCTGGTTTATGAGGAGGTTTTCTATAGGACTGGCTGGTTTATGAGGTTTTCTACAGGACTGGCTGGTTTATGAGGAGGTTTTCTATAGGACTGGCTAGTTTATGAGGAGGTTTTCTATAGGACTGGCTGGGTTACGAGGAGGTTTTCTATAGGACTGGCTGGGTTACGAGGAGGTTTTCTATAGGACTGGCTGGGTTACGAGGAGGCTTTCTATAGGACTGGCTGGTTTACGAGGAGGTTTTCTATAGGACTGGCTGGTTTATGAGGAGTTTTCCTATAGGACTGTCTGGTTTATGAGGAGGTTTTCTAAAGGACTGGCTGGTTTATGAGGAGGTTTTCTATAGGACTGGCTAGTTTATGAGGAGGTTTTCTACAGGACTGGCTGGGTTATGAGGAGGGTTTTTTATAGGATTGGCTGGGTTATGAGGAGGTTTTCTACAGGACTGGCTGGGTTATAATGAGGTTTTCTATAGGACTGGCTGGTTTATGAGGAGGTTTTCTACAGGACTGGCTGGTTTATGAGGAGGTTTTCTATATGAGTGGTTTATGAGGAGGTTTTCTATAGGACTGGCTGGTTCATGAGGTTTTCTATAGGACTGTCTGGTTCATGAGGTTTTCTATAGGACTGGCTGGTTTATGAGGAGGTTTTCTATATGACTGGCTGAGTTATGAGGAGGTTTTCTATATGACTGGTTTATGAGGAGGTTTTCTATAGGACTGGCTGGTTCATGAGGTTTTCTATAGGACTGGCTGGTTTATGAGGATTTTTTCTATAGGACTGGCTGGGTTATGAGGAGGTTTTCTATAGGACTGGCTGGTTTATGAGGAGGTTTTCTAATAGGACTGGCTGGTTTATGAGGAGGTTTTCTATAGGACTGGCTGGTTTATGAGAAGGTTTTCTATAGGACTGGCTGGTTTATGAGGAGGTTTTCTATAGGACTGGCTGGTTTATGAGGAGGTTTTCTAATAGGACTGGCTGGTTTATGAGGAGGTTTTCTATAGGACTGTCTGGTTCATGAGGTTTTCTATAGGACTGGCTGGTTCATGAGGTTTTCTATAGGACTGGCTGAGTTATGAGGAGGTTTTCTAATAGGACTGGCTGGTTTATGAGGAGGTTTTCTAATAGGACTGGCTGGTTTATGAGGAGGTTTTCTAATAGGACTGGCTGGTTTATGAGGAGGTTTTCTATAGGACTGGCTGAGTTATGAGGAGTTTTTCTATATGACTGGTTTATGAGGAGGTTTTCTATAGGACTGGCTGGTTCATGAGGTTTTCTATAGGACTGGTTGGTTTATGAAGAGGTTTTATATAGGACTGTCTGGTTTATGAGGTGGTTTTCTACAGGACTGGCTGGTTTATGAGGAGGTTTTTTATAGGACTGGCTGGGTTACGAGGAGGTTTTCTACAGGACTGGCTGGGTTATGAGGAGTTTTTCTATAGGACTGGCTGGGTTAAGAGGAGGTTTTCTACAGGACTGGCTGGGTTATGAGGATTTTTTCTATAGGACTGGCTGGTTTATGAGGAGGTTTTCTAATAGGACTGGCTGGTTTATGAGGAGGTTTTCTATAGGACTGGCTGGTTTATGAGAAGGTTTTCTATAGGACTGGCTGGTTTATGAGGAGGTTTTCTATAGGACTGGCTGGGTTACAAGGAGGCTTTCTATAGGACTGGCTGGTTTACGAGGAGGTTTTCTATAGGACTGGCTGGTTTATGAGGAGTTTTCCTATAGGACTGGCTGGGTTATGAGGAGGTTTTTTATAGGATTGGCTGGGTTATGAGGAGGTTTTCTACAGGACTGGCTGCGTTATAATGAGGTTTTCTATAGGACTGGCTGGTTTATGAGGAGGTTTTCTACAGGACTGGCTGGTTTATGAGGAGGTTTTCTATATGAGTGGTTTATGAGGAGGTTTTCTATAGGACTGGCTGGTTCATGAGGTTTTCTATAGGACTGGTTGGTTTATGAGGAGGTTTTCTACAGGACTGGCTGGTTTATGAGGAGGTTTTCTATAGGACTGGCTGGTTTATGAGGAGGTTTTCTACAGGACTGGCTGGGTTATGAGGAGGTTTTTTATAGGACTGGCTGGTTTATGAGGAGGTTTTCTACAGGACTGGCTGGGTTATGATGAGGTTTTCTATAGGACTGGCTGGTTTATGAGGAGGTTTTCTACAGGACTGGCTGGGTTATGAGGAGGATTATTATAGGACTGGCTGGTTTATGAGGAGGTTTTCTATATGACTGGCTGGTTTATGAGGTTTTCTATAGGACTGGCTGGTTTATGAGGAGGTTTTCTACAGGATTGGATGGGTTATGAGGAGGTTTTCTATATGACTGGTTTATGAGGAGGTTTTCTATAGTACTGGCTGGTTCATGAGTTTTTCTATAGGACTGGTTGGTTTATGAGGTGGTTTTCTACAGGACTGTCTGGTTTATGAGGTGGTTTTCTACAGGACTGGCTGGTTTGTGAGGAGGTTTTCTATAGGACTGGCTGGTTCATGAGGAGGTTTTCTATAGGACTGGCTGGGTTCGAGGAGGTTTTCTACAGGACTGGCTGGGTTATGAGGAGTTTTTCTATAGGACTGGCTGGTTTATGAGGAGGTTTTCTAATAGGACTGGCTGGTTTATGAGGAGGTTTTCTAATAGTACTGGCTGGTTTATGAGGAGGTTTTCTATAGAACTGGCTGGTTTATGAGAAGGTTTTCTATAGGACTGGCTGGTTTATGAGGAGGTTTTCTATAGGACTGGCTGGTTTATGAGGAGGTTTTCTATAGGACTGGCTGGTTTATGAGGTTTTCTACAGGACTGGCTGGTTTATGAGGAGGTTTTCTATAGGACTGGCTGGTTTATGAGGAGGTTTTCTAAAGGACTGGCTGGTTTATGAGGAGGTTTTCTATAGGACTGGCTGGGTTATGAGGAGGTTTTCTACAGGACTGGCTGGGTTATGAGGAGGTTTTTTATAGGACTGGCTGGGTTATGAGGAGGTTTTCTACAGGACTGGCTGGGTTATGAGGAGGTTTTCTATAGGACTGGCTGGTTTATGAGGAGGTTTTCTATAGGACTGGCTGGTTTATGAGGTTTTTTATAGGACTGGCTGGTTTATGAGGAGGTTTTCTACAGGACTGGCTGAGTTATGAGGAGGTTTTCTATATGACTGGTTTATGAGGAGGTTTTCTATAGGACTGGCTGGTTCATGAGGTTTTCTATAGGACTGGTTGGTTTATGAGGTGGTTTTCTATAGGACTGTCTGGTTTATGAGGTGGTTTTCTACAGGACTGGCTGGGTTATGAGGAGGTTTTCTATATGACTGGTTTGTGAGGAGGTTTTCTATAGGACTGGCTGGTTCATGAGGTTTTCTATAGGACTGGTTGGTTTATGAGGAGGTTTTCTATAGGACTGTCTGGTTTATGAGGTGGTTTTCTACAGGACTGGCTGGTTTATGAGGAGGTTTTTTATAGGACTGGCTGGGTTACGAGGAGGTTTTCTACAGGACTGGCTGGGTTATGAGGAGGTTTTCTATAGGACTGGCTGGGTTAAGAGGAGGTTTTCTACAGGACTGGCTGGGTTATGAGGATTTTTCTATAGGACTGGCTGGTTTATGAGGAGGTTTTCTAATAGGACTGGCTGGTTTATGAGGAGGTTTTCTATAGGACTGGCTGGTTTATGAGAAGGTTTTCTATAGGACTGGCTGGTTTATGAGGAGGTTTTCTATAGGACTGGCTGGTTTATGAGGAGGTTTTCTATAGGACTGGCTGGTTTATGAGGTTTTCTACAGGACTGGCTGGTTTATGAGGAGGTTTTCTATAGGACTGGCTAGTTTATGAGGAGGTTTTCTATAGGACTGGCTGGGTTACGAGGAGGTTTTCTATAGGACTGGCTGGGTTACGAGGAGGTTTTCTATAGGACTGGCTGGGTTACAAGGAGGCTTTCTATAGGACTGGCTGGTTTACGAGGAGGTTTTCTATAGGACTGGCTGGTTTATGAGGAGTTTTCCTATAGGACTGTCTGGTTTATGAGGAGGTTTTCTAAAGGACTGGCTGGTTTATGAGGAGGTTTTCTATAGGACTGGCTAGTTTATGAGGAGGTTTTCTACAGGACTGGCTGGGTTATGAGGAGGTTTTTTATAGGATTGGCTGGGTTATGAGGAGGTTTTCTACAGGACTGGCTGCGTTATAATGAGGTTTTCTATAGGACTGGCTGGTTTATGAGGAGGTTTTCTACAGGACTGGCTGGTTTATGAGGAGGTTTTCTATATGAGTGGTTTATGAGGAGTTTTTCTATAGGACTGTCTGGGTTAAGAGGAGGTTTTCTACAGGACTGGCTGGGTTATGAGGAGGTTTTCTATAGGACTGGCTGGGTTATGAGGAGTTTTTCTATAGGACTGGCTGGTTTATGAGGAGGTTTTCTATAGGACTGGCTGGTTTATGAGGAGGTTTTCTATAGGACTGGCTGGTTTATGAGGAGGTTTTCTATAGGACTGGCTGGTTTATGAGGAGGTTTTCTATAGGACTGGCTAGTTTATGAGGAGGTTTTCTATAGGACTGGCTGGTTTATAGAGGTTTTCTATAGGACTGGCTGGGTTACGAGGGCGTTTTTATAGGACTGGCTGGGTTACGAGGAGGTTTTCTACAGGACTGGCTGGGTTACGAGGAGGCTTTTTATAGGACTGGCTGGTTTACGAGGAGGTTTTCTATAGGACTGGCTGGTTTATGAGGAGGTTTTCTATAGGACTGGCTGGTTTATGAGGAGGTTTTCTAAAGGACTGGCTGGTTTATGAGGAGGTTTTCTATAGGATTGGCTAGTTTATGATGAGGTTTTCTACAGGACTGGCTGGGTTATGCGGAGGTTTTTTATAGGATTGGCTGGGTTATGAGGAGGTTTTCTACAGGACTGGCTGGGTTATAATGAGATTTTCTATAGGACTGGCTGGTTTATGAGGAGGTTTTCTACAGGACTGGCTGGTTGATGAGGAGGTTTTCTATATGAGTGGTTTATGAGGAGGTTTTCTTTAGGACTGGCTGGTTCATGAGGTTTTCTATAGGACTGGTTGGTTTATGATGAGGTTTTCTATAGGACTGGCTGGTTTATGAGGAGGTTTTCTACAGGACTGGCTGGGTTATGAGGAGGTTTTTTATAGGACTGGCTGGTTTATGAGGAGGTTTTCTACAGGACTGGCTAGTTTATGAGGAGGTTTTCTATAGGACTGGCTGGTTTATGAGGTTTTCTATAGGACTGGCTGGGTTACGAGGACGTTTTCTATAGGACTGGCTGGTTTATGAGGTTTTCTATAGGACTGGCTGGTTTACGAGGAGGTTTTCTATAGGACTGGCTGGGTTACAAGGAGGCTTTCTATAGGACTGGCTGGTTTACGAGGAGGTTTTCAATAGGACTGGCTGGTTTATGAGGAGTTTTTCTATAGGACTGGCTAGTTTATGAGGAGGTTTTCTACAGGACTGGCTGGGTTATGAGGAGGTTTTTTATAGGATTGGCTGGGTTATGAGGAGGTTTACTACAGGACTGGCTGGGTTATAATGAGGTTTTCTATAGGACTGGCTGAGTTATGAGGAGTTTTTCTATATGACTGGTTTATGAGGAGGTTTTCTATAGGACTGGCTGGTTTATGAGGTTTTCTATAGGACTGGCTGGTTTATGAGGAGGTTTTATATAGGACTGGCTGGTTTATGAGGAGGTTTTCTACAGGACTGGCTGGTTTATGAGGAGGTTTTTATAGGACTGGCTGGGTTACGAGGAGGTTTTCTACAGGACTGGCTGGGTTATGAGGAGTTTTTCTATAGGACTGGCTGGGTTAAGAGGAGGTTTTCTACAGGACTGGCTGGGTTATGAGGATTTTTTCTATAGGACTGGCTGGTTTATGAGGAGGTTTTCTAATAGGACTGGCTGGTTTATGAGGAGGTTTTCTATAGGACTGGCTGGTTTATGAGGAGGTTTTCTATAGGACTGGCTGGTTTATGAGGAGGTTTTCTATAGGACTGGCTGGGTTACGAGGAGGCTTTCTATAGGACTGGCTGGTTTACGAGGAGGTTTTCTATAGGACTGGCTGGTTTATGAGGAGGTTTTCTATAGGACTGGCTGGGTTATGAGGAGGTTTTTTATAGGATTGGCTGGGTTATGAGGAGGTTTTCTACAGGACTGGCTGGGTTATAATGAGGTTTTCTATAGGACTGGCTGGTTTATGAGGAGGTTTTCTACAGGACTGGCTGGTTTATGAGGAGGTTTTCTATATGACTGGTTTATGAGGAGGTTTTCTATAGGACTGGCTGGTTTATGAGGTTTTCTATAGGACTGGCTGGTTTATGAGGAGGTTTTCTACAGGACTGGCTGGTTTATGAGGAGGTTTTCTATAGGACTGGCTGGTTTATGAGGAGGTTTTCTACAGGACTGGCTGGGTTATGAGGAGGTTTTTTATAGGACTGGCTGGTTTATGAGGAGGTTTTCTACAGGACTGGCTGGGTTATGATGAGGTTTTCTATAGGACTGGCTGGTTTATGAGGAGGTTTTCTACAGGACTGGCTGGGTTATGAGGAGGATTATTATAGGACTGGCTGGTTTATGAGGAGGTTTTCTATATGACTGGCTGGTTTATGAGGTTTTCTATAGGACTGGCTGGTTTATGAGGAGGTTTTCTACAGGACTGGCTGGGTTATGAGGAGGTTTTCTATATGACTGGTTTATGAGGAGGTTTTCTATAGGACTGGCTGGTTCATGAGGTTTTCTATAGGACTGGTTGGTTTATGAGGAGGTTTTCTATAGGACTGTCTGGTTTATGAGGTGGTTTTCTACAGGACTGGCTGGTTTATGAGGAGGTTTTCTATAGGACTGGCTGGTTCATGAGGAGGTTTTCTATAGGACTGGCTGGGTTCGAGGAGGTTTTCTACAGGACTGGCTGGGTTATGAGGAGTTTTTCTATAGGACTGGCTGGTTTATGAGGAGGTTTTCTAATAGGACTGGCTGGTTTATGAGGAGGTTTTCTAATAGGACTGGCTGGTTTATGAGGAGGTTTTCTATAGGACTGGCTGGTTTATGAGGAGGTTTTCTATAGGACTGGCTGGTTTATGAGGAGGTTTTCTATAGGACTGGCTGGTTTATGAGGAGGTTTTCTATAGGACTGGCTGGTTTATGAGGTTTTCTACAGGACTGGCTGGTTTATGAGGAGGTTTTCTATAGGACTGGCTGGTTTATGAGGAGGTTTTCTAAAGGACTGGCTGGTTTATGAGGAGGTTTTCTATAGGACTGGCTGGGTTATGAGGAGGTTTTCTACAGGACTGGCTGGGTTATGAGGAGGTTTTTTATAGGACTGGCTGGGTTATGAGGAGGTTTTCTACAGGACTGGCTGGGTTATGAGGAGGTTTTCTATAGGACTGGCTGGTTTATGAGGAGGTTTTCTATAGGACTGGCTGGTTTATGAGGTTTTTTATAGGACTGGCTGGTTTATGAGGAGGTTTTCTACAGGACTGGCTGGGTTATGAGGAGGTTTTCTATATGACTGGTTTATGAGGAGGTTTTCTATAGGACTGGCTGGTTCATGAGGTTTTCTATAGGACTGGTTGGTTTATGAGGTGGTTTTCTATAGGACTGTCTGGTTTATGAGGTGGTTTTCTACAGGACTGGCTGGGTTATGAGGAGGTTTTCTATATGACTGGTTTGTGAGGAGGTTTTCTATAGGACTGGCTGGTTCATGAGGTTTTCTATAGGACTGGTTGGTTTATGAAGAGGTTTTCTATAGGACTGTCTGGTTTATGAGGTGGTTTTCTACAGGACTGGCTGGTTTATGAGGAGGTTTTTTATAGGACTGGCTGGGTTACGAGGAGGTTTTCTACAGGACTGGCTGGGTTATGAGGAGTTTTTCTATAGGACTGGCTGGGTTAAGAGGAGGTTTTCTACAGGACTGGCTGGGTTATGAGGATTTTTTCTATAGGACTGGCTGGTTTATGAGGAGGTTTTCTAATAGGACTGGCTGGTTTATGAGGAGGTTTTCTATAGGACTGGCTGGTTTATGAGAAGGTTTTCTATAGGACTGGCTGGTTTATGAGGAGGTTTTCTATAGGACTGGCTGGTTTATGAGGAGGTTTTCTATAGGACTGGCTGGTTTATGAGGTTTTCTACAGGACTGGCTGGTTTATGAGGAGGTTTTCTATAGGACTGGCTGGTTTATGAGGAGGTTTTCTATAGGACTGGCTGGGTTACGAGGAGGTTTTCTATAGGACTGGCTGGGTTACGAGGAGGTTTTCTATAGGACTGGCTGGGTTACGAGGAGGCTTTCTATAGGACTGGCTGGTTTACGAGGAGGTTTTCTATAGGACTGGCTGGTTTATGAGGAGTTTTCCTATAGGACTGGCTGGTTTATGAGGAGGTTTTCTAAAGGACTGGCTGGTTTATGAGGAGGTTTTCTATAGGACTGGCTAGTTTATGAGGAGGTTTTCTACAGGACTGGCTGGGTTATGAGGAGGTTTTTTATAGGATTGGCTGGGTTATGAGGAGGTTTTCTACAGGACTGGCTGCGTTATAATGAGGTTTTCTATAGGACTGGCTGGTTTATGAGGAGGTTTTCTACAGGACTGGCTGGTTTATGAGGAGGTTTTCTATATGAGTGGTTTATGAGGAGGTTTTCTATAGGACTGTCTGGGTTAAGAGGAGGTTTTCTACAGGACTGGCTGGGTTATGAGGAGGTTTTCTATAGGACTGGCTGGGTTATGAGGATTTTTTCTATAGGACTGGCTGGTTTATGAGGAGGTTTTCTATAGGACTGGCTGGTTTATGAGGAGGTTTTCTATAGGACTGGCTGGTTTATGAGGAGGTTTTCTATAGGACTGGCTGGTTTATGAGGAGGTTTTCTATAGGACTGGCTAGTTTATGAGGAGGTTTTCTATAGGACTGGCTGGTTTATGAGGTTTTCTATAGGACTGGCTGGGTTACGAGGACGTTTTTTATAGGACTGGCTGGGTTACGAGGAGGTTTTCTACAGGACTGGCTGGGTTACGAGGAGGCTTTTTATAGGACTGGCTGGTTTACGAGGAGGTTTTCTATAGGACTGGCTGGTTTATGAGGAGGTTTTCTATAGGACTGGCTGGTTTATGAGGAGGTTTTCTAAAGGACTGGCTGGTTTATGAGGAGGTTTTCTATAGGATTGGCTAGTTTATGATGAGGTTTTCTACAGGACTGGCTGGGTTATGCGGAGGTTTTTTATAGGATTGGCTGGGTTATGAGGAGGTTTTCTACAGGACTGGCTGGGTTATAATGAGATTTTCTATAGGACTGGCTGGTTTATGAGGAGGTTTTCTACAGGACTGGCTGGTTGATGAGGAGGTTTTCTATATGAGTGGTTTATGAGGAGGTTTTCTTTAGGACTGGCTGGTTCATGAGGTTTTCTATAGGACTGGTTGGTTTATGATGAGGTTTTCTATAGGACTGTCTGGTTTATGAGGAGGTTTTCTACAGGACTGGCTGGGTTATGAGGAGGTTTTTTATAGGACTGGCTGGTTTATGAGGAGGTTTTCTACAGGACTGGCTAGTTTATGAGGAGGTTTTCTATAGGACTGGCTGGTTTATGAGGTTTTCTATAGGACTGGCTGGGTTACGAGGACGTTTTCTATAGGACTGGCTGGTTTATGAGGTTTTCTATAGGACTGGCTGGTTTACGAGGAGGTTTTCTATAGGACTGGCTGGGTTACAAGGAGGCTTTCTATAGGACTGGCTGGTTTACGAGGAGGTTTTCAATAGGACTGGCTGGTTTATGAGGAGTTTTTCTATAGGACTGGCTAGTTTATGAGGAGGTTTTCTACAGGACTGGCTGGGTTATGAGGAGGTTTTTTATAGGATTGGCTGGGTTATGAGGAGGTTTACTACAGGACTGGCTGGGTTATAATGAGGTTTTCTATAGGACTGGCTGGTTTATGAGGAGGTTTTCTACAGGACTGGCTGGTTTATGAGGTTATTAATATAGGACTGGCTGGTTTATGAGGAGGTTTTCTACAGGACTGGCTGGGTTATGAGGAGGTTTTCTATATGACTGGTTTGTGAGGAGGTTTTCTATAGGACTGGCTGGTTCATGAGGTTTTCTATAGGACTGGTTGGTTTATGATGAGGTTTTCTATAGGACTGTCTGGTTTATGAGGTGGTTTTCTACAGGACTGGCTGGTTTATGAGGAGGTTTTTTATAGGACTGGCTGGGTTACGAGGAGGTTTTCTACAGGACTGGCTGGGTTATGAGGAGTTTTTCTATAGGACTGTCTGGGTTAAGAGGAGGTTTTCTACAGGACTGGCTGGGTTATGAGGAGGTTTTCTACAGGACTGGCTGGGTTATGAGGAGTTTTTCTATAGGACTGTCTGGGTTAAGAGGAGGTTTTCTACAGGACTGGCTGGGTTATGAGGAGGTTTTCTATAGGACTGGCTGGGTTATGAGGATTTTTTCTATAGGACTGGCTGGTTTATGAGGAGGTTTTCTATAGGACTGGCTGGTTTATGAGGAGGTTTTCTATAGGACTGGCTGGTTTATGAGGTTTTCTACAGGACTGGCTGGTTTATGAGGAGGTTTTCTATAGGACTGGCTAGTTTATGAGGAGGTTTTCTATAGGACTGGCTGGTTTATGAGGTTTTCTATAGGACTGGCTGGGTTACGAGGACGTTTTCTATAGGACTGGCTGGGTTACGAGGAGGTTTTCTACAGGACTGGCTGGGTTACGAGGAGGCTTTCTATAGGACTGGCTGGTTTACGAGGAGGTTTTCTATAGGACTGGCTGGTTTATGAGGAGGTTTTCTATAGGACTGGCTGGTTTATGAGGAGGTTTTCTAAAGGACTGGCTGGTTTATGAGGAGGTTTTCTATAGGATTGGCTAGTTTATGAGGAGGTTTTCTACAGGACTGGCTGGGTTATGAGGAGGTTTTCTACAGGACTGGCTGGGTTATAATGAGATTTTCTATAGGACTGGCTGGTTTATGAGGAGGTTTTCTACAGGACTGGCTGGTTGATGAGGAGGTTTTCTATATGAGTGGTTTATGAGGAGGTTTTCTTTAGGACTGGCTGGTTCATGAGGTTTTCTATAGGACTGGTTGGTTTATGATGAGGTTTTCTATAGGACTGTCTGGTTTATGAGGAGGTTTTCTACAGGACTGGCTGGGTTATGAGGAGGTTTTTTATAGGACTGGCTGGTTTATGAGGAGGTTTTCTACAGGACTGGCTGGGTTATGATGAGGTTTTCTATAGGACTGGCTGGTTTATGAGGAGGTTTTCTATAGGACTGGCTGGTTTATGAGGTTTTCTACAGGACTGGCTGGTTTATGAGGAGGTTTTCTATAGGACTGGCTAGTTTATGAGGAGGTTTTCTATAGGACTGGCTGGTTTATGAGGTTTTCTATAGGACTGGCTGGGTTACGAGGAGGTTTTCTATAGGACTGGCTGGGTTACGAGGAGGTTTTCTATAGGACTGGCTGGGTTACGAGGAGGCTTTCTATAGGACTGGCTGGTTTACGAGGAGGTTTTCTATAGGACTGGCTGGTTTATGAGGAGGTTTTCTAAAGGACTGGCTGGGTAATAATGAGGTTTTCTAAAGGACTGGCTGGTTTATGAGGAGGTTTTCTATAGGACTGGCTAGTTTATGAGGAGGTTTTCTACAGGACTGGCTGGGTTATGCGGAGGTTTTTTATAGGATTGGCTGGGTTATGAGGAGGTTTTCTACAGGACTGGCTGGGTTATAATGAGGTTTTCTATAGGACTGGCTGGTTTATGAGGAGGTTTTCTACAGGACTGGCTGGTTTATGAGGAGGTTTTCTATAGGACTGGCTAGTTTATGAGGAGGTTTTCTATAGGACTGGCTGGTTTATGAGGTTTTCTATAGGACTGGCTGGGTTACGAGGAGGTTTTCTATAGGACTGGCTGGGTTACGAGGAGGTTTTCTATAGGACTGGCTGGTTTATGAGGAGGTTTTCTATAGGACTGGCTGGTTTATGAGGTTTTCTACAGGACTGGCTGGTTTATGAGGAGGTTTTCTATAGGACTGGCTGGTTTATGAGGAGGTTTTCTATAGGACTGGCTGGTTTATGAGGTTTTCTATAGGACTGGCTGGGTTACGAGGAGGTTTTCTATAGGACTGGCTGGGTTACGAGGAGGTTTTCTATAGGACTGGCTGGGTTACGAGGAGGCTTTCTATAGGACTGGCTGGTTTACGAGGAGGTTTTCTATAGGACTGGCTGGTTTATGAGGAGGTTTTCTATAGGACTGGCTGGTTTATGAGGAGGTTTTCTAAAGGACTGGCTGGTTTATGAGGAGGTTTTCTATAGGACTGGCTAGTTTATGAGGAGGTTTTCTACAGGACTGGCTGGGTTATGCGGAGGTTTTTTATAGGACTGGCTGGGTTATGAGGAGGTTTTCTACAGGACTGGCTGGGTTATAATGAGGTTTTCTATAGGACTGGCTGGTTTATGAGGAGGTTTTCTACAGGACTGGCTGGTTTATGAGGAGGTTTTCTATATGAGTGGTTTATGAGGAGGTTTTCTTTAGGACTGGCTGGTTCATGAGGTTTTCTATAGGACTGGTTGGTTTATGATGAGGTTTTCTATAGGACTGGCTGGTTTATGAGGAGGTTTTCTATAGGACTGGCTGGGTTATGAGGAGGTTTTTTATAGGACTGGCTGATTTATGAGGAGGTTTTCTACAGGACTGGCTGGGTTACGAGGAGGTTTTCTATAGGACTGGTTGGTTTATGATGAGGTTTTCTATAGGACTGTCTGGTTTATGAGGAGGTTTTCTACAGGACTGGCTGGGTTATGAGGAGGTTTTTTATAGGACTGGCTGGTTTATGAGGAGGTTTTCTACAGGACTGGCTGGGTTATGAGGAGGTTTTCTATAGGACTGGCTGGTTTATGAGGTTTTCTACAGGACTGGCTGGGTTATGAGGAGGTTTTCTATATGAGTGGTTTATGAGGAGGTTTTCTATAGGACTGGCTGGTTCATGAGGATTTCTATAGGACTGGCTGGTTTATGAGGAAGTTTTCTATAGGACTGGCTGGTAAATGAGGAGGTTTTCTATAGGACTGGCTGGTTTATGATGAGGTTTTCTCTAGGACTGTCTGGTTCATGAGGTGGTTTTCTACAGGACTGGCTGGGTTATGAGGAGTTTTTCTATAGGACTGGCTGGTAAATGAGGAGGTTTTCTATAGGACTGGCTGGTTTATGATGAGGTTTTCTCTAGGACTGTCTGGTTCATGAGGTGGTTTTCTACAGGACTGGCAGGTTTATGAGGAGGTTTTCTATAGGACTGGCTGGTTCATGAGGAGGTTTTCTATAGGACTGGCTGGGTTCGAGGAGGTTTTCTACAGGACTGGCTGGGTTATGAGGAGTTTTTCTATAGGACTGGCTGGTTTATGAGGAGGTTTTCTAATAGGACTGGCTGGTTTATGAGGAGGTTTTCTAATAGGACTGGCTGGTTTATGAGGAGGTTTTCTATAGGACTGGCTGGTTTATGAGAAGGTTTTCTATAGGACTGGCTGGTTTATGAGGAGGTTTTCTATAGGACTGGCTGGTTTATGAGGAGGTTTTCTATAGGACTGGCTGATTTATGAGGTTTTCTACAGGACTGGCTGGTTTATGAGGAGGTTTTCTAAAGGACTGGCTAGTTTATGAGGTTTTCTAAAGGACTGGCTGGGTTACGAGGAGGTTTTCTATAGGACTGGCTGGGTTAGGAGGAGGTTTTCTATAGGACTGGCTGGGTTACGAGGAGGCTTTCTATAGGACTGGCTGGTTTACGAGGAGGTTTTCTATGGGACTGGCTGGTTTATGAGGAGGTTTTCTATAGGACTGGCTGGTTTATGAGGAGGTTTTCTAAAGGACTGGCTGGTTTATGAGGAGGTTTTCTATAGGACTGGCTAGTTTATGAGGAGGTTTTCTACAGGACTGGCTGGGTTATGAGGAGGTTTTTTATAGGACTGGCTGGGTTATGAGGAGGTTTTCTACAGGACTGGCTGGGTTATGAGGAGGTTTTCTATAGGACTGGCTGGTTCATGAGGTTTTCTATAGGACTGGTTGGTTTATGAGGAGGTTTTCTATAGGACTGGCTGGGTTATGAGGAGGTTTTCTATAGGACTGGCTGGTTCATGAGGTTTTCTATATGAGTGGTTTATGATGAGGTTTTCTATAGGACTGTCTGGTTTATGAGGTGGTTTTCTACAGGACTGGCTGGTTTATGAGGAGGTTTTTTATAGGACTGGCTGGGTTACGAGGAGGTTTTCTACAGGACTGGCTGGGTTATGAGGAGTTTTTCTATAGGACTGGCTGGGTTATGAGGAGGTTTTCTAATAGGACTGGCTGGTTTATGAGGAGGTTTTCTATAGGACTGGCTGGTTTATGAGAAGGTTTTCTATAGGACTGGCTGGTTTATGAGGAGGTTTTCTAATAGGACTGGCTGGTTTATGAGGAGGTTTTCTATAGGACTGGCTGGTTTATGAGAAGGTTTTCTATAGGACTGGCTGGTTTATGAGGTTTTCTACAGGACTGGCTGGTTTATGAGGAGGTTTTCTATAGGACTGGCTGGTTTATGATGTTTTCTAAAGGACTGGCTGGGTTACGAGGAGGTTTTCTATAGGACTGGCTGGGTTACGAGGAGGTTTTCTATAGGACTGGCTGGGTTACAAGGAGGCTTTCTATAGGACTGGCTGGTTTACGAGGAGGTTTTCTATGGGACTGGCTGGTTTATGAGGAGGTTTTCTATAGGACTGGCTGGTTTATGAGGTTTTCTATAGGACTGGCTGGGTTACGAGGAGGTTTTCTATAGGACTGGCTGGGTTACGAGGAGGTTTTCTATAGGACTGGCTGGGTTACGAGGAGGCTTTCTATAGGACTGGCTGGTTTACGAGGAGGTTTTCTATAGGACTGGCTGGTTTATGAGGAGGTTTTCTATAGGACTGGCTGGTTTATGAGGTTTTCTAAAGGACTGGCTGGTTTATGAGGAGGTTTTCTATAGGACTGGCTAGTTTATGAGGAGGTTTTCTACAGGACTGGCTGGGTTATGAGGAGGGTTTTTTATAGGACTGGCTGGGTTATGAGGAGGTTTTCTACAGGACTGGCTGGGTTATAATGAGGTTTTCTATAGGACTGGCTGGTTTATGAGGAGGTTTTCTACAGGACTGGCTGGTTTATGAGGAGGTTTTCTATATGAGTGGTTTATGAGGAGGTTTTCTATAGGACTGGCTGGTTCATGAGGTTTTCTATAGGACTGGCTGGTTTATGAGGAGGTTTTCTATAGGACTGGCTGGTTCATGAGGTTTTCTATAGGACTGGCTGGTTTATGAGGAGGTTTTCTATAGGACTGGCTGGTTTATGAGGAAGTTTTCTATAGGACTGGCTGGGTTACGAGGAGGTTTTCTACAGGACTGGCTGGGTTATGATGAGTTTTTCTATAGGACTGGCTGGTAAATGAGGAGGTTTTCTATAGGACTGGCTGGTTTATGAGGAGGTTTTCTATATGACTGGCTGGTTTATGAGGAGGTTTTCTATAGGACTGGCTGGTTTATGAGGAGGTTTTCTACAGGACTGGCTGGTTTATGAGGAGGTTTTCTATAGGACTGGCTGGGTTATGAGGAGGTTTTCTATAGGAGCTCTGCTGCCACCATGGAGCAATGCAATGAGTAGCTGGAGATGAGGAATCCAGGTTTAGGGATATTTATTACACTCACAGTTGAACAAAGGAACGAACACAAAGGTCCCATTCCACTGCTTAGACGTTGCATGCATCAACCAATGGTTGCATGTCACGTCATCAACTGTGTCATCGATGGACAGATTGCTATAACATATGTGGTTAGCTGATCCAGGCGTTGTAATATCTGGCAACGTCTAAGCAGTGGAACGCGACCATAGACACATGGAGAGACAACTTGGATGGAGGTTAGGATGAGATTAGGAGTTAGGCCTTGGATAATGGACTGGAAGAGATGGACTGGAAGACCTTGGATAATGGACTGGATGAGATGGACTGGAAGGCCTTGGATAATGGACTGGATGAGATGGACTGGAAGAGACATGAAAGGAGCATAAATCATCAGGAACTAAACTGAGGAGACTATGGAGAATATGGGCTGAACTATAAACTGAGGAGACTATGGGGAGAATATGGGCTGAACTATAAACTGAGGAGACTGGGGAGAATATGGGCTGAACTATAAACTGAGGAGACTATGGGGAGAATATGGGCTGAACTATAAACTGAGGAGACTGGGGAGAATATGGGCTGAACTATAAACTGAGAAGACTATGGGGAGAATATGGGCTGAACTATAAACTGAGGAGACTGGGGAGAATATGGGCTGAACTATAAACTGAGGAGACTGGGGAGAATATGGGCTGAACTATAAACTGAGGAGACTGGGGAGAATATGGGCTGAACTATAAACTGAGGAGACTGGGGAGAATATGGGCTGAACTATAAACTGAGGAGACTGGGGAGAATATGGGCTGAACTATAAACTGAGGAGACTGGGGAGAATATGGGCTGAACTATAAACTGAGGAGACTATGGGGAGAATATGGGCTGAACTATAAACTGAGGAGACTATGGGGAGAATATGGGCTGAACTATAAACTGAGGAGACTGGGGAGAATATGGGCTGAACTATAAACTGAGGAGACTGGGGAGAATATGGGCTGAACTATAAACTGAGGAGACTATGGGGAGAATATGGGCTGAACTATAAACTGAGGAGACTGGGGAGAATATGGGCTGAACTATAAACTGAGGAGACTATGGGGAGAATATGGGCTGAACTATAAACTGAGGAGACTGGGGAGAATATGGGCTGAACTATAAACTGAGGAGACTATGGAGAATATGGGCTGAACTATAAACTGAGGAGTCTATGGGGAGAATATGGGCTGAACTATAAACTGAGAAGACTATGGGGAGAATATGGGCTGAACTATAAACTGAGGAGACTATGGGGAGGATATGGGCTGAACTATAAACTGAGGAGACTGGGGAGAATATGGGCTGAACTATAAACTGAGGAGACTGGGGAGAATATGGGCTGAACTATAAACTGAGGAGACTATGGAGAATATGGGCTGAACTATAAACTGAGGAGTCTATGGGGAGAATATGGGCTGAACTATAAACTGAGAAGACTATGGGGAGAATATGGGCTGAACTATAAACTGAGGAGACTGGGGAGAATATGGGCTGAACTATAAACTGAGAAGACTGGGGAGAATATGGGCTGAACTATAAACTGAGGAGACTGGGGAGAATATGGGCTGAACTATAAACTGAGAAGACTATGGGGAGAATATGGGCTGAACTATAAACTGAGGAGACTATGGGGAGAATATGAGCTGAACTATAAACTGAGGAGACTATGGGGAGAATATGGGCTGAACTATAAACTGAGAAGACTATGGGGAGAATATGGGCTGAACTATAAACTGAGGAGACTATGGGGAGAATATGGGCTGAACTATAAACTGAGAAGACTATGGGGAGAATATGGGCTGAACTATAAACTGAGGAGACTATGGGGAGAATATGGGCTGAACTATAAACTGAGAAGACTATGGGGAGAATATGGGCTGAACTATAAACTGAGGAGACTATGGGGAGAATATGGGCTGAACTATAAACTGAGAAGACTATGGGGAGAATATGGGCTGAACTATAAACTGAGGAGACTGGGGAGAATATGGGCTGAACTATAAACTGAGGAGACTATGGAGAATATGGGCTGAACTATAAACTGAGGAGACTGGGGAGAATATGGGCTGAACTATAAACTGAGGAGACTATGGGGAGAATATGGGCTGAACTATAAACTGAGAAGACTGGGGAGAATATGGGCTGAACTATAAACTGAGGAGACTGGGGAGAATATGGGCTGAACTATAAACTGAGGAGTCTATGGGGAGAATATGGGCTGAACTATAAACTGAGAAGACTATGGGGAGAATATGGGCTGAAGTATAAACTGAGAAGACTGGGGAGAATATGGGCTGAACTATAAACTGAGGAGACTATGGGGAGAATATGGGCTGAACTATAAACTGAGGAGTCTATGGGGAGAATATGGGCTGAACTATAAACTGAGAAGACTATGGGGAGAATATGGGCTGAACTATAAACTGAGGAGACTGGGGAGAATATGGGCTGAACTATAAACTGAGGAGACTGGGGAGAATATGGGCTGAACTATAAACTGAGGAGACTATGGGGAGAATATGGGCTGAACTATAAACTGAGGAGACTGGGGAGAATATGGGCTGAACTATAAACTGAGAAGACTATGGGGAGAATATGGGCTGAACTATAAACTGAGGAGACTATGGGGAGAATATGGGCTGAACTATAAACTGAGGAGACTATGGGGAGAATATGGGCTGAACTATAAACTGAGGAGTCTATGGGGAGAATATGGGCTGAACTATAAACTGAGGAGACTATGGGGAGAATATGGGCTGAACTATAAACTGAGGAGACATGGGGAGAATATGGGCTGAACTATAAACTGAGGAGACTGGGGAGAATATGGGCTGAACTATAAACTGAGGAGACTGGGGAGAATATGGGCTGAACTATAAACTGAGGAGACTATGGGGAGAATATGGGCTGAACTATAAACTGAGGAGTCTTGGGGAGAATATGGGCTGAACTATAAACTGAGAAGACTATGGGGAGAATATGGGCTGAACTATAAACTGAGGAGACTGGGGAGAATATGGGCTGAACTATAAACTGAGAAGACTATGGGGAGAATATGGGCTGAACTATAAACTGAGGAGACTGGGGAGAATATGGGCTGAACTATAAACTGAGGAGACTATGGGGAGAATATGGGCTGAACTATAAACTGAGGAGACTATGGGGAGAATATGGGCTGAACTATAAACTGAGGAGACTATGGGGAGAATATGGGCTGAACTATAAACTGAGGAGACTATGGGGAGAATATGGGCTGAACTATAAACTGAGGAGACTATGGGGAGAATATGGGCTGAACTATAAACTGAGAAGACTATGGGGAGAATATGGGCTGAACTATAAACTGAGGAGACTATGGGGAGAATATGGGCTGAACTATAAACTGAGAAGACTATGGGGAGAATATGGGCTGAACTATAAACTGAGGAGACTATGGGGAGAATATGGGCTGAACTATAAACTGAGGAGACTATGGGGAGAATATGGGCTGAACTATAAACTGAGGAGACTGGGGAGAATATGGGCTGAACTATAAACTGAGGAGACTATGGGAGAATATGGGCTGAACTATAAACTGAGGAGACTGGGGAGAATATGGGCTGAACTATAAACTGAGGAGACTATGGGGAGAATATGGGCTGAACTATAAACTGAGGAGACTGGGGAGAATATGGGCTGAACTATAAACTGAGGAGACTGGGGAGAATATGGGCTGAACTATAAACTGAGGAGACTATGGGGAGAATATGGGCTGAACTATAAACTGAGGAGACTATGGGGAGAATATGGGCTGAAGTATAAACTGAGGAGACTGGGGAGAATATGGGCTGAACTATAAACTGAGGAGACTATGGGGAGAATATGGGCTGAACTATAAACTGAGGAGACTATGGGGAGAATATGGGCTGAACTATAAACTGAGGAGACTATGGGGAGAATATGGGCTGAACTATAAACTGAGGAGACTGGGGAGAATATGGGCTGAACTATAAACTGAGGAGACTGGGGAGAATATGGGCTGAACTATAAACTGAGGAGACTATGGGGAGAATATGGGCTGAACTATAAACTGAGGAGACTGGGGAGAATATGGGCTGAACTATAAACTGAGGAGACTATGGGGAGAATATGGGCTGAACTATAAACTGAGGAGACTATGGGGAGAATATGGGCTGAACTATAAACTGAGGAGACTATGGGGAGAATATGGGCTGAACTATAAACTGAGGAGACTGGGGAGAATATGGGCTGAACTATAAACTGAGGAGACTATGGGGAGAATATGGGCTGAACTATAAACTGAGGAGACTGGGGAGAATATGGGCTGAACTATAAACTGAGGAGACTGGGGAGAATATGGGCTGAACTATAAACTGAGGAGACTGGGGAGAATATGGGCTGAACTATAAACTGAGGAGACTATGGGGAGAATATGGGCTGAACTATAAACTGAGGAGACTGGGGAGAATATGGGCTGAACTATAAACTGAGGAGACTATGGGGAGAATATGGGCTGAACTATAAACTGAGGAGACTGGGGGAGAATATGGGCTGAACTATAAACTGAGGAGACTATGGGGAGAATATGGGCTGAACTATAAACTGAGGAGACTATGGGGAGAATATGGGCTGAACTATAAACTGAGGAGACTATGGGGAGAATATGGGCTGAACTATAAACTGAGGAGTCTATGGGGAGAATATGGGCTGAACTATAAACTGAGGAGACTATGGGGAGAATATGGGCTGAACTATAAACTGAGGAGACTGGGGAGAATATGGGCTGAACTATAAACTGAGGAGACATGGGGAGAATATGGGCTGAACTATAAACTGAGGAGACTGGGGAGAATATGGGCTGAACTATAAACTGAGGAGACTATGGGGAGAATATGGGCTGAACTATAAACTGAGGAGACTATGGGGAGAATATGGGCTGAACTATAAACTGAGGAGACTATGGGGAGAATATGGGCTGAAATATAAACTGAGGAGACTGGGGAGAATATGGGCTGAACTATAAACTGAGGAGACTATGGGGAGAATATGGGCTGAACTATAAACTGAGGAGACTGGGGAGAATATGGGCTGAACTATAAACTGAGGAGACTATGGGGAGAATATGGGCTGAACTATAAACTGAGGAGACTGGGGAGAATATGGGCTGAACTATAAACTGAGGAGACTGGGGAGAATATGGGCTGAACTATAAACTGAGGAGACTTGGGGAGAATATGGGCTGAACTATAAACTGAGGAGACTGGGGAGAATATGGGCTGAACTATAAACTGAGGAGACTGGGGAGAATATGGGCTGAACTATAAACTGAGGAGACTATGGGGAGAATATGGGCTGAACTATAAACTGAGGAGACTGGGGAGAATATGGGCTGAACTATAAACTGAGGAGACTATGGGGAGAATATGGGCTGAACTATAAACTGAGGAGACTTGGGGAGAATATGGGCTGAACTATAAACTGAGGAGACTGGGGGAGAATATGGGCTGAACTATAAACTGAGGAGACTTGGGGAGAATATGGGCTGAACTATAAACTGAGGAGACTATGGGGAGAATATGGGCTGAACTATAAACTGAGGAGACTGGGGAGAATATGGGCTGAACTATAAACTGAGGAGACTATGGGGAGAATATGGGCTGAACTATAAACTGAGGAGACTGGGGAGAATATGGGCTGAACTATAAACTGAGGAGACTATGGGGAGAATATGGGCTGAACTATAAACTGAGGAGACTGGGGAGAATATGGGCTGAACTATAAACTGAGGAGACTGGGGAGAATATGGGCTGAACTATAAACTGAGGAGACTGGGGAGAATATGGGCTGAACTATAAACTGAGGAGACTATGGGGAGAATATGGGCTGAACTATAAACTGAGGAGACTATGGGGAGAATATGGGCTGAACTATAAACTGAGGAGACTATGGGGAGAATATGGGCTGAACTATAAACTGAGGAGACTGGGGAGAATATGGGCTGAACTATAAACTGAGGAGACTATGGGGAGAATATGGGCTGAACTATAAACTGAGGAGACTGGGGAGAATATGGGCTGAACTGTAAACTGAGGAGACTGGGGAGAATATGGGCTGAACTATAAACTGAGGAGACTGGGGAGAATATGGGCTGAACTATAAACTGAGGAGACTATGGGGAGAATATGGGCTGAACTATAAACTGAGGAGACTATGGGGAGAATATGGGCTGAACTATAAACTGAGGAGACTATGGGGAGAATATGGGCTGAACTATAAACTGAGGAGACTATGGGGAGAATATGGGCTGAACTATAAACTGAGGAGACTATGGGGAGAATATGGGCTGAACTATAAACTGAGGAGACTATGGGGAGAATATGGGCTGAACTATAAACTGAGGAGACTGGGGAGAATATGGGCTGAACTATAAACTGAGGAGACTATGGGGAGAATATGGGCTGAACTATAAACTGAGGAGACTATGGGGAGAATATGGGCTGAACTATAAACTGAGGAGACTGGGGAGAATATGGGCTGAACTATAAACTGAGGAGACTATGGGGAGAATATGGGCTGAACTATAAACTGAGGAGACTATGGGGAGAATATGGGCTGAACTATAAACTGAGGAGTCTATGGGGAGAATATGGGCTGAACTATAAACTGAGGAGACTATGGGGAGAATATGGGCTGAACTATAAACTGAGGAGACTGGGGAGAATATGGGCTGAACTATAAACTGAGGAGACTGGGGAGAATATGGGCTGAACTATAAACTGAGGAGACTATGGGGAGAATATGGGCTGAACTATAAACTGAGGAGACTGGGGAGAATATGGGCTGAACTATAAACTGAGGAGACTATGGGGAGAATATGGGCTGAACTATAAACTGAGGAGACTATGGGGAGAATATGGGCTGAACTATAAACTGAGGAGACTGGGGAGAATATGGGCTGAACTATAAACTGAGGAGACTATGGGGAGAATATGGGCTGAACTATAAACTGAGGAGACTGGGGAGAATATGGGCTGAACTATAAACTGAGGAGACTGGGGAGAATATGGGCTGAACTATAAACTGAGGAGACTGGGGAGAATATGGGCTGAACTATAAACTGAGGAGACTATGGGGGAGAATATGGGCTGAACTATAAACTGAGGAGACTATGGGGAGAATATGGGCTGAACTATAAACTGAGGAGACTATGGGGAGAATATGGGCTGAACTATAAACTGAGGAGACTATGGGGAGAATATGGGCTGAACTATAAACTGAGGAGACTGGGGAGAATATGGGCTGAACTATAAACTGAGGAGAGTGGGGAGAATATGGGCTGAACTATAAACTGAGGAGACATGGGGAGAATATGGGCTGAACTATAAACTGAGGAGACTGGGGAGAATATGGGCTGAACTATAAACTGAGGAGACTATGGGGGAGAATATGGGCTGAACTATAAACTGAGGAGACTGGGGAGAATATGGGCTGAACTATAAACTGAGGAGACTGGGGAGAATATGGGCTGAACTATAAACTGAGGAGACTATGGGGAGAATATGGGCTGAACTATAAACTGAGGAGACTGGGGAGAATATGGGCTGAACTATAAACTGAGGAGACTATGGGGAGAATATGGGCTGAACTATAAACTGAGGAGACTAGGGGAGAATATGGGCTGAACTATAAACTGAGGAGACTGGGGAGAATATGGGCTGAACTATAAACTGAGGAGACTATGGGGAGAATATGGGCTGAACTATAAACTGAGGAGACTATGGGGAGAATATGGGCTGAACTATAAACTGAGGAGACTATGGGGAGAATATGGGCTGAACTATAAACTGAGGAGACTATGGGGAGAATATGGGCTGAACTATAAACTGAGAAGACTGGGGAGAATATGGGCTGAACTATAAACTGAGGAGACTGGGGAGAATATGGGCTGAACTATAAACTGAGAAGACTATGGGGAGAATATGGGCTGAACTATAAACTGAGGAGACTATGGGGAGAATATGGGCTGAACTATAAACTGAGGAGACTATGGGGAGAATATGGGCTGAACTATAAACTGAGGAGACTGGGGAGAATATGGGCTGAACTATAAACTGAGGAGACTGGGGAGAATATGGGCTGAACTATAAACTGAGGAGACTATGGGGAGAATATGGGCTGAACTATAAACTGAGGAGACTATGGGGAGAATATGGGCTGAACTATAAACTGAGGAGACTATGGGGAGAATATGGGCTGAACTATAAACTGAGGAGACTGGGGAGAATATGGGCTGAACTATAAACTGAGGAGACTGGGGAGAATATGGGCTGAACTATAAACTGAGGAGACTATGGGGAGAATATGGGCTGAACTATAAACTGAGGAGACTGGGGAGAATATGGGCTGAACTATAAACTGAGGAGACTGGGGAGAATATGGGCTGAACTATAAACTGAGGAGACTGGGGAGAATATGGGCTGAACTATAAACTGAGGAGACTGGGGAGAATATGGGCTGAACTATAAACTGAGGAGACTGGGGAGAATATGGGCTGAACTATAAACTGAGGAGTCTATGGGGAGAATATGGGCTGAACTATAAACTGAGGAGACTGGGGAGAATATGGGCTGAACTATAAACTGAGGAGACTGGGGAGAATATGGGCTGAACTATAAACTGAGGACACTGGGGAGAATATGGGCTGAACTATAAACTGAGGAGACTATGGGGAGAATATGGGCTGAACTATAAACTGAGGAGACTGGGGAGAATATGGGCTGAACTATAAACTGAGGAGACTATGGGGAGAATATGGGCTGAACTATAAACTGAGGAGACTGGGGAGAATATGGGCTGAACTATAAACTGAGGAGACTATGGGGAGAATATGGGCTGAACTATAAACTGAGGAGTCTGGGGAGAATATGGGCTGAACTATAAACTGAGGAGACTGGGGAGAATATGGGCTGAACTATAAACTGAGGAGACTATGGGGAGAATATGGGCTGAACTATAAACTGAGGAGACTATGGGGAGAATATGGGCTGAACTATAAACTGAGGAGACTATGGGGAGAATATGGGCTGAACTATAAACTGAGGAGACTATGGGGAGAATATGGGCTGAACTATAAACTGAGGAGACTGGGGAGAATATGGGCTGAACTATAAACTGAGGAGACTGGGGAGAATATGGGCTGAACTATAAACTGAGAAGACTATGGGGAGAATATGGGCTGAACTATAAACTGAGGAGACTATGGGGAGAATATGGGCTGAACTATAAACTGAGGAGACTATGGGGAGAATATGGGCTGAACTATAAACTGAGGAGACTGGGGAGAATATGGGCTGAACTATAAACTGAGGAGACTGGGGAGAATATGGGCTGAACTATAAACTGAGGAGACTATGGGGAGAATATGGGCTGAACTATAAACTGAGGAGACTATGGGGAGAATATGGGCTGAACTATAAACTGAGGAGACTATGGGGAGAATATGGGCTGAACTATAAACTGAGGAGACTGGGGAGAATATGGGCTGAACTATAAACTGAGGAGACTGGGGAGAATATGGGCTGAACTATAAACTGAGGAGACTATGGGGAGAATATGGGCTGAACTATAAACTGAGGAGACTGGGGAGAATATGGGCTGAACTATAAACTGAGGAGACTGGGGAGAATATGGGCTGAACTATAAACTGAGGAGACTGGGGAGAATATGGGCTGAACTATAAACTGAGGAGACTGGGGAGAATATGGGCTGAACTATAAACTGAGGAGACTATGGGGAGAATATGGGCTGAACTATAAACTGAGGAGACTGGGGAGAATATGGGCTGAACTATAAACTGAGGAGACTATGGGGAGAATATGGGCTGAACTATAAACTGAGGAGACATGGGGAGAATATGGGCTGAACTATAAACTGAGGAGACTATGGGGAGAATATGGGCTGAACTATAAACTGAGGAGACTATGGGGAGAATATGGGCTGAACTATAAACTGAGGAGACTGGGGAGAATATGGGCTGAACTATAAACTGAGGAGACTATGGGGAGAATATGGGCTGAACTATAAACTGAGGAGACTGGGGAGAATATGGGCTGAACTATAAACTGAGAAGACTATGGGGAGAATATGGGCTGAACTATAAACTGAGGAGACTATGGGGAGAATATGGGCTGAACTATAAACTGAGGAGACTGGGGAGAATATGGGCTGAACTATAAACTGAGGAGACTGGGGAGAATATGGGCTGAACTATAAACTGAGGAGACTATGGGGAGAATATGGGCTGAACTATAAACTGAGGAGACGGGAGAATATGGGCTGAACTATAAACTGAGGAGACTATGGGGAGAATATGGGCTGAACTATAAACTGAGAAGACTGGGGAGAATATGGGCTGAACTATAAACTGAGGAGACTGGGGAGAATATGGGCTGAACTATAAACTGAGGAGACTATGGGGAGAATATGGGCTGAACTATAAACTGAGGAGACTGGGGAGAATATGGGCTGAACTATAAACTGAGAAGACTATGGGGAGAATATGGGCTGAACTATAAACTGAGGAGACTATGGGGAGAATATGGGCTGAACTATAAACTGAGGAGACTGGGGAGAATATGGGCTGAACTATAAACTGAGGAGACTGGGGAGAATATGGGCTGAACTATAAACTGAGGAGACTATGGGGAGAATATGGGCTGAACTATAAACTGAGGAGACTGGGGAGAATATGGGCTGAACTATAAACTGAGGAGACTGGGGAGAATATGGGCTGAACTATAAACTGAGGAGACTGGGGAGAATATGGGCTGAACTATAAACTGAGGAGACTGGGGAGAATATGGGCTGAACTATAAACTGAGGAGTCTATGGGGAGAATATGGGCTGAACTATAAACTGAGGAGAGTGGGGAGAATATGGGCTGAACTATAAACTGAGGAGACTGGGGAGAATATGGGCTGAACTATAAACTGAGGAGACTATGGGGAGAATATGGGCTGAACTATAAACTGAGGAGACTATGGGGAGAATATGGGCTGAACTATAAACTGAGGAGCCTGGGGAGAATATGGGCTGAACTATAAACTGAGGAGACTATGGGGAGAATATGGGCTGAACTATAAACTGAGGAGACTGGGGAGAATATGGGCTGAACTATAAACTGAGAAGACTATGGGGAGAATATGGGCTGAACTATAAACTGAGGAGACTATGGGGAGAATATGGGCTGAACTATAAACTGAGGAGACTATGGGGAGAATATGGGCTGAACTATAAACTGAGGAGTCTATGGGGAGAATATGGGCTGAACTATAAACTGAGGAGACTATGGGGAGAATATGGGCTGAACTATAAACTGAGGAGACTGGGGAGAATATGGGCTGAACTATAAACTGAGGAGACTGGGGAGAATATGGGCTGAACTATAAACTGAGGAGACTGGGGAGAATATGGGCTGAACTATAAACTGAGGAGACTATGGGGAGAATATGGGCTGAACTATAAACTGAGGAGACTATGGGGAGAATATGGGCTGAACTATAAACTGAGGAGACTATGGGGAGAATATGGGCTGAACTATAAACTGAGGAGACTGGGGAGAATATGGGCTGAACTATAAACTGAGGAGACTATGGGGAGAATATGGGCTGAACTATAAACTGAGGAGACTGGGGAGAATATGGGCTGAACTATAAACTGAGGAGACTATGGGGAGAATATGGGCTGAACTATAAACTGAGGAGACTGGGGAGAATATGGGCTGAACTATAAACTGAGGAGACTGGGGAGAATATGGGCTGAACTATAAACTGAGGAGACTGGGGAGAATATGGGCTGAACTATAAACTGAGGAGACTGGGGAGAATATGGGCTGAACTATAAACTGAGGAGACTGGGGAGAATATGGGCTGAACTATAAACTGAGGAGACTGGGGAGAATATGGGCTGAACTATAAACTGAGGAGACTATGGGGAGAATATGGGCTGAACTATAAACTGAGAAGACTATGGGGAGAATATGGGCTGAACTATAAACTGAGGAGACTATGGGGAGAATATGGGCTGAACTATAAACTGAGAAGACTATGGGGAGAATATGGGCTGAACTATAAACTGAGGAGACTGGGGAGAATATGGGCTGAACTATAAACTGAGGAGACTATGGAGAATATGGGCTGAACTATAAACTGAGGAGACTGGGGAGAATATGGGCTGAACTATAAACTGAGGAGACTATGGGGAGAATATGGGCTGAACTATAAACTGAGAAGACTGGGGAGAATATGGGCTGAACTATAAACTGAGGAGACTGGGGAGAATATGGGCTGAACTATAAACTGAGGAGTCTATGGGGAGAATATGGGCTGAACTATAAACTGAGAAGACTATGGGGAGAATATGGGCTGAAGTATAAACTGAGAAGACTGGGGAGAATATGGGCTGAACTATAAACTGAGGAGACTATGGGGAGAATATGGGCTGAACTATAAACTGAGGAGTCTATGGGGAGAATATGGGCTGAACTATAAACTGAGAAGACTATGGGGAGAATATGGGCTGAACTATAAACTGAGGAGACTGGGGAGAATATGGGCTGAACTATAAACTGAGGAGACTGGGGAGAATATGGGCTGAACTATAAACTGAGGAGACTATGGGGAGAATATGGGCTGAACTATAAACTGAGGAGACTGGGGAGAATATGGGCTGAACTATAAACTGAGAAGACTATGGGGAGAATATGGGCTGAACTATAAACTGAGGAGACTATGGGGAGAATATGGGCTGAACTATAAACTGAGGAGACTATGGGGAGAATATGGGCTGAACTATAAACTGAGGAGACTGGGGAGAATATGGGCTGAACTATAAACTGAGGAGACTATGGGGAGAATATGGGCTGAACTATAAACTGAGGAGACTGGGGAGAATATGGGCTGAACTATAAACTGAGGAGACTGGGGAGAATATGGGCTGAACTATAAACTGAGGAGACTATGGGGAGAATATGGGCTGAACTATAAACTGAGGAGCCTGGGGAGAATATGGGCTGAACTATAAACTGAGAAGACTATGGGGAGAATATGGGCTGAACTATAAACTGAGGAGACTGGGGAGAATATGGGCTGAACTATAAACTGAGAAGACTATGGGGAGAATATGGGCTGAACTATAAACTGAGGAGACTATGGGGAGAATATGGGCTGAACTATAAACTGAGGAGACTATGGGGAGAATATGGGCTGAACTATAAACTGAGGAGTCTATGGGGAGAATATGGGCTGAACTATAAACTGAGAAGACTATGGGGAGAATATGGGCTGAACTATAAACTGAGGAGACTGGGGAGAATATGGGCTGAACTATAAACTGAGGAGACTGGGGAGAATATGGGCTGAACTATAAACTGAGGAGACTGGGGAGAATATGGGCTGAACTATAAACTGAGAAGACTATGGGGAGAATATGGGCTGAACTATAAACTGAGGAGACTATGGGGAGAATATGGGCTGAACTATAAACTGAGGAGACTATGGGGAGAATATGGGCTGAACTATAAACTGAGGAGACTGGGGAGAATATGGGCTGAACTATAAACTGAGGAGACTATGGGGAGAATATGGGCTGAACTATAAACTGAGGAGACTATGGGGAGAATATGGGCTGAACTATAAACTGAGAAGACTATGGGGAGAATATGGGCTGAACTATAAACTGAGGAGACTATGGGGGAGAATATGGGCTGAACTATAAACTGAGAAGACTATGGGGAGAATATGGGCTGAACTATAAACTGAGGAGACTGGGGAGAATATGGGCTGAACTATAAACTGAGGAGACTATGGAGAATATGGGCTGAACTATAAACTGAGGAGACTGGGGGAGAATATGGGCTGAACTATAAACTGAGGAGACTATGGGGAGAATATGGGCTGAACTATAAACTGAGAAGACTGGGGAGAATATGGGCTGAACTATAAACTGAGGAGACTGGGGAGAATATGGGCTGAACTATAAACTGAGGAGTCTATGGGGAGAATATGGGCTGAACTATAAACTGAGAAGACTATGGGGAGAATATGGGCTGAAGTATAAACTGAGAAGACTGGGGAGAATATGGGCTGAACTATAAACTGAGGAGACTATGGGGAGAATATGGGCTGAACTATAAACTGAGGAGTCTATGGGGAGAATATGGGCTGAACTATAAACTGAGAAGACTATGGGGAGAATATGGGCTGAACTATAAACTGAGGAGACTGGGGAGAATATGGGCTGAACTATAAACTGAGGAGACTGGGGAGAATATGGGCTGAACTATAAACTGAGGAGACTATGGGGAGAATATGGGCTGAACTATAAACTGAGGAGACTGGGGAGAATATGGGCTGAACTATAAACTGAGAAGACTATGGGGAGAATATGGGCTGAACTATAAACTGAGGAGACTATGGGGAGAATATGGGCTGAACTATAAACTGAGGAGACTATGGGGAGAATATGGGCTGAACTATAAACTGAGGAGACTGGGGAGAATATGGGCTGAACTATAAACTGAGGAGACTATGGGGAGAATATGGGCTGAACTATAAACTGAGGAGACTGGGGAGAATATGGGCTGAACTATAAACTGAGGAGACTGGGGAGAATATGGGCTGAACTATAAACTGAGGAGACTATGGGGAGAATATGGGCTGAACTATAAACTGAGGAGCCTGGGGAGAATATGGGCTGAACTATAAACTGAGAAGACTATGGGGAGAATATGGGCTGAACTATAAACTGAGGAGACTGGGGAGAATATGGGCTGAACTATAAACTGAGAAGACTATGGGGAGAATATGGGCTGAACTATAAACTGAGGAGACTATGGGGAGAATATGGGCTGAACTATAAACTGAGGAGACTATGGGGGAGAATATGGGCTGAACTATAAACTGAGGAGACTATGGGGAGAATATGGGCTGAACTATAAACTGAGGAGTCTATGGGGAGAATATGGGCTGAACTATAAACTGAGAAGACTATGGGGAGAATATGGGCTGAACTATAAACTGAGGAGACTGGGGAGAATATGGGCTGAACTATAAACTGAGGAGACTGGGGAGAATATGGGCTGAACTATAAACTGAGGAGACTGGGGAGAATATGGGCTGAACTATAAACTGAGAAGACTATGGGGAGAATATGGGCTGAACTATAAACTGAGGAGACTATGGGGAGAATATGGGCTGAACTATAAACTGAGGAGACTATGGGGAGAATATGGGCTGAACTATAAACTGAGGAGACTGGGGAGAATATGGGCTGAACTATAAACTGAGGAGACTATGGGGAGAATATGGGCTGAACTATAAACTGAGGAGACTGGGGAGAATATGGGCTGAACTATAAACTGAGAAGACTATGGGGAGAATATGGGCTGAACTATAAACTGAGGAGACTGGGGAGAATATGGGCTGAACTATAAACTGAGGAGACTGGGGAGAATATGGGCTGAACTATAAACTGAGGAGACTGGGGAGAATATGGGCTGAACTATAAACTGAGGAGACTGGGGAGAATATGGGCTGAACTATAAACTGAGGAGACTGGGGAGAATATGGGCTGAACTATAAACTGAGGAGACTATGGGGAGAATATGGGCTGAACTATAAACTGAGGAGACTGGGGAGAATATGGGCTGAACTATAAACTGAGGAGACTATGGGGAGAATATGGGCTGAACTATAAACTGAGGAGACTGAGGAGAATATGGGCTGAACTATAAAATGAGGAGACTGGGGAGAATATGGGCTGAACTATAAACTGAGGAGACTGGGGAGAATATGGGCTGAACTATAAACTGAGGAGACTATGGGGAGAATATGGGCTGAACTATAAACTGAGGAGACTGGGGAGAATATGGGCTGAACTATAAACTGAGGAGACTATGGGGAGAATATGGGCTGAACTATAAACTGAGGAGACTGGGGAGAATATGGGCTGAACTATAAACTGAGGAGACTATGGGGAGAATATGGGCTGAACTATAAACTGAGGAGACTGGGGAGAATATGGGCTGAACTATAAACTGAGGAGACTGGGGAGAATATGGGCTGAACTATAAACTGAGGAGACTGGGGAGAATATGGGCTGAACTATAAACTGAGGAGACTATGGAGAATATGGGCTGAACTATAAACTGAGGAGTCTATGGGGAGAATATGGGCTGAACTATAAACTGAGAAGACTATGGGGAGAATATGGGCTGAACTATAAACTGAGGAGACTGGGGAGAATATGGGCTGAACTGTAAACTGAGAAGACTATGGGGAGAATATGGGCTGAACTATAAACTGAGGAGACTGGGGGAGAATATGGGCTGAACTGTAAACTGAGAAGACTGGGGAGAATATGGGCTGAACTATAAACTGAGGAGACTGGGGAGAATATGGGCTGAACTATAAACTGAGAAGACTATGGGGAGAATATGGGCTGAACTATAAACTGAGGAGACTATGGGGAGAATATGGGCTGAACTATAAACTGAGGAGACTATGGGGAGAATATGGGCTGAACTATAAACTGAGAAGACTATGGGGAGAATATGGGCTGAACTATAAACTGAGGAGACTATGGGGGAGAATATGGGCTGAACTATAAACTGAGGAGACTATGGGGAGAATATGGGCTGAACTATAAACTGAGGAGACTGGGGAGAATATGGGCTGAACTATAAACTGAGGAGTCTATGGGGAGAATATGGGCTGAACTATAAACTGAGAAGACTATGGGGAGAATATGGGCTGAACTATAAACTGAGGAGACTGGGGAGAATATGGGCTGAACTATAAACTGAGGAGACTATGGGGAGAATATGGGCTGAACTATAAACTGAGGAGACTATGGGGAGAATATGGGCTGAACTATAAACTGAGGAGTCTATGGGGAGAATATGGGCTGAACTATAAACTGAGAAGACTATGGGGAGAATATGGGCTGAACTATAAACTGAGGAGACTGGGGAGAATATGGGCTGAACTATAAACTGAGGAGACTGGGGAGAATATGGGCTGAACTATAAACTGAGGAGACTATGGGGAGAATATGGGCTGAACTATAAACTGAGGAGACTGGGGATAATATGGGCTGAACTATAAACTGAGAAGAATATGGGAGAATATGGGCTGAACTATAAACTGAGGAGACTATGGGGAGAATATGGGCTGAACTATAAACTGAGGAGACTGGGGAGAATATGGGCTGAACTATAAACTGAGGAGACTATGGGGAGAATATGGGCTGAACTATAAACTGAGGAGACTGGGGAGAATATGGGCTGAACTATAAACTGAGGAGACTGGGGAGAATATGGGCTGAACTATAAACTGAGGAGACTGGGGAGAATATGGGCTGAACTATAAACTGAGGAGACTGGGGAGAATATGGGCTGAACTATAAACTGAGGAGTCTATGGGAAGAATATGGGCTGAACTATAAACTGAGGAGAGTGGGGAGAATATGGGCTGAACTATAAACTGAGGAGACTGGGGAGAATATGGGCTGAACTATAAACTGAGGAGACTGGGGAGAATATGGGCTGAACTATAAACTGAGGAGACTATGGGGAGAATATGGGCTGAACTATAAACTGAGGAGACTGGGGAGAATATGGGCTGAACTATAAACTGAGGAGACTGGGGAGAATATGGGCTGAACTATAAACTGAGAAGACTATGGGGAGAATATGGGCTGAACTATAAACTGAGAAGACTATGGGGAGAATATGGGCTGAACTATAAACTGAGGAGACTGGGGAGAATATGGGCTGAACTATAAACTGAGGAGACTATGGGGAGAATATGGGCTGAACTATAAACTGAGGAGACTATGGGGAGAATATGGGCTGAACTATAAACTGAGGAGTCTATGGGGAGAATATGGGCTGAACTATAAACTGAGAAGACTATGGGGAGAATATGGGCTGAACTATAAACTGAGGAGACTGGGGAGAATATGGGCTGAACTATAAACTGAGAAGACTATGGGGAGAATATGGGCTGAACTGTAAACTGAGGAGACTATGGGGAGAATATGGGCTGAACTATAAACTGAGGAGACTGGGGAGAATATGGGCTGAACTATAAACTGAGGAGACTATGGGGAGAATATGGGCTGAACTATAAACTGAGGAGACTGGGGAGAATATGGGCTCAACTATAAACTGAGGAGACTGGGGAGAATATGGGCTGAACTATAAACTGAGGAGACTGGGGAGAATATGGGCTGAACTATAAACTGAGGAGACTGGGGAGAATATGGGCTGAACTATAAACTGAGGAGTCTATGGGAAGAATATGGGCTGAACTATAAACTGAGGAGAGTGGGGAGAATATGGGCTGAACTATAAACTGAGGAGATTGGGGAGAATATGGGCTGAACTATAAACTGAGGAGACTGGGGAGAATATGGGCTGAACTATAAACTGAGGAGACTATGGGGAGAATATGGGCTGAACTATAAACTGAGGAGACTGGGGAGAATATGGGCTGAACTATAAACTGAGGAGACTGGGGAGAATATGGGCTGAACTATAAACTGAGAAGACTATGGGGAGAATATGGGCTGAACTATAAACTGAGGAGACTGGGGAGAATATGGGCTGAACTATAAACTGAGAAGACTATGGGGAGAATATGGGCTGAACTATAAACTGAGGAGTCTGGGGAGAATATGGGCTGAACTATAAACTGAGGAGACTGGGGAGAATATGGGCTGAACTATAAACTGAGGAGTCTATGGGGAGAATATGGGCTGAACTATAAACTGAGGAGACTATGGGGAGAATATGGGCTGAACTATAAACTGAGGAGACTATGGGGAGAATATGGGCTGAACTATAAACTGAGGAGACTATGGGGGAGAATATGGGCTGAACTATAAACTGAGAAGACTGGGGAGAATATGGGCTGAACTATAAACTGAGGAGACTGGGGAGAATATGGGCTGAACTATAAACTGAGAAGACTATGGGGAGAATATGGGCTGAATTATAAACTGAGGAGACTATGGGGAGAATATGGGCTGAACTATAAACTGAGGAGACTATGGGGAGAATATGGGCTGAACTATAAACTGAGGAGACTGGGGAGAATATGGGCTGAACTATAAACTGAGGAGACTGGGGAGAATATGGGCTGAACTATAAACTGAGAAGACTATGGGGAGAATATGGGCTGAACTATAAACTGAGGAGACTATGGGGAGAATATGGGCTGAACTATAAACTGAGGAGACTATGGGGAGAATATGGGCTGAACTATAAACTGAGGAGACTGGGGAGAATATGGGCTGAACTATAAACTGAGGAGACTGGGGAGAATATGGGCTGAACTATAAACTGAGGAGACTATGGGGAGAATATGGGCTGAACTATAAACTGAGGAGACTGGGGAGAATATGGGCTGAACTATAAACTGAGGAGACTGGGGAGAATATGGGCTGAACTATAAACTGAGGAGACTGGGGAGAATATGGGCTGAACTATAAACTGAGGAGACTGGGGAGAATATGGGCTGAACTATAAACTGAGGAGACTGGGGAGAATATGGGCTGAACTATAAACTGAGGAGTCTATGGGGAGAATATGGGCTGAACTATAAACTGAGGAGAGTGGGGAGAATATGGGCTGAACTATAAACTGAGGAGACTGGGGAGAATATGGGCTGAACTATAAACTGAGGACACTGGGGAGAATATGGGCTGAACTATAAACTGAGGAGACTATGGGGAGAATATGGGCTGAACTATAAACTGAGGAGACTATGGGGAGAATATGGGCTGAACTATAAACTGAGGAGACTATGGGGAGAATATGGGCTGAACTATAAACTGAGGAGTCTATGGGGAGAATATGGGCTGAACTATAAACTGAGAAGACTATGGGGAGAATATGGGCTGAACTATAAACTGAGGAGACTGGGGAGAATATGGGCTGAACTATAAACTGAGGAGACTGGGGAGAATATGGGCTGAACTATAAACTGAGGAGACTGGGGGAGAATATGGGCTGAACTATAAACTGAGAAGACTATGGGGAGAATATGGGCTGAACTATAAACTGAGGAGACTATGGGGAGAATATGGGCTGAACTATAAACTGAGGAGACTATGGGGAGAATATGGGCTGAACTATAAACTGAGGAGACTGGGGAGAATATGGGCTGAACTATAAACTGAGGAGACTATGGGGAGAATATGGGCTGAACTATAAACTGAGGAGACTGGGGAGAATATGGGCTGAACTATAAACTGAGAAGACTATGGGGAGAATATGGGCTGAACTATAAACTGAGGAGACTGGGGAGAATATGGGCTGAACTATAAACTGAGGAGACTGGGGAGAATATGGGCTGAACTATAAACTGAGGAGACTGGGGAGAATATGGGCTGAACTATAAACTGAGGAGACTGGGGAGAATATGGGCTGAACTATAAACTGAGGAGACTGGGGAGAATATGGGCTGAACTATAAACTGAGGAGACTATGGGGAGAATATGGGCTGAACTATAAACTGAGGAGACTGGGGAGAATATGGGCTGAACTATAAACTGAGGAGACTATGGGGAGAATATGGGCTGAACTATAAACTGAGGAGACTGAGGAGAATATGGGCTGAACTATAAAATGAGGAGACTGGGGAGAATATGGGCTGAACTATAAACTGAGGAGACTGGGGAGAATATGGGCTGAACTATAAACTGAGGAGACTATGGGGAGAATATGGGCTGAACTATAAACTGAGGAGACTGGGGAGAATATGGGCTGAACTATAAACTGAGGAGACTATGGGGAGAATATGGGCTGAACTATAAACTGAGGAGACTGGGGAGAATATGGGCTGAACTATAAACTGAGGAGACTATGGGGAGAATATGGGCTGAACTATAAACTGAGGAGACTGGGGAGAATATGGGCTGAACTATAAACTGAGGAGACTGGGGAGAATATGGGCTGAACTATAAACTGAGGAGACTGGGGAGAATATGGGCTGAACTATAAACTGAGGAGACTATGGAGAATATGGGCTGAACTATAAACTGAGGAGTCTATGGGGAGAATATGGGCTGAACTATAAACTGAGAAGACTATGGGGAGAATATGGGCTGAACTATAAACTGAGGAGACTGGGGAGAATATGGGCTGAACTGTAAACTGAGAAGACTATGGGGAGAATATGGGCTGAACTATAAACTGAGGAGACTGGGGAGAATATGGGCTGAACTGTAAACTGAGAAGACTGGGGAGAATATGGGCTGAACTATAAACTGAGGAGACTGGGGAGAATATGGGCTGAACTATAAACTGAGAAGACTATGGGGAGAATATGGGCTGAACTATAAACTGAGGAGACTATGGGGAGAATATGGGCTGAACTATAAACTGAGGAGACTATGGGGAGAATATGGGCTGAACTATAAACTGAGAAGACTATGGGGAGAATATGGGCTGAACTATAAACTGAGGAGACTATGGGGAGAATATGGGCTGAACTATAAACTGAGGAGACTATGGGGAGAATATGGGCTGAACTATAAACTGAGGAGACTGGGGAGAATATGGGCTGAACTATAAACTGAGGAGTCTATGGGGAGAATATGGGCTGAACTATAAACTGAGAAGACTATGGGGAGAATATGGGCTGAACTATAAACTGAGGAGACTGGGGAGAATATGGGCTGAACTATAAACTGAGGAGACTATGGGGAGAATATGGGCTGAACTATAAACTGAGGAGACTATGGGGAGAATATGGGCTGAACTATAAACTGAGGAGTCTATGGGGAGAATATGGGCTGAACTATAAACTGAGAAGACTATGGGGAGAATATGGGCTGAACTATAAACTGAGGAGACTGGGGAGAATATGGGCTGAACTATAAACTGAGGAGACTGGGGAGAATATGGGCTGAACTATAAACTGAGGAGACTATGGGGAGAATATGGGCTGAACTATAAACTGAGGAGACTGGGGGATAATATGGGCTGAACTATAAACTGAGAAGACTATGGGGAGAATATGGGCTGAACTATAAACTGAGGAGACTATGGGGAGAATATGGGCTGAACTATAAACTGAGGAGACTGGGGAGAATATGGGCTGAACTATAAACTGAGGAGACTATGGGGAGAATATGGGCTGAACTATAAACTGAGGAGACTGGGGAGAATATGGGCTGAACTATAAACTGAGGAGACTGGGGAGAATATGGGCTGAACTATAAACTGAGGAGACTGGGGAGAATATGGGCTGAACTATAAACTGAGGAGACTGGGGAGAATATGGGCTGAACTATAAACTGAGGAGTCTATGGGAAGAATATGGGCTGAACTATAAACTGAGGAGAGTGGGGAGAATATGGGCTGAACTATAAACTGAGGAGACTGGGGAGAATATGGGCTGAACTATAAACTGAGGAGACTGGGGAGAATATGGGCTGAACTATAAACTGAGGAGACTATGGGGGAGAATATGGGCTGAACTATAAACTGAGGAGACTGGGGAGAATATGGGCTGAACTATAAACTGAGGAGACTGGGGAGAATATGGGCTGAACTATAAACTGAGAAGACTATGGGGAGAATATGGGCTGAACTATAAACTGAGAAGACTATGGGGAGAATATGGGCTGAACTATAAACTGAGGAGACTGGGGAGAATATGGGCTGAACTATAAACTGAGGAGACTATGGGGAGAATATGGGCTGAACTATAAACTGAGGGAGACTATGGGGAGAATATGGGCTGAACTATAAACTGAGGAGTCTATGGGGAGAATATGGGCTGAACTATAAACTGAGAAGACTATGGGGAGAATATGGGCTGAACTATAAACTGAGGAGACTGGGGAGAATATGGGCTGAACTATAAACTGAGGAGACTGGGGAGAATATGGGCTGAACTATAAACTGAGGAGACTATGGGGAGAATATGGGCTGAACTATAAACTGAGGAGACTGGGGATAATATGGGCTGAACTATAAACTGAGAAGACTATGGGGAGAATATGGGCTGAACTGTAAACTGAGGAGACTATGGGGAGAATATGGGCTGAACTATAAACTGAGGAGACTGGGGAGAATATGGGCTGAACTATAAACTGAGGAGACTATGGGGAGAATATGGGCTGAACTATAAACTGAGGAGACTGGGGAGAATATGGGCTCAACTATAAACTGAGGAGACTGGGGAGAATATGGGCTGAACTATAAACTGAGGAGACTGGGGAGAATATGGGCTGAACTATAAACTGAGGAGACTGGGGAGAATATGGGCTGAACTATAAACTGAGGAGTCTATGGGAAGAATATGGGCTGAACTATAAACTGAGGAGAGTGGGGAGAATATGGGCTGAACTATAAACTGAGGAGACTGGGGAGAATATGGGCTGAACTATAAACTGAGGAGACTGGGGAGAATATGGGCTGAACTATAAACTGAGGAGACTATGGGGAGAATATGGGCTGAACTATAAACTGAGGAGACTGGGGAGAATATGGGCTGAACTATAAACTGAGGAGACTGGGGAGAATATGGGCTGAACTATAAACTGAGAAGACTATGGGGAGAATATGGGCTGAACTATAAACTGAGGAGACTGGGGAGAATATGGGCTGAACTATAAACTGAGAAGACTATGGGGAGAATATGGGCTGAACTATAAACTGAGGAGTCTGGGGAGAATATGGGCTGAACTATAAACTGAGGAGACTGGGGAGAATATGGGCTGAACTATAAACTGAGGAGTCTATGGGGAGAATATGGGCTGAACTATAAACTGAGGAGACTATGGGGAGAATATGGGCTGAACTATAAACTGAGGAGACTATGGGGAGAATATGGGCTGAACTATAAACTGAGGAGACTATGGGGAGAATATGGGCTGAACTATAAACTGAGAAGACTGGGGAGAATATGGGCTGAACTATAAACTGAGGAGACTGGGGAGAATATGGGCTGAACTATAAACTGAGGAGACTGGGGAGAATATGGGCTGAACTATAAACTGAGGAGACTGGGGAGAATATGGGCTGAACTATAAACTGAGGAGACTATGGGGAGAATATGGGCTGAACTATAAACTGAGGAGACTGGGGAGAATATGGGCTGAACTATAAACTGAGGAGACTGGGGAGAATATGGGCTGAACTATAAACTGAGAAGACTATGGGGAGAATATGGGCTGAACTATAAACTGAGGAGACTGGGGAGAATATGGGCTGAACTATAAACTGAGAAGACTATGGGGAGAATATGGGCTGAACTATAAACTGAGGAGTCTGGGGAGAATATGGGCTGAACTATAAACTGAGGAGACTGGGGAGAATATGGGCTGAACTATAAACTGAGGAGTCTATGGGGGAGAATATGGGCTGAACTATAAACTGAGGAGACTATGGGGGAGAATATGGGCTGAACTATAAACTGAGGAGACTATGGGGAGAATATGGGCTGAACTATAAACTGAGGAGACTATGGGGAGAATATGGGCTGAACTATAAACTGAGAAGACTGGGGAGAATATGGGCTGAACTATAAACTGAGGAGACTGGGGAGAATATGGGCTGAACTATAAACTGAGAAGACTATGGGGAGAATATGGGCTGAATTATAAACTGAGGAGACTATGGGGAGAATATGGGCTGAACTATAAACTGAGGAGACTATGGGGAGAATATGGGCTGAACTATAAACTGAGGAGACTGGGGAGAATATGGGCTGAACTATAAACTGAGGAGACTGGGGAGAATATGGGCTGAACTATAAACTGAGAAGACTATGGGGGAGAATATGGGCTGAACTATAAACTGAGGAGACTATGGGGAGAATATGGGCTGAACTATAAACTGAGGAGACTATGGGGAGAATATGGGCTGAACTATAAACTGAGGAGACTGGGGAGAATATGGGCTGAACTATAAACTGAGGAGACTGGGGAGAATATGGGCTGAACTATAAACTGAGGAGACTATGGGGAGAATATGGGCTGAACTATAAACTGAGGAGACTGGGGAGAATATGGGCTGAACTATAAACTGAGGAGACTGGGGAGAATATGGGCTGAACTATAAACTGAGGAGACTGGGGAGAATATGGGCTGAACTATAAACTGAGGAGACTGGGGAGAATATGGGCTGAACTATAAACTGAGGAGACTGGGGAGAATATGGGCTGAACTATAAACTGAGGAGTCTATGGGGAGAATATGGGCTGAACTATAAACTGAGGAGAGTGGGGAGAATATGGGCTGAACTATAAACTGAGGAGACTGGGGAGAATATGGGCTGAACTATAAACTGAGGACACTGGGGAGAATATGGGCTGAACTATAAACTGAGGAGACTATGGGGAGAATATGGGCTGAACTATAAACTGAGGAGACTGGGGAGAATATGGGCTGAACTATAAACTGAGAAGACTATGGGGAGAATATGGGCTGAACTATAAACTGAGGAGACTGGGGAGAATATGGGCTGAACTATAAACTGAGAAGACTATGGGGAGAATATGGGCTGAACTATAAACTGAGGAGTCTGGGGAGAATATGGGCTGAACTATAAACTGAGGAGACTGGGGGAGAATATGGGCTGAACTATAAACTGAGGAGTCTATGGGGAGAATATGGGCTGAACTATAAACTGAGGAGACTATGGGGAGAATATGGGCTGAACTATAAACTGAGGAGACTATGGGGGAGAATATGGGCTGAACTATAAACTGAGGAGACTATGGGGAGAATATGGGCTGAACTATAAACTGAGAAGACTGGGGAGAATATGGGCTGAACTATAAACTGAGGAGACTGGGGAGAATATGGGCTGAACTATAAACTGAGAAGACTATGGGGAGAATATGGGCTGAACTATAAACTGAGGAGACTATGGGGAGAATATGGGCTGAACTATAAACTGAGGAGACTATGGGGGAGAATATGGGCTGAACTATAAACTGAGGAGACTGGGGAGAATATGGGCTGAACTATAAACTGAGGAGACTGGGGAGAATATGGGCTGAACTATAAACTGAGAAGACTATGGGGAGAATATGGGCTGAACTATAAACTGAGGAGACTATGGGGAGAATATGGGCTGAACTATAAACTGAGGAGACTATGGGGAGAATATGGGCTGAACTATAAACTGAGGAGACTGGGGAGAATATGGGCTGAACTATAAACTGATGAGACTGGGGAGAATATGGGCTGAACTATAAACTGAGAAGACTATGGGGAGAATATGGGCTGAACTATAAACTGAGGAGACTATGGGGAGAATATGGGCTGAACTATAAACTGAGAAGACTGGGGAGAATATGGGCTGAACTATAAACTGAGGAGACTGGGGAGAATATGGGCTGAACTATAAACTGAGGAGACTATGGGGAGAATATGGGCTGAACTATAAACTGAGGAGACTATGGGGAGAATATGGGCTGAACTATAAACTGAGGAGCCTGGGGAGAATATGGGCTGAACTATAAACTGAGAAGACTATGGGGAGAATATGGGCTGAACTATAAACTGAGGAGACTGGGGAGAATATGGGCTGAACTATAAACTGAGAAGACTATGGGGAGAATATGGGCTGAACTATAAACTGAGGAGACTATGGGGGAGAATATGGGCTGAACTATAAACTGAGGAGACTATGGGGAGAATATGGGCTGAACTATAAACTGAGGAGTCTATGGGGAGAATATGGGCTGAACTATAAACTGAGAAGACTATGGGGAGAATATGGGCTGAACTATAAACTGAGGAGACTGGGGAGAATATGGGCTGAACTATAAACTGAGGAGACTGGGGAGAATATGGGCTGAACTATAAACTGAGGAGACTGGGGAGAATATGGGCTGAACTATAAACTGAGAAGACTATGGGGAGAATATGGGCTGAACTATAAACTGAGGAGACTATGGGGAGAATATGGGCTGAACTATAAACTGAGGAGACTATGGGGAGAATATGGGCTGAACTATAAACTGAGGAGACTGGGGAGAATATGGGCTGAACTATAAACTGAGGAGACTATGGGGAGAATATGGGCTGAACTATAAACTGAGGAGACTGGGGAGAATATGGGCTGAACTATAAACTGAGAAGACTATGGGGAGAATATGGGCTGAACTATAAACTGAGGAGACTGGGGAGAATATGGGCTGAACTATAAACTGAGGAGACTGGGGAGAATATGGGCTGAACTATAAACTGAGGAGACTGGGGAGAATATGGGCTGAACTATAAACTGAGGAGACTGGGGAGAATATGGGCTGAACTATAAACTGAGGAGACTGGGGAGAATATGGGCTGAACTATAAACTGAGGAGACTGGGGAGAATATGGGCTGAACTATAAACTGAGGAGACTATGGGGAGAATATGGGCTGAACTATAAACTGAGGAGACTGGGGAGAATATGGGCTGAACTATAAACTGAGGAGACTATGGGGAGAATATGGGCTGAACTATAAACTGAGGAGACTGGGGGAGAATATGGGCTGAACTATAAACTGAGGAGACTGGGGAGAATATGGGCTGAACTATAAACTGAGGAGACTATGGGGAGAATATGGGCTGAACTATAAACTGAGGAGACTGGGGAGAATATGGGCTGAACTATAAACTGAGGAGACTATGGGGAGAATATGGGCTGAACTATAAACTGAGGAGACTATGGGGAGAATATGGGTTGAACTATAAACTGAGGAGACTGGGGAGAATATGGGCTGAACTATAAACTGAGGAGACTGGGGAGAATATGGGCTGAACTATAAACTGAGGAGACTATGGGGAGAATATGGGCTGAACTATAAACTGAGAAGACTGGGGAGAATATGGGCTGAACTATAAACTGAGGAGACTGGGGAGAATATGGGCTGAACTATAAACTGAGGAGACTATGGGGAGAATATGGGCTGAACTATAAACTGAGGAGACTGGGGAGAATATGGGCTGAACTATAAACTGAGAAGACTATGGGGAGAATATGGGCTGAACTATAAACTGAGGAGACTATGGGGAGAATATGGGCTGAACTATAAACTGAGGAGACTGGGGAGAATATGGGCTGAACTATAAACTGAGGAGACTGGGGAGAATATGGGCTGAACTATAAACTGAGGAGACTATGGGGAGAATATGGGCTGAACTATAAACTGAGGAGACTGGGGAGAAGATGGGCTGAACTATAAACTGAGGAGACTGGGGAGAATATGGGCTGGAACTATAAACTGAGGAGACTGGGGAGAATATGGGCTGAACTATAAACTGAGGAGACTGGGGAGAATATGGGGCTGAACTATAAACTGAGGAGTCTATGGGGAGAATATGGGCTGAACTATAAACTGAGGAGAGTGGGGAGAATATGGGCTGAACTATAAACTGAGGAGACTGGGGAGAATATGGGCTGAACTATAAACTGAGGAGACTATGGGGAGAATATGGGCTGAACTATAAACTGAGGAGACTATGGGGAGAATATGGGCTGAACTATAAACTGAGGAGACTATGGGGAGAATATGGGCTGAACTATAAACTGAGGAGCCTGGGGAGAATATGGGCTGAACTATGAACTGAGAAGACTATGGGGAGAATATGGGCTGAACTATAAACTGAGGAGACTGGGGAGAATATGGGCTGAACTATAAACTGAGAAGACTATGGGGAGAATATGGGCTGAACTATAAACTGAGGAGACTATGGGGAGAATATGGGCTGAACTATAAACTGAGGAGACTATGGGGAGAATATTGGCTGAACTATAAACTGAGGAGTCTATGGGGAGAATATGGGCTGAACTATAAACTGAGAAGACTATGGGGAGAATATGGGCTGAACTATAAACTGAGGAGACTGGGGAGAATATGGGCTGAACTATAAACTGAGGAGACTGGGGAGAATATGGGCTGAACTATAAACTGAGGAGACTGGGGAGAATATGGGCTGAACTATAAACTGAGAAGACTATGGGGAGAATATGGGCTGAACTATAAACTGAGGAGACTATGGGGGAGAATATGGGCTGAACTATAAACTGAGGAGACTATGGGGAGAATATGGGCTGAACTATAAACTGAGGAGACTGGGGAGAATATGGGCTGAACTATAAACTGAGGAGACTATGGGGAGAATATGGGCTGAACTATAAACTGAGGAGACTGGGGAGAATATGGGCTGAACTATAAACTGAGAAGACTATGGGGGAGAATATGGGCTGAACTATAAACTGAGGAGACTGGGGAGAATATGGGCTGAACTATAAACTGAGGAGACTGGGGAGAATATGGGCTGAACTATAAACTGAGGAGACTGGGGAGAATATGGGCTGAACTATAAACTGAGGAGACTGGGGAGAATATGGGCTGAACTATAAACTGAGGAGACTGGGGAGAATATGGGCTGAACTATAAACTGAGGAGACTGGGGAGAATATGGGCTGAACTATAAACTGAGGAGACTATGGGGAGAATATGGGCTGAACTATAAACTGAGGAGACTATGGGGAGAATATGGGTTGAACTATAAACTGAGGAGACTGGGGAGAATATGGGCTGAACTATAAACTGAGGAGACTGGGGAGAATATGGGCTGAACTATAAACTGAGAAGACTATGGGGAGAATATGGGCTGAACTATAAACTGAGGAGACTGGGGAGAATATGGGCTGAACTATAAACTGAGAAGACTGGGGAGAATATGGGCTGAACTATAAACTGAGGAGACTGGGGAGAATATGGGCTGAACTATAAACTGAGGAGACTGGGGAGAATATGGGCTGAACTATAAACTGAGGAGACTGGGGAGAATATGGGCTGAACTATAAACTGAGGAGACTGGGGAGAATATGGGCTGAACTATAAACTGAGGAGACTGGGGAGAATATGGGCTGAACTATAAACTGAGGAGACTATGGGGAGAATATGGGCTGAACTATAAACTGAGGAGACTATGGGGAGAATATGGGTTGAACTATAAACTGAAGAGACTGGGGAGAATATGGGCTGAACTATAAACTGAGGAGACTGGGGAGAATATGGGCTGAACTATAAACTGAGAAGACTATGGGGAGAATATGGGCTGAACTATAAACTGAGGAGACTGGGGAGAATATGGGCTGAACTATAAACTGAGAAGACTGGGGAGAATATGGGCTGAACTATAAACTGAGGAGACTGGGGAGAATATGGGCTGAACTATAAACTGAGAAGACTATGGGGAGAATATGGGCTGAACTATAAACTGAGGAGACTATGGGGAGAATATGGGCTGAACTATAAACTGAGGAGACTATGGGGGAGAATATGGGCTGAACTATAAACTGAGGAGACTATGGGGAGAATATGGGCTGAACTATAAACTGAGGAGACTATGGGGAGAATATGGGCTGAACTATAAACTGAGAAGACTATGGGGAGAATATGGGCTGAACTATAAACTGAGGAGACTATGGGGAGAATATGGGCTGAACTATAAACTGAGGAGACTATGGGGAGAATATGGGCTGAACTATAAACTGAGGAGACTGGGGAGAATATGGGCTGAACTATAAACTGAGGAGTCTATGGGGAGAATATGGGCTGAACTATAAACTGAGAAGACTATGGGGGAGAATATGGGCTGAACTATAAACTGAGGAGACTGGGGAGAATATGGGCTGAACTATAAACTGAGGAGACTATGGGGAGAATATGGCTGAACTATAAACTGAGGAGACTATGGGGAGAATATGGGCTGAACTATAAACTGAGGAGTCTATGGGGAGAATATGGGCTGAACTATAAACTGAGAAGACTATGGGGAGAATATGGGCTGAACTATAAACTGAGGAGACTGGGGAGAATATGGGCTGAACTATAAACTGAGGAGACTGGGGAGAATATGGGCTGAACTATAAACTGAGGAGACTGGGGAGAATATGGGCTGAACTATAAACTGAGGAGACTGGGGAGAATATGGGCTGAACTATAAACTGAGAAGACTATGGGGAGAATATGGGCTGAACTATAAACTGAGGAGACTATGGGGAGAATATGGGCTGAACTATAAACTGAGGAGACTATGGGGAGAATATGGGCTGAACTATAAACTGAGGAGACTGGGGAGAATATGGGCTGAACTATAAACTGAGGAGACTGGGGAGAATATGGGCTGAACTATAAACTGAGGAGACTGGGGAGAATATGGGCTGAACTATAAACTGAGGAGACTGGGGAGAATATGGGCTGAACTATAAACTGAGGAGACTATGGGGAGAATATGGGCTGAACTATAAACTGAGGAGACTGGGGAGAATATGGGCTGAACTATAAACTGAGGAGACTGGGGAGAATATGGGCTGAACTATAAACTGAGGAGACTATGGGGAGAATATGGGCTGAACTATAAACTGAGGAGACTGGGGAGAATATGGGCTGAACTATAAACTGAGGAGACTGGGGAGAATATGGGCTGAACTATAAACTGAGGAGACTATGGGGAGAATATGGGCTGAACTATAAACTGAGGAGACTGGGGAGAATATGGGCTGAACTATAAACTGAGGAGACTGGGGAGAATATGGGCTGAACTATAAACTGAGAAGACTGGGGAGAATATGGGCTGAACTATAAACTGAGGAGTCTATGGGGAGAATATGGGCTGAACTATAAACTGAGGAGACTATGGGGGAGAATATGGGCTGAACTATAAACTGAGGAGACTGGGGAGAATATGGGCTGAACTATAAACTGAGGAGACTGGGGAGAATATGGGCTGAACTATAAACTGAGGAGACTATGGGGAGAATATGGGCTGAACTATAAACTGAGGAGACTGGGGAGAATATGGGCTGAACTATAAACTGAGGAGTCTATGGGGAGAATATGGGCTGAACTATAAACTGAGGAGAGTGGGGAGAATATGGGCTGAACTATAAACTGAGGAGACTGGGGAGAATATGGGCTGAACTATAAACTGAGGAGACTGGGGAGAATATGGGCTGAACTATAAACTGAGGAGACTGGGGAGAATATGGGCTGAACTATAAACTGAGGAGACTGGGGAGAATATGGGCTGAACTATAAACTGAGGAGAGTGGGGAGAATATGGGCTGAACTATAAACTGAGGAGACTGGGGAGAATATGGGCTGAACTATAAACTGAGGAGACTGGGGAGAATATGGGCTGAACTATAAACTGAGGAGACTGGGGAGAATATGGGCTGAACTATAAACTGAGGAGTCTGGGGAGAATATGGGCTGAACTATAAACTGAGGAGACTGGGGAGAATATGGGCTGAACTATAAACTGAGGAGTCTATGGGGAGAATATGGGCTGAACTATAAACTGAGGAGACTATGGGGAGAATATGGGCTGAACTATAAACTGAGGAGACTATAGGGAGAATATGGGCTGAACTATAAACTGAGGAGACTATGGGGAGAATATGGGCTGAACTATAAACTGAGGAGACTGGGGAGAATATGGGCTGAACTATAAACTGAGAAGACTATGGGGAGAATATGGGCTGAACTATAAACTGAGGAGACTGGGGAGAATATGGGCTGAACTATAAACTGAGAAGACTATGGGGAGAATATGGGCTGAACTATAAACTGAGGAGTCTGGGGAGAATATGGGCTGAACTATAAACTGAGGAGACTGGGGAGAATATGGGCTGAACTATAAACTGAGGAGTCTATGGGGAGAATATGGGCTGAACTATAAACTGAGGAGACTATGGGGGAGAATATGGGCTGAACTATAAACTGAGGAGACTATAGGGAGAATATGGGCTGAACTATAAACTGAGGAGACTATGGGGAGAATATGGGCTGAACTATAAACTGAGAAGACTGGGGAGAATATGGGCTGAACTATAAACTGAGGAGACTGGGGAGAATATGAACTGAACTATAAACTGAGAAGACTATGGGGAGAATATGGGCTGAACTATAAACTGAGGAGACTATGGGGAGAATATGGGCTGAACTATAAACTGAGGAGACTATGGGGAGAATATGGGCTGAACTATAAACTGAGGAGACTGGGGAGAATATGGGCTGAACTATAAACTGAGGAGACTGGGGAGAATATGGGCTGAACTATAAACTGAGAAGACTAGGGGAGAATATGGGCTGAACTATAAACTGAGGAGACTATGGGGAGAATATGGGCTGAACTATAAACTGAGGAGACTATGGGGAGAATATGGGCTGAACTATAAACTGAGGAGACTGGGGAGAATATGGGCTGAACTATAAACTGAGGAGACTGGGGAGAATATGGGCTGAACTATAAACTGAGGAGACTATGGGGAGAATATGGGCTGAACTATAAACTGAGGAGACTGGGGAGAATATGGGCTGAACTATAAACTGAGGAGACTGGGGAGAATATGGGCTGAACTATAAACTGAGGAGACTGGGGAGAATATGGGCTGAACTATAAACTGAGGAGACTGGGGAGAATATGGGCTGAACTATAAACTGAGGAGACTGGGGAGAATATGGGCTGAACTATAAACTGAGGAGACTGGGGAGAATATGGGCTGAACTATAAACTGAGGAGAGTGGGGAGAATATGGGCTGAACTATAAACTGAGGAGACTGGGGAGAATATGGGCTGAACTATAAACTGAGGAGACTGGGGAGAATATGGGCTGAACTATAAACTGAGGAGACTGGGGAGAATATGGGCTGAACTATAAACTGAGGAGACTATGGGGAGAATATGGGCTGAACTATAAACTGAGGAGACTATGGGGAGAATATGGGCTGAACTATAAACTGAGGAGACTATGGGGAGAATATGGGCTGAACTATAAACTGAGGAGACTATGGGGAGAATATGGGCTGAACTATAAACTGAGGAGACTATGGGGAGAATATGGGCTGAACTATAAACTGAGAAGACTATGGGGAGAATATGGGCTGAACTATAAACTGAGGAGACTATGGGGAGAATATGGGCTGAACTATAAACTGAGGAGACTATGGGGAGAATATGGGCTGAACTATAAACTGAGGAGACTGGGGAGAATATGGGCTGAACTATAAACTGAGGAGTCTATGGGGAGAATATGGGCTGAACTATAAACTGAGAAGACTATGGGGAGAATATGGGCTGAACTATAAACTGAGGAGACTGGGGAGAATATGGGCTGAACTATAAACTGAGGAGACTATGGGGAGAATATGGGCTGAACTATAAACTGAGGAGACTATGGGGAGAATATGGGCTGAACTATAAACTGAGGAGTCTATGGGGAGAATATGGGCTGAACTATAAACTGAGAAGACTATGGGGAGAATATGGGCTGAACTATAAACTGAGGAGACTGGGGAGAATATGGGCTGAACTATAAACTGAGGAGACTGGGGAGAATATGGGCTGAACTATAAACTGAGGAGACTGGGGAGAATATGGGCTGAACTATAAACTGAGAAGACTATGGGGAGAATATGGGCTGAACTATAAACTGAGGAGACTATGGGGAGAATATGGGCTGAACTATAAACTGAGGAGACTATGGGGAGAATATGGGCTGAACTATAAACTGAGGAGACTGGGGAGAATATGGGCTGAACTATAAACTGAGGAGACTGGGGAGAATATGGGCTGAACTATAAACTGAGGAGACTGGGGAGAATATGGGCTGAACTATAAACTGAGGAGACTGGGGAGAATATGGGCTGAACTATAAACTGAGGAGACTATGGGGAGAATATGGGCTGAACTATAAACTGAGGAGACTGGGGAGAATATGGGCTGAACTATAAACTGAGGAGACTATGGGGAGAATATGGGCTGAACTATAAACTGAGGAGACTGGGGAGAATATGGGCTGAACTATAAACTGAGGAGACTATGGGGAGAATATGGGCTGAACTATAAACTGAGAAGACTGGGGAGAATATGGGCTGAACTATAAACTGAGGAGACTGGGGAGAATATGGGCTGAACTATAAACTGAGGAGACTATGGGGAGAATATGGGCTGAACTATAAACTGAGGAGACTGGGGAGAATATGGGCTGAACTATAAACTGAGGAGACTGGGGAGAATATGGGCTGAACTATAAACTGAGAAGACTGGGGAGAATATGGGCTGAACTATAAACTGAGGAGTCTATGGGGAGAATATGGGCTGAACTATAAACTGAGGAGACTATGGGGAGAATATGGGCTGAACTATAAACTGAGGAGACTGGGGAGAATATGGGCTGAACTATAAACTGAGGAGACTGGGGAGAATATGGGCTGAACTATAAACTGAGGAGAGACTATGGGGAGAATATGGGCTGAACTATAAACTGAGGAGACTGGGGAGAATATGGGCTGAACTATAAACTGAGGAGTCTATGGGGGAGAATATGGGCTGAACTATAAACTGAGGAGAGTGGGGAGAATATGGGCTGAACTATAAACTGAGGAGACTGGGGAGAATATGGGCTGAACTATAAACTGAGGAGACTGGGGAGAATATGGGCTGAACTATAAACTGAGGAGACTATGGGGAGAATATGGGCTGAACTATAAACTGAGGAGACTGGGGAGAATATGGGCTGAACTATAAACTGAGAAGACTATGGGGAGAATATGGGCTGAACTATAAACTGAGGAGACTGGGGGAGAATATGGGCTGAACTATAAACTGAGAAGACTATGGGGAGAATATGGGCTGAACTATAAACTGAGGAGTCTGGGGGAGAATATGGGCTGAACTATAAACTGAGGAGACTGGGGAGAATATGGGCTGAACTATAAACTGAGGAGTCTATGGGGAGAATATGGGCTGAACTATAAACTGAGGAGACTATGGGGAGAATATGGGCTGAACTATAAACTGAGGAGACTATAGGGAGAATATGGGCTGAACTATAAACTGAGGAGACTATGGGGAGAATATGGGCTGAACTATAAACTGAGAAGACTGGGGAGAATATGGGCTGAACTATAAACTGAGGAGACTGGGGAGAATATGAACTGAACTATAAACTGAGAAGACTATGGGGAGAATATGGGCTGAACTATAAACTGAGGAGACTATGGGGAGAATATGGGCTGAACTATAAACTGAGGAGACTATGGGGAGAATATGGGCTGAACTATAAACTGAGGAGACTGGGGAGAATATGGGCTGAACTATAAACTGAGGAGACTGGGGAGAATATGGGCTGAACTATAAACTGAGAAGACTATGGGGAGAATATGGGCTGAACTATAAACTGAGGAGACTATGGGGAGAATATGGGCTGAACTATAAACTGAGGAGACTATGGGGAGAATATGGGCTGAACTATAAACTGAGGAGACTGGGGAGAATATGGGCTGAACTATAAACTGAGGAGACTGGGGAGAATATGGGCTGAACTATAAACTGAGGAGACTATGGGGGAGAATATGGGCTGAACTATAAACTGAGGAGACTGGGGAGAATATGGGCTGAACTATAAACTGAGGAGACTGGGGAGAATATGGGCTGAACTATAAACTGAGGAGACTGGGGAGAATATGGGCTGAACTATAAACTGAGGAGACTGGGGAGAATATGGGCTGAACTATAAACTGAGGAGACTGGGGAGAATATGGGCTGAACTATAAACTGAGGAGACTGGGGAGAATATGGGCTGAACTATAAACTGAGGAGAGTGGGGAGAATATGGGCTGAACTATAAACTGAGGAGACTGGGGAGAATATGGGCTGAACTATAAACTGAGGAGACTGGGGAGAATATGGGCTGAACTATAAACTGAGGAGACTGGGGAGAATATGGGCTGAACTATAAACTGAGGAGAGTGGGGGAGAATATGGGCTGAACTATAAACTGAGGAGACTGGGGGAGAATATGGGCTGAACTATAAACTGAGGAGACTGGGGAGAATATGGGCTGAACTATAAACTGAGGAGACTATGGGGAGAATATGGGCTGAACTATAAACTGAGGAGACTGGGGAGAATATGGGCTGAACTATAAACTGAGGAGACTATGGGGGAGAATATGGGCTGAACTATAAACTGAGAAGACTATGGGGAGAATATGGGCTGAACTATAAACTGAGGAGACTATGGGGAGAATATGGGCTGAACTACAAACTGAGGAGACTATGGGGAGAATATGGGCTGAACTATAAACTGAGGAGACTGGGGAGAATATGGGCTGAACTATAAACTGAGGAGACTGGGGGAGAATATGGGCTGAACTATAAACTGAGGAGACTATGGGGAGAATATGGGCTGAACTATAAACTGAGGAGACTGGGGAGAATATGGGCTGAACTATAAACTGAGGAGACTATGGGGAGAATATGGGCTGAACTATAAACTGAGGAGACTATGGGGAGAATATGGGCTGAACTATAAACTGAGGAGACTGGGGAGAATATGGGCTGAACTATAAACTGAGGAGACTGGGGAGAATATGGGCTGAACTATAAACTGAGGAGACTATGGGGAGAATATGGGCTGAACTACAGTGGGGAAAAAAAGTAATTAGTCAGCCACCAATTGTGCAAGTTCTCCCACTTAAAAATATGAGAGAGGCCTGTAATTTTCATCATAGGTACACGTCAACTATGACAGACAAAATGAGAAAAAAAAATCCAGAAAATCACATTGTAGGATTTTTAATGAATTTATTGGCAAATGATGGTGGAAAATAAGTATTTGGTCAATAACAAAAGTTTCTCAATACTTTGTTATATACCCTTTGTTGGCAATGACACAGGTCAAACGTTTTCTGTAAGTCTTCACAAGGTTTTCACACACTGTTGCTTGTATTTTGGCCCATTCCTCCATGCAGATCTCCTCTAGAGCAGTGATGTTTTGGGGCTGTCGCTGGGCAACACAGACTTTCAACTCCCTCCAAAGATTTTCTATGGGGTTGAGATCTGGAGACTGGCTAGGCCACCCAGGACCTTGAAATGCTTCATACGAAGCCACCCTTCGTTGCCCGGGCGGTGTGTTTGGGATCATTGTCATGCTGAAAGACCCAGCCACGTTTCATCTTCAATGCCCTTGCTGATGGAAGGAGGTTTTCACTCAAAATCTCACGATACATGGCCCCATTCATTCTTTCCTTTACACGGATCAGTCGTCCTGGTCCCTTTGCAGAAAAACAGCCCAAAAGCATGATGTTTCCACCCCCATGCTTCACAGTAGGTATGGTGTTCTTTGGATGCAACTCAGCATTCTTTGTCCTCCAAACATGACGAGTTGAGTTTTTACCAAAAAGTTATATTTTGGTTTCATCTGACCATATGACATTCTCCCAATCCTCTTCTGGATCATCCAAATGCACTTCAGACGGGCCTGGACATGTACTGGCTTAAGCAGGGGGACACGTCTCGCACTGCAGGATTTGAGTCCCTGGCACCGTAGTGTGTTACTGATGGTAGGCTTTGTTACTTTGGTCCCAGCTCTCTGCAGGTCATTCACTAGGTCCCCCCGTGTGGTTCTGGGATTTTTGCTCACCGTTCTTGTGATCATTTTGACCCCACGGGGTGAGATCTTGCGTGGAGCCCCAGATTGAGGGAGATTATCAGTGGTCTTGTATGTCTTCCATTTCCTAATAATTGCTCCCACAGTTGATTTCTTCAAACCAAGCTGCTTACCTATTGCAGATTCAGTCTTCCCAGCCTGGTGCAAGTCTACAATTTTGTTTCTGGTGTCCTTTGACAGCTCTTTGGTCTTGGCCATTGTGGAGTTTGGAGTGTGACTGTTTGAGGTTGTGGACAGGTGTCTTTTATACTGATAACAAGTTCAAACAGGTGCCATTAATACAGGTAACGAGTGGAGGACAGAGGAGCCTCTTAAAGAAGAAGTTACAGGTCTGTGAGAGCCAGAAATCTTGCTTGTTTGTAGGTGACCAAATACTTATTTTCCACCATAATTTGCAAATAAATTCATTAAAAATCCTACAATGTGATTTTCTGGATTTTTTTTTCTCAATTTGTCTGTCATAGGTGACGTGTACCTATGATGAAAATTACAGGCCTCTCTCATCTTTTTAAGTGGGAGAACTTGCACAATTGGTGGCTGACTAAATACTTTTTTTCCCCACTGTATAAACTGAGGAGACTATGGGGAGAATATGGGCTGAACTATAAACTGAGGAGACTGGGGAGAATATGGGCTGAACTATAAACTGAGGAGACTGGGGAGAATATGGGCTGAACTATAAACTGAGGAGACTATGGGGAGAATATGGGCTGAACTATAAACTGAGGAGACTGGGGAGAATATGGGCTGAACTATAAACTGAGGAGACTGGGGAGAATATGGGCTGAACTATAAACTGAGGAGACTATGGGGAGAATATGGGCTGAACTATAAACTGAGGAGACTATGGGGAGAATATGGGCTGAACTATAAACTGAGGAGACTATGGGGAGAATATGGGCTGAACTATAAACTGAGGAGACTATGGGGAGAATATGGGCTGAACTATAAACTGAGGAGACTATGGGGAGAATATGGGCTGAACTATAAACTGAGGAGACTATGGGGAGAATATGGGCTGAACTATAAACTGAGGAGACTATGGGGAGAATATGGGCTGAACTATAAACTGAGGAGTCTATGGGGATAATATGGGCTGAACTATAAACTGAGGAGACTATGGGGAGAATATGGGCTGAACTATAAACTGAGGAGACTATGGGGAGAAAATGGAAGGATATGGCCGCTCCGTGGCATCACCAAGCAAACTAGACTGGTAGGGAGGAAGGATAGGGACGCTCCGTGGCATCACCAAGCAAACTAGACTGGTAGGGAGGAAGGATATGGCCGCTCCGTGGCATCACCAAGCAAACTAGACTGGTAGGGAGGAAGGATATGGCCGCTCCGTGGCATCACCAAGCAAACTAGACTGGTAGGGAGGAAGGATAGGGCCGCTCCGTGGCATCACCAAGCAAACTAGACTGGTAGGGAGGAAGGATATGGACGCTCCGTGGCATCACCAAGCAAACTAGACTGGTAGGGAGGAAGGATAGGGACGCTCCGTGGCATCACCAAGCAAACTAGACTGGTAGGGAGGAAGGATATGGCCGCTACGTGGCATCACCAAGCAAACTAGACTGGTAGGGAGGAAGGATAGGGACGCTCCGTGGCATCACCAAGCAAACTAGACTGGTAGGGAGGAAGGATATGGCCGCTACGTGGCATCACCAAGCAAACTAGACTGGTAGGGAGGAAGGATAGGGACGCTCCGTGGCATCACCAAGCAAACTAGACTGGTAGGGAGGAAGGATATGGCCGCTCCGTGGCATCACCAAGCAAACTAGACTGGTAGGGAGGAAGGATATGGCCGCTCCGTGGCATCACCAAGCAAACTAGACTGGTAGGGAGGAAGGATATGGCCGCTCCGTGGCATCACCAAGCAAACTAGACTGGTAGGGAGGAAGGATATGGCCGCCCCGTGGCATCACCAAGCAAACTAGACTGGTAGGGAGGAAGGATAGGGACGCTCCGTGGCATCACCAAGCAAACTAGACTGGTAGGGAGGAAGGATAGGGACGCTCCGTGGCATCACCAAGCAAACTAGACTGGTAGGGAGGAAGGATATGGCCGCTCCGTGGCATCACCAAGCAAACTAGACTGGTAGGGAGGAAGGATATGGCCGCTCCGTGGCATCACCAAGCAAACTAGACTGGTAGGGAGGAAGGATAGGGACGCTCCGTGGCATCACCAAGCAAACTAGACTGGTAGGGAGGAAGGATATGGCCGCCCCGTGGCATCACCAAGCAAACTAGACTGGTAGGGAGGAAGGATATGGCCGCTCCGTGGCATCACCAAGCAAACTAGACTGGTAGGGAGGAAGGATATGGCCGCTCCGTGGCATCACCAAGCAAACTAGACTGGTAGGGAGGAAGGATATGGCCGCTCCGTGGCATCACCAAGCAAACTAGACTGGTAGGGAGGAAGGATATGGCCGCTCCGTGGCATCACCAAGCAAACTAGACTGGTAGGGAGGAAGGATAGGGACGCTCCGTGGCATCACCAAGCAAACTAGACTGGTAGGGAGGAAGGATATGGCCGCTCCGTGGCATCACCAAGCAAACTAGACTGGTAGGGAGGAAGGATAGGGACGCTCCGTGGCATCACCAAGCAAACTAGACTGGTAGGGAGGAAGGATAGGGCCGCTCCGTGGCATCACCAAGCAAACTAGACTGGTAGGGAGGAAGGATAGGGACGCTCCGTGGCATCACCAAGCAAACTAGACTGGTAGGGAGGAAGGATATGGCCGCTCCGTGGCATCACCAAGCAAACTAGACTGGTAGGGAGGAAGGATAGGGCCGCTCCGTGGCATCACCAAGCAAACTAGACTGGTAGGGAGGAAGGATATGGCCGCTCCGTGGCATCACCAAGCAAACTAGACTGGTAGGGAGGAAGGATATGGACGCTCCGTGGCATCACCAAGCAAACTAGACTGGTAGGGAGGAAGGATATGGCCGCTCCGTGGCATCACCAAGCAAACTAGACTGGTAGGGAGGAAGGATATGGCCGCTCCGTGGCATCACCAAGCAAACTAGACTGGTAGGGAGGAAGGATATGGCCGCTCCGTGGCATCACCAAGCAAACTAGACTGGTAGGGAGGAAGGATATGGCCGCTCCGTGGCATCACCAAGCAAACTAGACTGGTAGGGAGGAAGGATATGGCCGCTCCGTGGCATCACCAAGCAACCTAGACTGGTAGGGAGGAAGGATATGGCCGCCCCGTGGCATCACCAAGCAAACTAGACTGGTAGGGAGGAAGGATATGGCCGCTCCGTGGCATCACCAAGCAAACTAGACTGGTAGGGGAGGAAGGATACGGCCGCTCCGTGGCATCACCAAGCAAACTAGACTGGTAGGGAGGAAGGATATGGCCGCTCCGTGGCATCACCAAGCAAACTAGACTGGTAGGGAGGAAGGATAGGGCCGCCCCGTGGCATCACCAAGCAAACTAGACTGGTAGGGAGGAAGGATAGGGACGCTCCGTGGCATCACCAAGCAAACTAGACTGGTAGGGAGGAAGGATATGGCCGCTCCGTGGCATCACCAAGCAAACTAGACTGGTAGGGAGGAAGGATATGGCCGCCCGTGGCATCACCAAGCAAACTAGACTGGTAGGGAGGAAGGATAGGGACGCTCCGTGGCATCACCAAGCAAACTAGACTGGTAGGGAGGAAGGATATGGACGCTCCGTGGCATCACCAAGCAAACTAGACTGGTAGGGAGGAAGGATATGGCCGCCCCGTGGCATCACCAAGCAAACTAGACTGGTAGGGAGGAAGGATATGGCCGCCCCGTGGCATCACCAAGCAAACTAGACTGGTAGGGAGGAAGGATACGGCCGCCCCGTGGCATCACCAAGCAAACTAGACTGGTAGGGAGGAAGGATAGGGACGCTCCGTGGCATCACCAAGCAAACTAGACTGGTAGGGAGGAAGGATACGGCCGCTCCGTGGCATCACCAAGCAAACTAGACTGGTAGGGAGGAAGGATACGGCCGCCCCGTGGCATCACCAAGCAAACTAGACTGGTAGGGAGGAAGGATATGGCCGCTCCGTGGCATCACCAAGCAAACTAGACTGGTAGGGAGGAAGGATAGGGCCGCTCCGTGGCATCACCAAGCAAACTAGACTGGTAGGGAGGAAGGATAGGGACGCTCCGTGGCATCACCAAGCAAACTAGACTGGTAGGGAGGAAGGATATGGCCGCTCCGTGGCATCACCAAGCAAACTAGACTGGTAGGGAGGAAGGATATGGCCGCTACGTGGCATCACCAAGCAAACTAGACTGGTAGGGAGGAAGGATAGGGACGCTCCGTGGCATCACCAAGCAAACTAGACTGGTAGGGAGGAAGGATATGGCCGCTCCGTGGCATCACCAAGCAAACTAGACTGGTAGGGAGGAAGGATATGGCCGCTACGTGGCATCACCAAGCAAACTAGACTGGTAGGGAGGAAGGATAGGGCCGCTCCGTGGCATCACCAAGCAAACTAGACTGGTAGGGAGGAAGGATAGGGACGCTCCGTGGCATCACCAAGCAAACTAGACTGGTAGGGAGGAAGGATATGGCCGCTCCGTGGCATCACCAAGCAAACTAGACTGGTAGGGAGGAAGGATATGGCCGCTACGTGGCATCACCAAGCAAACTAGACTGGTAGGGAGGAAGGATATGGCCGCCCCGTGGCATCACCAAGCAAACTAGACTGGTAGGGAGGAAGGATATGGCCGCTCCGTGGCATCACCAAGCAAACTAGACTGGTAGGGAGGAAGGATAGGGCCGCTCCGTGGCATCACCAAGCAAACTAGACTGGTAGGGAGGAAGGATAGGGACGCTCCGTGGCATCACCAAGCAAACTAGACTGGTAGGGAGGAAGGATATGGCCGCTCCGTGGCATCACCAAGCAAACTAGACTGGTAGGGAGGAAGGATAGGGACGCTCCGTGGCATCACCAAGCAAACTAGACTGGTAGGGAGGAAGGATATGGCCGCTCCGTGGCATCACCAAGCAAACTAGACTGGTAGGGAGGAAGGATAGGGACGCTCCGTGGCATCACCAAGCAAACTAGACTGGTAGGGAGGAAGGATATGGCCGCCCGTGGCATCACCAAGCAAACTAGACTGGTAGGGAGGAAGGATATGGCCGCCCCGTGGCATCACCAAGCAAACTAGACTGGTAGGGAGGAAGGATATGGCCGCTCCGTGGCATCACCAAGCAAACTAGACTGGTAGGGAGGAAGGATATGGCCGCTCCGTGGCATCACCAAGCAAACTAGACTGGTAGGGAGGAAGGATATGGACGCTCCGTGGCATCACCAAGCAAACTAGACTGGTAGGGAGGAAGGATATGGCCGCTCCGTGGCATCACCAAGCAAACTAGACTGGTAGGGAGGAAGGATAGGGCCGCCCGTGGCATCACCAAGCAAACTAGACTGGTAGGGAGGAAGGATAGGGACGCCCGTGGCATCACCAAGCAAACTAGACTGGTAGGGAGGAAGGATAGGGACGCTCCGTGGCATCACCAAGCAAACTAGACTGGTAGGGAGGAAGGATAGGGACGCTCCGTGGCATCACCAAGCAAACTAGACTGGTAGGGAGGAAGGATAGGGCCGCTCCGTGGCATCACCAAGCAAACTAGACTGGTAGGGAGGAAGGATATGGCCGCTCCCGTGGCATCACCAAGCAAACTAGACTGGTAGGGAGGAAGGATATGGCCGCTCCGTGGCATCACCAAGCAAACTAGACTGGTAGGGAGGAAGGATATGGCCGCTCCGTGGCATCACCAAGCAAACTAGACTGGTAGGGAGGAAGGATATGGCCGCTCCGTGGCATCACCAAGCAAACTAGACTGGTAGGGAGGAAGGATAGGGACGCTCCGTGGCATCACCAAGTATGTGGCTGCACATCGGACTGGCTGACTTACTGCAAATTGAGAAATGATGTGACTAAACTCAATAAAAAGAAGAAGAAACTGTATTATGAAGCCAAGATCAATTATATAAAGAATGATGGAAAAAAACTTGAGTACTTTAAATGAAATTATGGGCAGAAAGACTAATTCAACTCCATCTTTCATCGAATCAGATGGCTTATTCATCACAAAACCATTTGATGTTGCCAAATATTTTAATGATTACTTCATTGGCAAAGTGGGCAAACTTAGGCAGGAAATGCCACCAATGAACAGTGAGCCAACGTACTCATGTATAGAAAAACAATGAAAGAAAAGCATTGCAAGTTTGAATTTTGTAAAGTTAGTGTGTGAGGTGGAACAATTATTGTTATCGATCAATAATGACAAACCTCCTGGCATTGACAACTTAGATGGAAAGCTACTGAGGATGGTAGCTGACTCTATAGCCACTCCTATCTGTCATATCTTTAATCTGAGCCTAGAGGAAAGTATTTGTCCTCAGGCCTGGAGGGAAGCCAAAGTCATTCCGCTACCCAAGAATAGTAAAGCAGCCTTTACTGGTTCTAACAGCAGACCTATCAGCTTGCTGCCAGCTCTTAGCAAACTGTTGGAAATAATGGTGTTTGACCAAATACAATGCTATTTCTCTTTAAACAAATTAACAACAGCCTTTCAGCATGCTTATAGAGAAGGGCACTCAACATGTACTGCACTGACACAAATGACTGATGATTGGTTGAAATAAATTGATAAGAAGACGATTGTGGGAGCTGTACTGTTAGATTTCAGTGCAGCCTTTGATATTATTGACCATAACCTGTTCTGCAGGCTCTTGTTTAGTCTAATCTTTATTATTGTCCAGTCATGTGGTCCAGTGCTGCAAGGAAAGACCTAGTTAAGCTGCAGCTGGCCCAGAACAGAGCAACACGTCTTGCTCTTCATTGTAATCAGAGGTCTGATATAAATACTATGCATGCCAGTCTCTCTTGGCTAAGAGTTGAGGAGAGACTGACTGCATCACTTCTTCTTTTTATAAGAAACATTGTGTTGAAAATCCCAAATTGTTTGCATAGTCAACTTACACACACACTTACCCCACCAGACATTACATTTCAGTATTTAGCAGACGCTCTTATCCAGAGCGACTTACAGTTAGTGAGGGCATACATTTTCATACTGGCCCCCCGTGGGAATTGAACCCACAACCATGGCGTTGCAAACCAAGTAAACTAAACTGGTGGGGAGGAGGAACCATACAGAATGGATGGTGTGTTATCCATAGAAGACCCAATGTATAATGATCTAGAATATGGTGATTAGCTAGATCCCCCAATGACCACCCAGCAGGGCGGGGGGGTTAGGGATAGTGGGGGGCGCAAACCTCAGCCTGACCTTTCACCTCACAGAGAAGAGCTCATTCAGGGACAGAACATTGGGGGCATGATGTCACCTGACCAAACTGACAGATTGAAATAACAGACTTCTTTCAAAGGGTGGATGACAGAAATCCTACATTGACCCAAATGGTCTTGAATGATCAGTCAACATTAAGACATATCCCCTTTATCAGACTGACAGACAATAGGAACAATCTACTATAGGCACTAGAACATCACTGCTCTTTATTCAGGTTTTCACACAAAAAGCCCATATACTTTCTCCAGTACGTTTATATAATTATACATATTACATTACTGCTGGACATTTACATGTTTGGTAATTTAGCAGGACATGAAAGTGAATTTGTACAACAAGCCCAACCAGTGTTCTAGTCTAACAAACTGTACATGACATCATGCAACATGGGCACTGATCTGACCAATAACAAGGAAATACAATACCTAACCCATGTGAATATCAACATGTAATACCTAACCCATGTGAATATAAACATGTAATACCTAACCCATGTGCATATCAACATGTAATACCTAACCCATGTGAATATAAACATGTACGTGGAGCCCTCAACACCATTGTCAGACATACAATCTTTAAAATAAAACATAGTTGTTAGACAATCCAAAGATACCATAACATGCTTTTAAGTAAAGGTAGAAAATATCAATAGGATGTCCTCAGCTTCTTCAGACCAGCTTTATTCAAAACGCAAAAGGCTGTGATCAATGTAGTATTATACAACGGGTGGGTCTAATCCTGAATGCTGATTGGTTAAAACGGTCTACTCCACAAGTTACCACCGGCTAAATCTATTATGTTAAAATGCCTGTTTACTCGGTTCCATCTGACTGCCCAATCCACTGCCTCTTCAGCCCAGCCAGGCAATTTATAAACTTGATCTCCACTATAAAAAGCATCTAGACATGATCTCAACAGCGGAGATTTGTATAAAACTGTCGGTCTCTCCGACATTTATTCAAATTCGATCTCCAGCTGTCCCATAGTAATGAACGTGTTGGGAGACGGGACGAGACAGACAGGCAGCGTTTCTCAGCCAGTCGAAATCATGAATCAGCTGGCATACTTTTTATGGATATATTCAAACAAATGTCAAATCAAAACAGGTAAAAAGAAACAAAGTGCAGCTGGTTTGCATCTTTCCAGTGATTGTGTTAGCTGGGTAGTTGGTATACCAGGGTGAAATCGCGCCTCATTAGCTAATTGTTATGGATGTATCCAAATAAATGTCACTAGAAAACAGTTTAAACAAACGCAAATGCAGCTACTGTTGTTATTCTGGCTGCACTGTTTGACGTAACTGTGAGTTATCCGTAGCTGGCTAGCTAGCAAGCAAGGGATAAGAATGTTGACAGCCAGTATGGCAATGGAACATTTAGAATGAACGCCTGGGACGCATCCCATAGATACAGAACAAAAAGACTGAACGCCTGGGTCGCGTCTCTGGTGACCGAACCGATAGAACGACCAGCCGGCTTTGGGTAGCAACTCTAGATTTGTGTCGGGACTATATCTTGTGGAAGGATGAAATAGTATGAATAAATTCATTGAAATAACATTTTTAATGAAAATATGCCAATCATTATTTGAATAGGATGGTAACCCGTTGTATAAAAGTGACAATGCCCTCGAAGCCGGTGTTTGGAGGATATATTGGCATGGTTTGGCAGGCCTGAGAAGACACCCATGCCAATATATGAACCAAACACCGGCTTCGAGGGCATTATCACATAAATGTAGTACTGTCATGTTTCCATTCACACAAATAGGACTCTTCAGTCAAGAACTACAATTATAGCCAGCCAGTCTTCAACATACTGTCACTGAAAAGGAGCTTGATGTTCCTGACGGTTCTCTGATGTGCTTATATTTAGAAAGATCTCTACTTTCAATAAAACATACAAAAAGGGCTATTAAGGACAAAGTCTAATATTAATATAATTTGTAATAACTTATCTTTAGGTAGGTGTGTGTTTTGTTCTTGGCGCAACCTTCAAAATGATTGAACCACCCAAGTAAAGAGTATTTTTGAGAAAAGGTCATTTTATAGCAATAGATATACCTGGACAATGTGCATCTAGTTTTAGTCAGAAGCCTTTCAAATCCTGATATAGATGGAGATATATACACAAATCCTTAATATAAAACACCTACCTACACCTCCCAATGATATGGAAGAACTAGTTAAAAATGTATTCAAATCAACATCAAGGCATCCATCTTCCTACAGAAAACGCAGTCAGAAATACTCAAATATCTCAGGCCGCATCCCAAATGGCACCCTATTCCCTATATAGTGCACTACTTTAGACCAGAGAATGGCCCCCTATTCCCTATATAGTGCACTACTTTGACCAGAGAATGGCACCCTATTCCCTATATAGTGCACTACTTTAGACCAGAGAATGACACCCTATTCCCTATATAGTGCACTACTTTAGACCAGAGAATGGCACCCTATTCCCTATATAGTGCACTACTTTGACCACAGCCCATAGTGTACTATAACTATATAGTGCACTACTTTGACCATAGCCCATAGTGTACTATAACTATATAGTAGTGATGGGTCATGCGCACAAGCATCGGCTCTGAGAGCCGGCTCTTTGTAGTGAATCAGAAGAGCCGGCTCGCATCGAGTGAGAGCCGGCTCCCAGTTTTTTGCCCATTCGCTGCTTAGGTTTCACTTTCACAGAGGTCTGTTATGATTGGCCAGCATGGCGACCAGCATGCGGCATTCACGTGAGAATTAAGGATGTGTAAACAGAGAGGGGGCGGGGCAGACACACCACTTGACTCCACTGCAAGTGAAGAGAGAGACAGAGCGGACTGAGGAGCGTGTGTGCGTCTTGCATTGTCGTGTCGTTTAACTATGAGTGACACTAGAAAGCGAAGCAGCATCTGGCTGCAGTTTAAAGATATTGGGAACAAGAAAGCAGAGTGCCTTCACTGCAAAACGAAGGTCACTATAAGAGCAGGTTCCACCACAAACCTGCATAGACATACAAGAACTGTCCATCCTACAGTGCAGTTAGAGGAGAGAGGGCAAGCCAGCTCACCATCTACTGATCCTGGTGTGTCTCATACCAGAACAACAGCTGCTGTAACGTCTACTGCCATCCCCATGCGTGCAAGTATAACCTCTCCTACTGCAACTCAAAGCAAAATAAGTCAGTTTTTACCTAAACTGATGACCCCAGCCAAACAGCACAGTATTGATGATGAGTTGGCTAAAATGGTAGCTTCTGATTTTCAACCCTTTTCCATTGTGGAGGACAAAGGAATGAAAAACTTTGTCAAAGCCCTAAATCCCACATACACTCTACCCAGTAGAAAAACACTTTCCCAAACAATGATCCCAAAACTATATGACACAGAACGTGCATTATGGCAAGAAAGGGTGACAAAAGCTCCATCAGTTTGCCTGACAACTGACTGCTGGACCTCCAGAACAACCTGCTCTTTCATGTCTGTCACTTGCCACTTTATTGAAGATTACAAGATGACATCTTGCCTTCTGGACTGCTTCGAGTTCACCGACAGACACACTGCAGAAAACTTGGCAGTGGAGCTACTAAGAGTGGCAAAAGAGTGGCAAGTAGAGGACAAAGTGGTGTGCTGTGTGAGTGATAATGCTGCAAACATCACCAAAGCCATAAAAGTTTTGAAGTGGACCCATCACCCATGTCTGGCGCATACACTAAACCTGGTGGTTAGAGATGCTCTGAAGGTGATCAAAACAACCGTGGATAAGGTGAAGGCTGTTGTGGAGTTTTTCCACAAAAGCACAGTAGCAGCACAGAAGCTAAAGTCCACACAGCGCCAAATGGGGATTCCTGAACTGAGGCCCAAACAAGAGTGTGCCACCAGGTGGAACTCTACATTTGATATGTTGAAACGAATGCTTGAAATAAAAGATGCCATCATCTCCACCCTGGCCCTCATCAACGCATCTATTGAGCCATTAAGCCAAGAGGAATGGGAGCTGGTGAAAGAGGTCTGCGCCGTCCTGCAACCATTCCAGGAGGTGACTGTGGAGATAAGTGCAGACAGGTACCTAGAACCATTGAAGCATTGTTTTCTCTACTACTATTCAGTCACTATTATACATTGCAAACACAACACATACAGTATAATGCATCACGTATAATATGCCACATACTTTTAAAAAACTAAATTCTAAAAGTTGCTGTTTTCTCTCCTTCAGCTATGTCACAGCCTCGAAAATGCTCCTGCTTTGCAAAGGTCTGCAGCTGGTGACAGCCGAGAACCAATGGACAGTAACTGTGCAGAAAGTGAAGGAATTAGTTGCAGCTCTTTGTTCAGCCATGGACCGCAAATTTCTGCGGATGGAGTACAACACTGTCCTTTCAGAAACTACCTTATTGGATCCAAGGTTTAAAAAACTTGCCTTCAGTGATCGTAGAGCTGTTGATGAAGCTCTTCAGAGGATTAGTGCAGCAGCAGCAGCAAAATGCACCCCCAGCAGCCAGCCAGCTCCACCATTACAGGGCCAAGTGGAGGAGGAGCAGCAAACCTCTGCTGTTTGGAGGCTTTTGATGACAGAGCTACAGGAGATGCTTCAAGGAGAAATCCGACAGCTGATGCTATAATGGAGGTGAGGAGCTACCTTGAGGAGCCCCTCATCCAGAGAGCAGAAGACCCACTGAGCTGGTGGCAGGCCAAGGCCTCAGTCTTTCCACTCCTGGTGAAGGTGATGGAGGGGAGACTATGTATTGTTGCCACATCAGTTCCTTCTGAGAGAATCTTCTCCAAAACAGGGCAGATACTCACGGAGAGGCGAAATCGTATCAGGCCTATCAGCCCATCCAAGCTGAGGCATCTGATCTTCCTGAATGCCAACCTGCCCTGAGGACTAATGCTGTTTGCTGGAGTTTGGTTCTGGTTTTGATTCTGTTCTGTGGATTTGTTTGAAGTTTATTGTTAATTTGTGCAATAAAAAAGTTTAATTGAAATAAACAAATGTAAGAGTGGTTTTGTCACAGAATAAATGCACAGAATTAGGCATTATAAGGTCTCTCATAAAAACACTGAAAGCAAAAGGGTTTTCAACACATAAACCATGATTTTTTTTCAAAGTTAAGGTAAAATATAGGCTACAAAAGATCCTAAATAAAGAGCCGTTCGGGAGTCGAAAGAGCCGGCTCTTCTTTGGGAGCCGAGTCAAAAGAGCCGGCTCTCAGAAAAGAGCCGAACTTCCCATCATTACTATATAGTGCACTACTTTGGCCATAGCCCATAGTGTACTATAACTATATAGTGCACTACTTTGACCACTGCCCATAGTGTACTATAACTATATAGTGCACTACTTTGACCATAGCCCATAGTGTACTATAACTATATAGTGCACTACTTTGACCATAGCCCATAGTGTACTATAACTATATAGTGCACTACTTTGACCACTGCCCATAGTGTACTATAACTATATAGTGCACTACTTTGACCACAGCCCATAGTGTACTATAACTATATAGTGCACTACTTTGACCACTGCCCATAGTGTACTATAACTATATAGTGCACTACTTTGACCATAGCCCATAGTGTACTATAACTATATAGTGCACTACTTTGACCATAGCCCATAGTGTACTATAACTATATAGTGCACTACTTTGACCACAGCCCATAGTGTACTATAACTATATAGTGCACTACTTTGGCCATAGCCCATAGTGTACTATAACTATATAGTGCACTACTTTGACCACTGCCCATAGTGTACTATAACTATATAGTGCACTACTTTGACCATAGCCCATAGTGTACTATAACTATATAGTGCACTACTTTGACCATAGCCCATAGTGTACTATAACTATATAGTGCACTACTTTGACCACTGCCCATAGTGTACTATAACTATATAGTGCACTACTTTGACCACTGCCCATAGTGTACTATAACTATATAGTGCACTACTTTGACCACAGCCCATAGTGTACTATAACTATATAGTGCACTACTTTGACCAGAGCTCACAGGAAATAGGTTGGCATTTGGGACAGAACTTTACATTTTAGTCATTTAGCAGACGCTCTTATCCAGAGAGAGACTTACAGTTAAGTGAGTGCATAAATTTTTCATACTGGCCCCCAGTGGGAATCGAACCCACAACCCTGGCGTGGCAAGCGCCATGCTCTACCAACTGAGCTACACGATCTTCAGAATGAAACTGACTCATGTTGATCAGTAATGTTCTAACAACATGATGTCATCATATACAACACGATGTCATCATATACAACACGATGTCATCATATACAACATGATGTCATCATATCCAACATGCCATCATATACAAGGTCTCTTATGCATGGTTTGGGCTGAGGATTGGCAGACGAACGTTGCCACTCTGTAGACATGAGCCAATGGCAGACAGCCTTGCTCCTCAGTCTCCTCTTCGGCCACCAATCGCCTTCTCAGGAAGAGCAGGGGGAGGGGCAGCCCGCCGGGAGTGGGTTACAGGGTTTGGCGTGGCAGGGGTGAGATGGAGAGAGATGTAGGTGTACCCTCCCCTGAGTGCAGGCTGTGAAGGAAGGAGGAGGGAGGGAGGGAGGAAGGGAGGGAGGACAAGTATTGAAGCAGGTGGGGAAGAGGTGGCCTCCTGTCCTTGTCTCTCCTCAACAGGAGCAGTTCCCACAGCCCTTGACACTGTTCATGATCTCCTCCTGTAGTTTCTTCCTCTCCTGCTCCTTCTGGCTGAGTCTCTCTGGCTGCAGCTCCACTGGGCTGTTCCTACTGTTCAGTATCTTACTGTTCTGAGTGTTCCACAGGTCAGCGTACAGAGACCCTGGAGTAGCCAGCAGAGAGTGGTGGTCTCCTCGCTCTGCTATCTTCCCCTGGAGGGGAGAGGGGAGAGGGGGAGGGGAGAGGGGAGAGGGGGAGGGGAGAGGGGAGACAGATGGGGAGAGGGGGAGAAGGACAGGGGGGAGGAGGAGGAGGAGGAGGATTATGCTACTATAAAGTCTAGTTGAGTCAGACCAAAGTCCATGTAAAAAGGACTGACACAGAATTAAGTATTGAATGGGAGACATACAGAATGAATGGTAATGTAAACTCTACAGTGATGAGGCAACGCTCCCTCTATGAAACCCCCCCTACCTCCCTGATGCCTCTACAGTGATGAGGCAACGCTCCCTCTATGAAACCCCCCCTACCTCCCTGATGCCTCTACAGTGATGAGGCAACGCTCCCTCTATGAAACCCCCCCTACCTCCCTGATGCCTCTACAGTGATGAGGCAACGCTCCCTCTATGAAACCCCCCCTACCTCCCTGATGCCTCTACAGTGATGAGGCAACGCTCCTCTATGAAACCCCCCTACCTCCCTGATGCCTCTACAGTGATGAGGCAACGCTCCTCTATGAAACCCCCCTACCTCCCTGATGCCTCTACAGTGATGAGGCAACGCTCCCTCTATGAAACCCCCCTACCTCCCTGATGCCTCTACAGTGATGAGGCAACGCTCCCTCTATGAAACCCCCCTACCTCCCTGATGCCTCTACAGTGATGAGGCAACGCTCCCTCTATGAAACCCCCCCTACCTCCCTGATGCCTCTCGCACTACTGTTACTGTTCCCTACTGACACCCCCCCACTAATAAAAGTATCCCAACCCCCAGGGAGCTAGGCAGAAGTGTTGGCACCGCGGGCATGCACGTAACTATACCACGCCTATACCAGGCACGTAACTATACCACGCCTATACCAGGCACGTAACTATACCACGCCTATACCAGGCACGTAACTATACCACGCCTATACCAGGCACGTAACTATACCACGCCTATACCAGGCACGTAACTGACGGTTTCTAACTCTGTGACTTAACGAGCCGACACCATGACAACACGGCATAACAGGCCTCCTCGCCACGACGACCTTCTGATCTCTCCATCTGACGCTCTGCCTACGTTCCTGGGGGAACATAGGAAACACCACCAACAGCTTTCAGAGCACTAAGACGCACCACACGACAAGCAAACCAAACCCCCTCTCCTCTCTATCTATTCCTCAGTCCTCTCTCCTCTCCCTCAGTCCTCTCTCCTCTCCCTCAGTCCTCTCTCCTCTCTATCTATTCCTCAGTCCTCTCTCCTCAGTCCTCTCTCCTCAGTCCTCTCTCCACTCCCTCAGTCCTCTCTCCACTCCCTCAGTCCTCTCTCCACTCCCTCAGTCCTCTCTCCTCTCCATCTCTTTCTATTCCTCTCTCCATCTCCTTCTATTCCTCTCTCCATCTCCTTTTATTCCTCTCTCCATCTCCTTCTATTCCTCTCTCCATCTCCTTCTATTCCTCTCTCCATCTCCTTCTATTCCTCTCTCCATCTCCTTCTATTCCTCTCTCCATCTCCTTCTATTCCTCTCTCCATCTAATCCTCAGTCATCTCCATCTAATCCTCAGTCCTCTCCATCTAATCCTCAGTCCTCTCCATCTAATCCTCAGTCCTCTCCATCTAATCCTCAGTCCTCTCCATCTAATCCTCAGTCCTCTCCATCTAATCCTCAGTCCTCTCCATCTAATCCTCAGTCCTCTCCATCTAATCCTCAGTCCTCTCCATCTAATCCTCAGTCCTCTCCATCTAATCCTCAGTCCTCTCCATCTAATCCTCAGTCCTCTCCATCTAATCCTCAGTCCTCTCCATCTAATCCTCAGTCCTCTCCATCTAATCCTCAGTCCTCTCCATCTAATCCTCAGTCCTCTCCATCTATTCCTCAGTCCTCTCCCTCTATTCCTCAGTCCTCTCCCTCTATTCCTCAGTCCTCTCCCTCTATTCCTCAGTCCTCTCCCTCTATTCCTCAGTCCTCTCCCTCTATTCCTCAGTCCTCTCCCCTCTATTCCTCAGTCCTCTCCCTCTATTCCTCAGTCCTCTCCCTCTATTCCTCAGTCCTCTCCCTCTATTCCTCAGTCCTCTCCCTCTATTCCTCAGTCCTCTCCCTCTATTCCTCAGTCCTCTCCCTCTATTCCTCAGTCCTCTCCCTCTATTCCTCAGTCCTCTCCCTCTATTCCTCAGTCCTCTCCCTCTATTCCTCAGTCTTCTCTATTCCTCAGTCTTCTCTATTCCTCAGTCCTCTCTATTCCTCAGTCCTCTCTATTCCTCAGTCCTCTCTATTCCTCAGTCCTCTCTATTCCTCAGTCCTCTCTATTCCTCAGTCCTCTCTATTCCTCAGTCCTCTCTATTCCTCAGTCCTCTCTAATCCTCAGTCCTCTCTACTCCTCAGTCCTCTCTCCATCTCTTTCTATTCCTCAGTCCTCTCTACTCCTACCTAACTAGATTAATGTTGTAAGTGAGAACTCTTCCTCAATAGACGTAAGAGCCTAAAGGAGGTACATAACTAAACAGGGCCCGGTTTCCCCATAGCCATGGTATTTAGGCTAAACAGGGCCCGGTTTCCCCATAGCCATGGTATTTAGGCTAAACAGGGCCCGGTTTCCCCATAGCCATGGTATTTAGGCTAAACAGGGCCCGGTTTCCCCATAGCCATGGTATTTAGGCTAAACAGGGCCCGGTTTCCCCATAGCCATGGTATTTAGGCTAAACAGGGCCCGGTTTCCCCATAGCCATGGCATTTAGGCTAAACAGGGCCCGGTTTCCCCATAGCCATGGCATTTCAGCAAACAGGGCCCGGTTTCCCCATAGCCATGGCATTTCAGGCAAACAGGGCCCGGTTTCCCCATAGCCATGGCAATTAGGCTAAACAGGGCCCGGTTTCCCCATAGCCATGGTATTTAGGCTAAACAGGGCCCGGTTTCCCCATAGCCATGGTATTTAGGCTAAACAGGGCCCGGTTTCCCCATAGCCATGGCATTTAGGCTAAACAGGGCCCGGTTTCCCCATAGCCATGGCATTTCGGCTAAACAGGGCCCGGTTTCCCCATAGCCATGGCATTTAGGCTAAACAGGGCCCGGTTTCCCCATAGCCATGGCAATTAGGCTAAACAGGGCCCGGTTTCCCCATAGCCATGGTATTTAGGCTAAACAGGGCCCGGTTTCCCCATAGCCATGGTATTTAGGCTAAACAGGGCCCGGTTTACCCATAGCCATGGTATTTAGACTAAACAGGGCCCGGTTTCCCCATAGCCATAGTATTTAGGCTAAACAGGGCCCGGTTTCCCCATAGCCATAGTATTTAGGCTAAACAGGGCCCGGTTTCCCCATAGCCATGGCATTTAGGCTAAACAGGGCCCGGTTTCCCCATAGCCATGGCATTTAGGCTAAACAGGGCCCGGTTTCCCCATAGCCATGGTATTTAGACTAAACAGGGCCCGGTTTCCCCATAGCCATGGTATTTAGGCTAAACAGGGCCCGTTTCCCCATAGCCATGGTATTTAGGCTAAACAGGGCCCGGTTACCCCATAGCCATGGTATTTAGGCTAAACAAGGCCCGGTTTCCCCATAGCCATGGTATTTAGGCTAAACAGGGCCCGGTTTCCCCATATCCATGGTATTTAGACTAAACAGGGCCCGGTTTCCCCATAGCCATGGTATTTAGACTAAACAGGGCTCGGTTTCCCCATAGCCATGGTATTTAGACTAAACAGGGCCCGGTTTCCCCATAGCCATGGTATTTAGACTAAACAGGGCCCGGTTTCCCCATAGCCATGGTATTTAGACTAAACAGGGCCCGGTTTCCCCACAGCCATGGTATTTAGACTAAACAGGGCCCGGTTTCCCCATAGCCATGGTATTTAGACTAAACAGGGCCCGGTTTCCCCATAGCCATGGTATTTAGACTAAACAGGGCCCGGTTTCCCCATAGCCATGGTATTTAGACTAAACAGGGCCCGGTTTCCCCATAGCCATGGTATTTAGACTAAACAGGGCCCGGTTTCCCCATAGCCATGGCATTTAGGCTTAGAAGTGTTTTAACGATGCATCTTTCCTATAACGGCCGAAGATGTAACGTGTTTCACAAAACACCACACAGAGAGACGAAGATGTAACGTGTTTGCCAAAACACCACGCAGAGAGAAAGTTCGCCATATGCGTTGTGGCATTTTTCGATAGGATAGAGAGAAAAGGAACCACTGATCTCGGATCAGATTTCGCCATTCAAATCTTTCCATAACATTATAATTATTCCACAATACTGACGACAGATCAGGTCCTAGAGAGACATTAGGCCTACCACCGATAGCAGCTAATATTGAGGCAGCTTATTCTAATACCTAGCCTACCCTATAGGTATGTCCTAAATCATTGTGCACGTTACACATCATGAAATATATTTAGGCAAAAAAATTAGACAGTAGCCTACAATTAGCAAAATAGACCTCAGTTGAATGAACATAAAATGTATTTCAATATGATTTAAATATATAGGCCTATATAGCTATCCTTCAATCATCCTACAGTCATCTTGGTTTCCATTTCAAGCAGATTTTATTCCTCCGCTTGTTTGTAACAACTGCAAAGACATTGGGACTTTGTACGTAGACCTATTTGTAGTCAACTTTGTTCTGAAGTTATCAGCGGTCACATGGAGACAGATAAACATCTTGATTGTGTGTAAAGTGACACGAAGGGGCAAAAAAGCATCTAACGAGGCACTTAGCTGTTCTAGTGGTCTGAGGCAGTCAGTAAATAACGAGTGTTTTCAGGTGCAACTTTACTAACAATGGTTTTAACGATGCTCCTACGATGGTTCTAAAGATGAACATAACATGCTTCTGGGAAACTACCACAGTATGTAGCCATTACACATCTCAGGCTGATACTGTGGAGGTCTCAGGCTGATACTGTGGAGGTCTCAGGCTGATGCTGTGGAGGTCTCAGGCTGATGCTGTGGAGGTCTCAGGCTGATACTGTGGAGGTCTCAGGCTGATACTGTGGAGGTCTCAGGCTGATACTGTGGAGGTCTCAGGCTGATACTGTGGAGGTCTCAGGCTGATACTGTGGAGGTCTCAGGCTGATACTGTGGAGGTCTCAGGCTGATACTGTGGAGGTCTCAGGCTGATACTGTGGAGGTCTCAGGCTGATGCTGTGGAGGTCTCAGGCTGATGCTGTGGAGGTCTCAGGCTGATGCTGTGGAGGTCTCAGGCTGATACTGTGGAGGTCTCAGGCTGATACTGTGGAGGTCTCAGGCTGATACTGTGGAGGTCTCAGGCTGATACTGTGGAGGTCTCAGGGTCTGTTCTGGTGGAGGGAAATTAAGCTAGTGCGCTAGACAAATGGACCAGGCCAGGGACATTTTGGCATGGCCCAGATTTGGGACCTGAATGTTATCCGAGGTAGAAGAAATCGTGGTCTGCTAGCCGAAATCCTTAAACACGTCTTCCAGTGATTTTTGAACTTTGAACTTTTCCTGTTGACAAGTGATATTCCAAAGTATGGAATTACAGTAAAGTAATACTCCTTGTGTGTACTTTACTGTATTTATACTTGGCATATTGCTTTTCAACAGGAAAAGTTTTAAAAAGACAAAACGATCGCTGGAGGACGTCTTTAAGCTCCCTCCCTGGACATATCACTATGAGAAGGTCTTCTTACCCTGGACATATCACTATGAGAAGGTCTTCTTACCCTGGACATATCACTATGAGAAGGTCTTCTTACCCTGGACATATCACTATGAGAAGGTCTTCTTACCCTGGACATATCACTATGAGAAGGTCTTCTTACCCTGGACATATCACTATGAGAAGGTCTTCTTACCCTGGACATATCACTATGAGAAGGTCTTCTTACCCTGGACATATCACTATGAGAAGGTCTTCTTACCCTGGACATATCACTATGAGAAGGTCTTCTTACCCTGGACATATCACTATGAGGTGGTCTTCTTACCCTGGACATATCACTATGAGAAGGTCTTCTTACCCTGGACATATCACTATGAGAAGGTCTTCTTACCCTGGACATATCACTATGAGAAGGTCTTCTTACCCTGGACATATCACTATGAGAAGGTCTTCTTACCCTGGACATATCACTATGAGAAGGTCTTCTTACCCTGGACATATCACTATGAGAAGGTCTTCTTACCTTGTTGAGTACGATGATCTCGTCTGCGTCTACGATGGTGGACAGTCTGTGAGCGATGAACACCGACGTCCGGTCCTGAACCAGACCCTTCATGGAACTAAGAATGTTCTAGAAGTACACAGAATCACCATGAAGTATTCAAAATAGTTCTAAACGTTTTACAACACAGGAACATCAAGTGTTAGAAATAGTTCTAGAATGTTGTAGAGAAACAACACAGGAACATCAAGTATAGATGCGGTTCAGGAGTTAATGGAACACAGACATTCCATTGACTAGATTGGCGCACATTCAACAAATCTGACCTAACAAAGTCGATATGTCAAATCCGTTATGATTTATGTATATAACAGGCCCACAATTTGGTTAATTAAGTCCGAGGTGGATATATTTGGCTGTTACCGAGCATAACACGTAGAAGTGGTCCCTTTTCAGGTTTAGAAGAAGTGGCTGCTAAATGCTAACTCCCATTCGTATAAGCTGGTTAGCATAGCTAGCATACAGAAATCGATGGTGGTAGTCAGTCTTTTTTAACTGTAATGCGGTTGATTGTTAACAATGGCTGAACATGTGTTGGTGTTGACATCCCATACAAGCATTATACTCAGATTTTGACTTCAACAGTGTGAAATTCACAAACAATATCCTAATTTTGCTGAGGGCAATGAGGAGATTTGGGACCTTTCCGCCACACGTTTCCATGGCAATTCCATTGTATTGGTCGAGTTCGATTGACCTCTTTACCGCATGTATTAGAAATAGTTTTAGAATGCTGTAGAGAAACAACACAGGAACATGAAGTATAAAAAACTTTACAATAAGAACGCAATAAAAATGGACATGTATAATATGATGTGGTCTATCCTCTCCAAGTTCAGGGCAGTTACTCTTTCTGTCCCCCTAACATCTACTGAGCTGACAGGTTGGTTGGTACACTGAGTTGAGCTGCAGAAGAGACAACAGGAGATTGTGAAGTGTGTGGGTTACCTCCTCAGTGATCGAGTCCAGTGAGGACGTAGCTTCATCATACAGCAGGATAGGAGGGTTCTTCAGTATGGCCCTGGCTATGGCCACACGCTGCTTCTCCCCACCTGAAACACACCAAGTACATCATGCAGTCTTGACACACCCGGCAACAGAGACAAAACAGGAAGTCAATAATGCAGTCTTGACACACCCGGCAACAGAGACAAAACAGGAAGTCAATAATGCAGTCTTGACACACCCGGCAACAGAGACAGAACAGGAAGTCAATAATGCAGTCTTGACACACCCGGCAACAGAGACAGCACAGGAAGTCAATAATGCAGTATTGACACACCCGGCAACAGAGACAGCACAGGAAGTCAATAATGCAGTCTTGACACACCCGGCAACAGAGACAGCACAGGAAGTCAATAATGCAGTCTTGACACACCCGGCAACAGAGACAGCACAGGAAGTACATAATGCAGTCTTGACACACCCGGCAACAGAGACAGAACAGGAAGTCAATAATGCAGTCTTGACACACCCGGCAACAGACAGGACAGGAAGCATACACATATCTAGAGCCAGGTCAGACTGGTTGATATAAAACACCCCAGTAGTAACAGTAGAACAACAACTAGCTTCAGTCACGTCCTCATCAACACTAGATACCAGGCTGAAGCCCTCTCCAGGCCCTTCTCCACTAGACAACTAGCTTCAGTCACGTCCTCATCAACACTAGATACCAGGCTGGAGCCCTCTCCTGGCCCTTCTCCACTAGACAACTAGCTTCAGTCACGTCCTCATCAACACTAGATACCAGGCTGGAGCCCTCTCCTGGCCCTTCTCCACTAGACAACTAGCTTCAGTCACGTCCTCATCAACACTAGATACCAGGCTGGAGCCCTCTCCTGGCCCTTCTCCACTAGATACCAGGCTGAAGCCCTCTCCTGGCCCTTCTCCACTAGACAACTAGCTTCAGTCACGTCATCATCAACACTAGATACCAGGCTGAAGCCCTCTCCTGGCCCTTCTCCACTAGACAACTAGCTTCAGTCACGTCCTCATCAACACTAGATACCAGGCTGAAGCCCTCTCCTGGCCCTTCTCCACTAGACAACTAGCTTCAGTCACGTCCTCATCAACACTAGATACCAGGCTGAAGCCCTCTCCTGGCCCTTCTCCACTAGACAACTAGCTTCAGTCACGTCCTCATCAACACTAGATACCAGGCTGGAGCCCTCTCCTGGCCCTTCTCCACTAGACAACTAGCTTCAGTCACGTCCTCATCAACACTAGATACCAGGCTGGAGCCCTCTCCTGGCCCTTCTCCACTAGACAACTAGCTTCAGTCACGTCCTCATCAACACTAGATACCAGGCTGGAGCCCTCTCCTGGCCCTTCTCCACTAGATACCAGGCTGAAGCCCTCTCCTGGCCCTTCTCCACTAGACAACTAGCTTCAGTCACGTCATCATCAACACTAGATACCAGGCTGAAGCCCTCTCCCTGGCCCTTCTCCACTAGACAACTAGCTTCAGTCACGTCCTCATCAACACTAGATACCAGGCTGAAGCCCTCTCCTGGCCCTTCTCCACTAGACAACTAGCTTCAGTCACGTCCTCATCAACACTAGATACCAGGCTGGAGCCCTCTCCTGGCCCTTCTCCACTAGACAACTAGCTTCAGTCACGTCCTCATCAACACTAGATACCAGGCTGGAGCCCTCTCCTGGCCCTTCTCCACTATACAAACACTGTCGGTTTTCTCTAAAGCACTGGCTGTAATTCATTGTCTTTGAATGGTGTTAGGAAGATTATCAAGGTTAAAGTTGAATCATTTTAAACAAAGATTATTATGGCTTTACAAGCAGTCTATTACCATGTTATCTGTCCAAAGACAGCGGTGCGCCAAGCATCTCTCCCCGTCCCTACCTGACAGTTTGAGTACCCTCTCCCCGACCCCTACCTGACAGTTTGAGTACCCTCTCCCCGACCCCTACCTGACAGTTTGAGTACCCTCTCCCCGTCCCTACCTGACAGTTTGAGTCCCCTCTCCCCGACCCCTCCCTGACAGTTTGAGTCCCCTCTCCCCGACCCCTACCTGACAGTTTGAGTCCCCTCTCCCCGACCCCTACCTGACAGTTTGAGTCCCCTCTCCCCGACCCCTACCTGACAGTTTGAGTACCCTCTCCCGACCCCTACCTGACAGTTTGAGTCCCCTCTCCTGACCCCTACCTGACAGTTTGAGTCCCTCTCCCGACCCCTACCTGACAGTTTGAGTCCCCTCTCCCCGACCCCTACCTGACAGTTTGAGTCCCCGACCCCTACCTGACAGTTTGAGTACCCTCTCCCCGACCCCTACCTGACAGTTTGAGTCCCCTCTCCCCGACCCCTACCTGACAGATTGAGTACCCTCTCCCCGACCCCTACCTGACAGTTTGAGTACCCTCTCCCCGACCCCTACCTGACAGTTTGAGTCCCCTCTCCCCGACCCCTACCTGACAGATTGAGTACCCTCTCCCCGACCCCTACCTGACAGTTTGAGTCCCCTCTCCCCGACCCCTACCTGACAGATTGAGTCCCCTCTCCCCGACCCCTACCTGACAGTTTGAGTCCCCTCTCCCCGTCCCTACCTGACAGTTTGAGTACCCTCTCCCCGACCCCTACCTGACAGTTTGAGTCCCCTCTCCCCGACCCCTACCTGACAGATTGAGTACCCTCTCCCCGTCCCTACCTGACAGTTTGAGTCCCCTCTCCCCGACCTGAGTGTCGTATCCATGTGGCATCCTGAGGATGGCGTCGTGTATCCCTGCCAGCCGTGCAACCTGGTAAACCTCCTCTGGCGTGGCGTTGATGTTCCCGTACTGAAGGTTGTAGAAGATGGTGTTATGGAAGAGCACTGCATCCTGGGTAGGAAGGAGGGGGGTGGGGAGAGGGGGGGAGAGTGAGAGACAGACAAAGAGACAAGAGAGCGTAATGAGAGAAGAGAGTGTAGAGAGGAAACAGTACAGTCAAATCAATACCTTCAGCTCAACTTGAGGAGAGGAAACAGTACAGTCAAATCAATACCTTCAGCTCAACTTGAGGAGAGGAAACAGTACAGTCAAATCAATACCTTCAGCTCAACTTGAGGAGAGGAAACAGTACAGTCAAATCAATACCTTCAGCTCAACTTGAGGAGAGGAAACAGTACAGTCAAATCAATACCTTCAGCTCAACTTGAGGAGAGGAAACAGTACAGTCAAATCAATACCTTCAGCTCAACTTGAGGAGAGGAAACAGTACAGTCAAATCAATACCTTCAGCTCAACTTGAGGAGAGGAAACAGTACAGTCAAATCAATACCTTCAGCTCAACTTGAGGAAACAGTACAGTCAAATCAATACCTTCAGCTCAACTTGAGGAGAGGAAACAGTACAGTCAAATCAATACCTTCAGCTCAACTTGAGGAGAGGAAACAGTACAGTCAAATCAATACCTTCAGCTCAACTTGAGGAGAGGAAACAGTACAGTCAAATCAATACCTTCAGCTCAACTTGAGGAGAGGAAACAGTACAGTCAAATCAATACCTTCAGCTCAACTTGAGGAGAGGAAACAGTACAGTCAAATCAATACCTTCAGCTCAACTTGAGGAGAGGAAACAGTACAGTCAAATCAATACCTTCAGCTCAACTTGAGGAGAGGAAACAGTACAGTCAAATCAATACCTTCAGCTCAACTTGAGGAGAGGAAACAGTACAGTCAAATCAATACCTTCAGCTCAACTTGAGGAGAGAAAACAGTACAGTCAAATCAATACCTTCAGCTCAACTTGAGGAGAGGAAACAGTACAGTCAAATCAATACCTTCAGCTCAACTTGAGGAGAGGAAACAGTACAGTCAAATCAATACCTTCAGCTCAACTTGAGGAGAGGAAACAGTACAGTCAAATCAATACCTTCAGCTCAACTTGAGGAGAGGAAACAGTACAGTCAAATCAATACCTTCAGCTCAACTTGAGGAGAGGAAACAGTACAGTCAAATCAATACCTTCAGCTCAACTTGAGGAGAGGAAACAGTACAGTCAAATCAATACCTTCAGCTCAACTTGAGGAGAGGAAACAGTACAGTCAAATCAATACCTTCAGCTCAACTTGAGGAAACAGTACAGTCAAATCAATACCTTCAGCTCAACTTGAGGAGAGGAAACAGTACAGTCAAATCAATACCTTCAGCTCAACTTGAGGAGAGGAAACAGTACAGTAAAATCAATACCTTCAGCTCAACTTGAGGAGAGGAAACAGTACAGTCAAATCAATACCTTCAGCTCAACTTGAGGAGAGGAAACAGTACAGTCAAATCAATACCTTCAGCTCAACTTGAGGAGAGGAAACAGTACAGTCAAATCAATACCTTCAGCTCAACTTGAGGAGAGGAAACAGTACAGTCAAATCAATACCTTCAGCTCAACTTGAGGAGAGGAAACAGTACAGTCAAATCAATACCTTCAGCTCAACTTGAGGAGAGGAAACAGTACAGTCAAATCAATACCTTCAGCTCAACTTGAGGAGAGGAAACAGTACAGTCAAATCAATACCTTCAGCTCAACTTGAGGAGAGGAAACAGTACAGTCAAATCAATACCTTCAGCTCAACTTGAGGAGAGGAAACATCAGGAGAGGACAAAATAAAGTGTAGAAACTTGTAGAAACACACTGAACAAAGAAACAAACTGTTCTTTCAACATCTGACGGAAATAACCTGTAGTTTCTATATGTTTCCACTGTGCCCCCTTGTTATGAGAGTTTATTGTCCAAGTCAAATTAATACAGGATCAATAAGTTCAATCAAAATCAAGGTAGTTTACCTGTGGTACCACCCCTATGGCCCGTCGCAGACTGTCCAGTCCAACGTCTCTGATGTTCTGTCCAGCGATGTAGATGTTTCCCTTCTGGGGCTCGTAAAACCGGAACAACATGCGCACTATGGTGCTCTTCCTGAAACACAGAACCATAATTCCTATGGTGCTCTTCCTGAAACAACACCACAGAACCATTATTCCTATGGTGCTCTTCCTGAAACACCACATAACCATTATTCCTATGGTGCTCTTCCTGAAACACCACAGAACCATCATTCCTATGGTGCTCTTCCTGAAACAACACAGAACCATTATTCCTATGGTGCTCTTCCTGAAACAACACAGAACCATAATTCCTATGGTGCTCTTCCTGAAACACCACAGAACCATTATTCCTATGGAGCTCTTCCTGAAACACCACAGAACCATTATTCCTATGGTGCTCGTCCTGAAACACAGAACCATTATTCCTATGATGCTCTTCCTGAAACACAGAACCATTATTCCTATGGTGCTCTTCCTGAAACGCCACATAACCATTATTCCTATGGTGCTCTTCCTGAAACACAGAACCATAATTCATATGGTGCTCTTCCTGAAACACAGAACCATTATTCCTATGGTGCTCTTCCTGAAACACAGAACCATTATTCCTATGATGCTCTTCCTGAAACACAGAACCATTATTCCTATGGTGCTCTTCCTGAAACACAGAACCATTATTCCTATGGTGTGTGAGGGAAAATGTTATGTTTGCGCTTTTCTAATAACCAATTCGACTGGGTTCATGCAAGTGACTGATCGATTGTGCCTGGGAGGAATCCTCACCATCAGTATAAGCAATTTGGCAGTACGCCCAGAACATTGCTTTGAGAACCGAAAGGGGTCTCTCAGTTTCAAGGTCTCAGCTTGAAGAGGAGAAGCCTCATGAGGTATTGGTCGGTCACATGCATGAACCAAACGTTAAATGATGAATAATGTAAATCATGCAAATCTAACTTGTCTGTGTAAGCAGTATAGAAGGGAACTAACGGGACTGCCCCGGCAGAGCTCCCGACCGACGTGTCCTATGGCGCATTAAGTTTGTTGGAACCTCTCCAGCTTGCTGATAATAAAGAATGATTCATTTAAGATTGACTTCAGGTGTCCCTGGTGGTAATTTCCACAACAGGTGCTCTTCCAACAGAACCATCATTCCTATGGAGCTCTTCCTGAAACACAGAACCATCATTCCTATGGAGCTCTTCCTGAAACACAGAACCATCATTCCTATGGAGCTCTTCCTGAAACAACACAGAACCATCATTCCTATGGAGCTCTTCCTGAAACAACACAGAACCATCATTCCTATGGAGCTCTTCCTGAAACAACACAGAACCATCATTCCTATGGTGCTCTTCCTGAAACACAGAACCATCATTCCTATGGTGCTCTTCCTGAAACACAGAACCATCATTCCTATGGAGCTCTTCCTGAAACACCACAGAACCATAATTCCTATGGAGCTCTTCCTGAAACACCACAGAACCATAATTCCTATGGAGCTCTTCCTGAAACACAGAACCATCATTCCTATGGAGCTCTTCCTGAAACACAGAACCATCATTCCTATGGAGCTCTTCCTGAAACAACACAGAACCATCATTCCTATGGAGCTCTTCCTGAAACACAGAACCATCATTCCTATGGAGCTCTTCCTGAAACACAGAACCATCATTCCTATGGAGCTCTTCCTGAAACAACACAGAACCATCATTCCTATGGAGCTCTTCCTGAAACAACACAGAACCATCATTCCTATGGAGCTCTTCCTGAAACAACACAGAACCATCATTCCTATGGAGCTCTTCCTGAAACAACACAGAACCATCATTCCTATGGAGCTCTTCCTGAAACAACACAGAACCATCATTCCTATGGAGCTCTTCCTGAAACAACACAGAACCATCATTCCTATGGAGCTCTTCCTGAAACACAGAACCATCATTCCTATGGTGCTCTTCCTGAATGTGGAACCAATGACTTTTGGGAAATAGGACTGACATTAGAACTATAGTAGAGACTAAACTTGCAGTGCTAAGCTAAATAAGGTTTAAGGTTATAACCACAACCTGCAGATGTAACTGGAGCGGATTATTTTAATACAGGTCAGGACAATAAGAGATACATTTCCACTAGAACAGATTAGTGAAGCAGCCGTCCAACTATTCACCAAGTAGAGCTGGTTTATACACAGACAGATGTCATACCCATTGACCACATTTACATGCATACCAATATCTCGTTCTTGATCGGGACACTCAAGTATTCCGTTTTTGAGTTGACGCATATAAAACATAATATCCTGTTTACAATAACCCCGAAAAAGCTTGTATCCCGGTTATGTGAAACCAGGATAAGATGCCTGGGATATGCTGATCTTAGACGGGATACTGTGGCATGTCAACATCTTATCCCCTTTACTGTTGTTTTTCAGTCTGTGCAGGCTCAGTTGTGCATATCATTGGTGTTGTGTGATGTTTTCATCTCATTGTCAAACAAATCACTCCAAAAAATAGGCTACCTGTGCAGTTCCATCCACATTAATAACTAGGCTACCTGTGCAGTTCCATCCACATTAATAACTAGGCTACCTGTGCAGTTCCATCCACATTAATAACTAGGCTACCTGTGCAGTTCCATCCACTGTAATAACTAGGCTACCTGTGCAGTTCCATCCACATTAATAACTAGGCTACCTGTGCAGTTCCATCCACATTAATAACTAGGCTACCTGTGCAGTTCCATCCACATTAATAACTAGGCTACCTGTGCAGTTCCATCCACATTAATAACTAGGCTACCTGTGCAGTTCCATCCACCGTAATAACTAGGCTACCTGTGCAGTTCCATCCACCGTAATAACTAGGCTACCTGTGCAGTTCCATCCACCATAATAACAAGGCTACCTGTGCAGTTCCATCCACCATAATAACTAGGCTACCTGTGCAGTTCCATCCACATTAATAACTAGGCTACCTGTGCAGTTCCATCCACATTAATAACTAGGCTACCTGTGCAGTTCCATCCACATTAATAACTAGGCTACCTGTGCAGTTCCATCCACCCGTAATAACTAGGCTACCTGTGCAGTTCCATCCACATTAATAACTAGGCTACCTGTGCAGTTCCATCCACATTAATAACTAGGCTACCTGTGCAGTTCCATCCACCGTAATAACTAGGCTACCTGTGCAGTTCCATCCACCGTAATAACTAGGCTACCTTTGCAGTTCCATCCACATTAATAACTAGGGTCCTGTGCAGTTCCATCCACATTAATAACTAGGCTACCTGTGCAGTTCCATCCACATTAATAACTAGGCTACCTGTGCAGTTCCATCCACCGTAATAACTAGGCTACCTGTGCAGTTCCATCCACATTAATAACTAGGCTACCTGTGCAGTTCCATCCACCATAATAACTAGGCTACCTGTGCAGTTCCATCCACCATAATAACTAGGCTACCTGTGCAGTTCCATCCACCATAATAACTAGGCTACCTGTGCAGTTCCATCCACATTAATAACTAGGCTACCTGTGCAGTTCCATCCACCATAATAACTAGGCTACCTGTGCAGTTCCATCCACATTAATAACTAGGCTACCTGTGCAGTTCCATCCACATTAATAACTAGGCTACCTGTGCAGTTCCATCCACATTAATAACTAGGCTACCTGTGCAGTTCCATCCACATTAATAACTAGGCTACCTGTGCAGTTCCATCCACATTAATAACTAGGCTACCTGTGCAGTTCCATCCACCATAATAACTAGGCTACCTGTGCAGTTCCATCCACATTAATAACTAGGCTACCTGTGCAGTTCCATCCACATTAATAACTAGGCTACCTGTGCAGTTCCATCCACATTAATAACTAGGCTACCTGTGCAGTTCCATCCACATTAATAACTAGGCTACCTGTGCAGTTCCATCCACCGTAATAACTAGGCTACCTGTGCAGTTCCATCCACATTAATAACTAGGCTACCTGTGCAGTTCCATCCACATTAATAACTAGGCTACCTGTGCAGTTCCATCCACATTAATAACTAGGCTACCTGTGCAGTTCCATCCACCGTAATAACTAGGCTACCTGTGCAGTTCCATCCACATTAATAACTAGGCTACCTGTGCAGTTCCATCCACCATAATAACTAGGCTACCTGTAGAGTTCCATCCACCATAATAACTAGGCTACCTGTGCAGTTCCATCCACCATAATAACTAGGCTACCTGTGCAGTTCCATCCACATTAATAACTAGGCTACCTGTGCAGTTCCATCCACATTAATAACTAGGCTACCTGTGCAGTTCCATCCACATTAATAACTAGGCTACCTGTGCAGTTCCATCCACCGTAATAACTAGGCTACCTGTGCAGTTCCATCCACATTAATAACTAGGCTACCTGTGCAGTTCCATCCACATTAATAACTAGGCTACCTGTGCAGTTCCATCCACATTAATAACTAGGCTACCTGTGCAGTTCCATCCACATTAATAACTAGGCTACCTGTGCAGTTCCATCCACATTAATAACTAGGCTACCTGTGCAGTTCCATCCACCGTAATAACTAGGCTACCTGTGCAGTTCCATCCACATTAATAACTAGGCTACCTGTGCAGTTCCATCCACATTAATAACTAGGCTACCTGTGCAGTTCCATCCACATTAATAACTAGGCTACCTGTGCAGTTCCATCCACCGTAATAACTAGGCTACCTGTGCAGTTCCATCCACATTAATAACTAGGCTACCTGTGCAGTTCCATCCACCATAATAACTAGGCTACCTGTGCAGTTCCATCCACCATAATAACTAGGCTACCTGTGCAGTTCCATCCACCATAATAACTAGGCTACCTGTGCAGTTCCATCCACCATAATAACTAGGCTACCTGTGCAGTTCCATCCACATTAATAACTAGGCTACCTGTGCAGTTCCATCCACATTAATAACTAGGCTACCTGTGCAGTTCCATCCACATTAATAACTAGGCTACCTGTGCAGTTCCATCCACCGTAATAACTAGGCTACCTGTGCAGTTCCATCCACATTAATAACTAGGCTACCTGTGCAGTTCCATCCACATTAATAACTAGGCTACCTGTGCAGTTCCATCCACATTAATAACTAGGCTACCTGTGCAGTTCCATCCACCGTAATAACTAGGCTACCTGTGCAGTTCCATCCACATTAATAACTAGGCTACCTGTGCAGTTCCATCCACATTAACAACTAGGCTACCTGTGCAGTTCCATCCACATTAATAACTAGGCTACCTGTGCAGTTCCATCCACCGTAATAACTAGGCTACCTGTGCAGTTCCATCCACATTAATAACTAGGCTACCTGTGCAGTTCCATCCACCATAATAACTAGGCTACCTGTGCAGTTCCATCCACCATAATAACTAGGCTACCTGTGCAGTTCCATCCACCATAATAACTAGGCTACCTGTGCAGTTCCATCCACCATAATAACTAGGCTACCTGTGCAGTTCCATCCACATTAATAACTAGGCTACCTGTGCAGTTCCATCCACCATAATAACTAGGCTACCTGTGCAGTTCCATCCACATTAATAACTAGGCTACCTGTGCAGTTCCATCCACATTAATAACTAGGCTACCTGTGCAGTTCCATCCACATTAATAACTAGGCTACCTGTGCAGTTCCATCCACATTAATAACTAGGCTACCTGTGCAGTTCCATCCACATTAATAACTAGGCTACCTGTGCAGTTCCATCCACCATAATAACTAGGCTACCTGTGCAGTTCCATCCACATTAATAACTAGGCTACCTGTGCAGTTCCATCCACATTAATAACTAGGCTACCTGTGCAGTTCCATCCACATTAATAACTAGGCTACCTGTGCAGTTCCATCCACATTAATAACTAGGCTACCTGTGCAGTTCCATCCACCGTAATAACTAGGCTACCTGTGCAGTTCCATCCACATTAATAACTAGGCTACCTGTGCAGTTCCATCCACATTAATAACTAGGCTACCTGTGCAGTTCCATCCACCGTAATAACTAGGCTACCTGTGCAGTTCCATCCACATTAATAACTAGGCTACCTGTGCAGTTCCATCCACCATAATAACTAGGCTACCTGTGCAGTTCCATCCACCATAATAACTAGGCTACCTGTGCAGTTCCATCCACCATAATAACTAGGCTACCTGTGCAGTTCCATCCACATTAATAACTAGGCTACCTGTGCAGTTCCATCCACATTAATAACTAGGCTACCTGTGCAGTTCCATCCACATTAATAACTAGGCTACCTGTGCAGTTCCATCCACCTTAATAACTAGGCTACCTGTGCAGTTCCATCCACATTAATAACTAGGCTACCTGTGCAGTTCCATCCACATTAATAACTAGGCTACCTGTGCAGTTCCATCCACATTAATAACTAGGCTACCTGTGCAGTTCCATCCACATTAATAACTAGGCTACCTGTGCAGTTCCATCCACATTAATAACTAGGCTACCTGTGCAGTTCCATCCACATTAATAACTAGGCTACCTGTGCAGTTCCATCCACATTAATAACTAGGCTACCTGTGCAGTTCCATCCACCGTAATAACTAGGCTACCTGTGCAGTTCCATCCACATTAATAACTAGGCTACCTGTGCAGTTCCATCCACCTTAATAACTAGGCTACCTGTGCAGTTCCATCCACCATAATAACTAGGCTACCTGTGCAGTTCCATCCACCATTAATAACTAGGCTACCTGTGCAGTTCCATCCACATTAATAACTAGGCTACCTGTGCAGTTCCATCCACATTAATAACTAGGCTACCTGTGCAGTTCCATCCACCGTAATAACTAGGCTACCTGTGCAGTTCCATCCACATTAATAACTAGGCTACCTGTGCAGTTCCATCCACATTAATAACTAGGCTACCTGTGCAGTTCCATCCACATTAATAACTAGGCTACCTGTGCAGTTCCATCCACCGTAATAACTCAGGCTACCTGTGCAGTTCCATCCACATTAATAACTAGGCTACCTGTGCAGTTCCATCCACCATAATAACTAGGCTACCTGTAGAGTTCCATCCACCATAATAACTAGGTTACCTGTGCAGTTCCATCCACCATAATAACTAGGCTACCTGTGCAGTTCCATCCACATTAATAACTAGGCTACCTGTGCAGTTCAATCCACATTAATAACTAGGCTACCTGTGCAGTTCCATCCACATTAATAACTAGGCTACCTGTGCAGTTCCATCCACCGTAATAACTAGGCTACCTGTGCAGTTCCATCCACATTAATAACTAGGCTACCTGTGCAGTTCCATCCACATTAATAACTAGGCTACCTGTGCAGTTCCATCCACATTAATAACTAGGCTACCTGTGCAGTTCCATCCACATTAATAACTAGGCTACCTGTGCAGTTCCATCCACATTAATAACTAGGCTACCTGTGCAGTTCCATCCACCGTAATAACTAGGCTACCTGTGCAGTTCCATCCACATTAATAACTAGGCTACCTGTGCAGTTCCATCCACATTAATAACTAGGCTACCTGTGCAGTTCCATCCACATTAATAACTAGGCTACCTGTGCAGTTCCATCCACCGTAATAACTAGGCTACCTGTGCAGTTCCATCCACATTAATAACTAGGCTACCTGTGCAGTTCCATCCACCATAATAACTAGGCTACCTGTGCAGTTCCATCCACCATAATAACTAGGCTACCTGTGCAGTTCCATCCACCATAATAACTAGGCTACCTGTGCAGTTCCATCCACCATAATAACTAGGCTACCTGTGCAGTTCCATCCACATTAATAACTAGGCTACCTGTGCAGTTCCATCCACATTAATAACTAGGCTACCTGTGCAGTTCCATCCACATTAATAACTAGGCTACCTGTGCAGTTCCATCCACCGTAATAACTAGGCTACCTGTGCAGTTCCATCCATATTAATAACTAGGCTACCTGTGCAGTTCCATCCACATTAATAACTAGGCTACCTGTGCAGTTCCATCCACATTAATAACTAGGCTACCTGTGCAGTTCCATCCACCGTAATAACTAGGCTACCTGTGCAGTTCCATCCACATTAATAACTAGGCTACCTGTGCAGTTCCATCCACATTAACAACTAGGCTACCTGTGCAGTTCCATCCACATTAATAACTAGGCTACCTGTGCAGTTCCATCCACCGTAATAACTAGGCTACCTGTGCAGTTCCATCCACATTAATAACTAGGCTACCTGTGCAGTTCCATCCACCATAATAACTAGGCTACCTGTGCAGTTCCATCCACCATAATAACTAGGCTACCTGTGCAGTTCCATCCACCATAATAACTAGGCTACCTGTGCAGTTCCATCCACATTAATAACTAGGCTACCTGTGCAGTTCCATCCACAATAATAACTAGGCTACCTGTGCAGTTCCATCCACATTAATAACTAGGCTACCTGTGCAGTTCCATCCACATTAATAACTAGGCTACCTGTGCAGTTCCATCCACATTAATAACTAGGCTACCTGTGCAGTTCCATCCACATTAATAACTAGGCTACCTGTGCAGTTCCATCCACATTAATAACTAGGCTACCTGTGCAGTTCCATCCACATTAATAACTAGGCTACCTGTGCAGTTCCATCCACCATAATAACTAGGCTACCTGTGCAGTTCCATCCACATTAATAACTAGGCTACCTGTGCAGTTCCATCCACATTAATAACTAGGCTACCTGTGCAGTTCCATCCACATTAATAACTAGGCTACCTGTGCAGTTCCATCCACCGTAATAACTAGGCTACCTGTGCAGTTCCATCCACATTAATAACTAGGCTACCTGTGCAGTTCCATCCACATTAATAACTAGGCTACCTGTGCAGTTCCATCCACATTAATAACTAGGCTACCTGTGCAGTTCCATCCACATTAATAACTAGGCTACCTGTGCAGTTCCATCCACATTAATAACTAGGCTACCTGTGCAGTTCCATCCACAGTAATAACTAGGCTACCTGTGCAGTTCCATCCACATTAATAACTAGGCTACCTGTGCAGTTCCATCCACCATAATAACTAGGCTACCTGTGCAGTTCCATCCACCATAATAACTAGGCTACCTGTGCAGTTCCATCCACCATAATAACTAGGCTACCTGTGCAGTTCCATCCACATTAATAACTAGGCTACCTGTGCAGTTCCATCCACATTAATAACTAGGCTACCTGTGCAGTTCCATCCACATTAATAACTAGGCTACCTGTGCAGTTCCATCCACATTAATAACTAGGCTACCTGTGCAGTTCCATCCACATTAATAACTAGGCTACCTGTGCAGTTCCATCCACATTAATAACTAGGCTACCTGTGCAGTTCCATCCACATTAATAACTAGGCTACCTGTGCAGTTCCATCCACATTAATAACTAGGCTACCTGTGCAGTTCCATCCACATTAATAACTAGGCTACCTGTGCAGTTCCATCCACATTAATAACTAGGCTACCTGTGCAGTTCCATCCACATTAATAACTAGGCTACCTGTGCAGTTCCATCCACCGTAATAACTAGGCTACCTGTGCAGTTCCATCCACATTAATAACTAGGCTACCTGTGCAGTTCCATCCACCATAAATAACTAGGCTACCTGTGCAGTTCCATCCACCATAATAACTAGGCTACCTGTGCAGTTCCATCCACCATAATAACTAGGCTACCTGTGCAGTTCCATCCACATTAATAACTAGGCTACCTGTGCAGTTCCATCCACATTAATAACTAGGCTACCTGTGCAGTTCCATCCACATTAATAACTAGGCTACCTGTGCAGTTCCATCCACCAGTAATAACTAGGCTACCTGTGCAGTTCCATCCACCTTAATAACTAGGCTACCTGTGCAGTTCCATCCACATTAATAACTAGGCTACCTGTGCAGTTCCATCCACATTAATAACTAGGCTACCTGTGCAGTTCCATCCACCATAATAACTAGGCTACCTGTGCAGTTCCATCCACATTAATAACTAGGCTACCTGTGCAGTTCCATCCACATTAATAACTAGGCTACCTGTGCAGTTCCATCCACATTAATAACTAGGCTACCTGTGCAGTTCCATCCACATTAATAACTAGGCTACCTGTGCAGTTCCATCCACCATTAATAACTAGGCTACCTGTGCAGTTCCATCCACCATAATAACTAGGCTACCTGTGCAGTTCCATCCACATTAATAACTAGGCTACCTGTGCAGTTCCATCCACATTAATAACTAGGCTACCTGTGCAGTTCCATCCACATTAATAACTAGGCTACCTGTGCAGTTCCATCCACCATAATAACTAGGCTACCTGTGCAGTTCCATCCACAATAATAACTAGGCTACCTGTGCAGTTCCATCCACCATAATAACTAGGCTACCTGTGCAGTTCCATCCACATTAATAACTAGGCTACCTGTGCAGTTCCATCCACCATAATAACTAGGCTACCTGTGCAGTTCCATCCACATTAATAACTAGGCTACCTGTGCAGTTCCATCCACATTAATAACTAGGCTACCTGTGCAGTTCCATCCACATTAATAACTAGGCTACCTGTGCAGTTCCATCCACATTAATAACTAGGCTACCTGTGCAGTTCCATCCACATTAATAACTAGGCTACCTGTGCAGTTCCATCCACATTAATAACTAGGCTACCTGTGCAGTTCCATCCACATTAATAACTAGGCTACCTGTGCAGTTCCATCCACATTAATAACTAGGCTACCTGTGCAGTTCCATCCACCGTAATAACTAGGCTACCTGTGCAGTTCCATCCACATTAATAACTAGGCTACCTGTGCAGTTCCATCCACATTAATAACTAGGCTACCTGTGCAGTTCCATCCACATTAATAACTAGGCTACCTGTGCAGTTCCATCCACATTAATAACTAGGCTACCTGTGCAGTTCCATCCACATTAATAACTAGGCTACCTGTGCAGTTCCATCCACCGTAATAACTAGGCTACCTGTGCAGTTCCATCCACATTAATAACTAGGCTACCTGTGCAGTTCCATCCACATTAATAACTAGGCTACCTGTGCAGTTCCATCCACATTAATAACTAGGCTACCTGTGCAGTTCCATCCACCGTAATAACTAGGCTACCTGTGCAGTTCCATCCACATTAATAACTAGGCTACCTGTGCAGTTCCATCCACCGTAATAACTAGGCTACCTGTGCAGTTCCATCCACCATAATAACTAGGCTACCTGTGCAGTTCCATCCACCATAATAACTAGGCTACCTGTGCAGTTCCATCCACCATAATAACTAGGCTACCTGTGCAGTTCCATCCACATTAATAACTAGGCTACCTGTGCAGTTCCATCCACATTAATAACTAGGCTACCTGTGCAGTTCCATCCACATTAATAACTAGGCTACCTGTGCAGTTCCATCCACCGTAATAACTAGGCTACCTGTGCAGTTCCATCCACATTAATAACTAGGCTACCTGTGCAGTTCCATCCACATTAATAACTAGGCTACCTGTGCAGTTCCATCCACATTAATAACTAGGCTACCTGTGCAGTTCCATCCACCGTAATAACTAGGCTACCTGTGCAGTTCCATCCACATTAATAACTAGGCTACCTGTGCAGTTCCATCCACATTAATAACTAGGCTACCTGTGCAGTTCCATCCACATTAATAACTAGGCTACCTGTGCAGTTCCATCCACCTTAATAACTAGGCTACCTGTGCAGTTCCATCCACATTAATAACTAGGCTACCTGTGCAGTTCCATCCACAATAATAACTAGGCTACCTGTGCAGTTCCATCCACCATTAATAACTAGGCTACCTGTGCAGTTCCATCCACCATAATAACTAGGCTACCTGTGCAGTTCCATCCACATTAATAACTAGGCTACCTGTGCAGTTCCATCCACCATAATAACTAGGCTACCTGTGCAGTTCCATCCACATTAATAACTAGGCTACCTGTGCAGTTCCATCCACATTAATAACTAGGCTACCTGTGCAGTTCCATCCACATTAATAACTAGGCTACCTGTGCAGTTCCATCCACATTAATAACTAGGCTACCTGTGCAGTTCCATCCACATTAATAACTAGGCTACCTGTGCAGTTCCATCCACATTAATAACTAGGCTACCTGTGCAGTTCCATCCACCATAATAACTAGGCTACCTGTGCAGTTCCATCCACATTAATAACTAGGCTACCTGTGCAGTTCCATCCACATTAATAACTAGGCTACCTGTGCAGTTCCATCCACATTAATAACTAGGCTACCTGTGCAGTTCCATCCACCGTAATAACTAGGCTACCTGTGCAGTTCCATCCACATTAATAACTAGGCTACCTGTGCAGTTCCATCCACATTAATAACTAGGCTACCTGTGCAGTTCCATCCACATTAATAACTAGGCTACCTGTGCAGTTCCATCCACATTAATAACTAGGCTACCTGTGCAGTTCCATCCACATTAATAACTAGGCTACCTGTGCAGTTCCATCCACCGTAATAACTAGGCTACCTGTGCAGTTCCATCCACATTAATAACTAGGCTACCTGTGCAGTTCCATCCACCATAATAACTAGGCTACCTGTGCAGTTCCATCCACCATAATAACTAGGCTACCTGTGCAGTTCCATCCACCATAATAACTAGGCTACCTGTGCAGTTCCATCCACATTAATAACTAGGCTACCTGTGCAGTTCCATCCACATTAATAACTAGGCTACCTGTGCAGTTCCATCCACATTAATAACTAGGCTACCTGTGCAGTTCCATCCACCGTAATAACTAGGCTACCTGTGCAGTTCCATCCACATTAATAACTAGGCTACCTGTGCAGTTCCATCCACATTAATAACTAGGCTACCTGTGCAGTTCCATCCACATTAATAACTAGGCTACCTGTGCAGTTCCATCCACATTAATAACTAGGCTACCTGTGCAGTTCCATCCACATTAATAACTAGGCTACCTGTGCAGTTCCATCCACATTAATAACTAGGCTACCTGTGCAGTTCCATCCACATTAATAACTAGGCTACCTGTGCAGTTCCATCCACAGTAATAACTAGGCTACCTGTGCAGTTCCATCCACCTTAATAACTAGGCTACCTGTGCAGTTCCATCCACCATAATAACTAGGCTACCTGTGCAGTTCCATCCACCATAATAACTAGGCTACCTGTGCAGTTCCATCCACATTAATAACTAGGCTACCTGTGCAGTTCCATCCACATTAATAACTAGGCTACCTGTGCAGTTCCATCCACCGTAATAACTAGGCTACCTGTGCAGTTCCATCCACATTAATAACTAGGCTACCTGTGCAGTTCCATCCACATTAATAACTAGGCTACCTGTGCAGTTCCATCCACCATAATAACTAGGCTACCTGTGCAGTTCCATCCACCTTAATAACTAGGCTACCTGTGCAGTTCCATCCACCATAATAACTAGGCTACCTGTGCAGTTCCATCCACATTAATAACTAGGCTACCTGTGCAGTTCCATCCACCATTAATAACTAGGCTACCTGTGCAGTTCCATCCACATTAATAACTAGGCTACCTGTGCAGTTCCATCCACATTAATAACTAGGCTACCTGTGCAGTTCCATCCACATTAATAACTAGGCTACCTGTGCAGTTCCATCCACATTAATAACTAGGCTACCTGTGCAGTTCCATCCACCATAATAACTAGGCTACCTGTGCAGTTCCATCCACCATAATAACTAGGCTACCTGTGCAGTTCCATCCACATTAATAACTAGGCTACCTGTGCAGTTCCATCCACATTAATAACTAGGCTACCTGTGCAGTTCCATCCACATTAATAACTAGGCTACCTGTGCAGTTCCATCCACCATAATAACTAGGCTACCTGTGCAGTTCCATCCACCATAATAACTAGGCTACCTGTGCAGTTCCATCCACCATAATAACTAGGCTACCTGTGCAGTTCCATCCACATTAATAACTAGGCTACCTGTGCAGTTCCATCCACCATAATAACTAGGCTACCTGTGCAGTTCCATCCACATTAATAACTAGGCTACCTGTGCAGTTCCATCCACATTAATAACTAGGCTACCTGTGCAGTTCCATCCACATTAATAACTAGGCTACCTGTGCAGTTCCATCCACATTAATAACTAGGCTACCTGTGCAGTTCCATCCACATTAATAACTAGGCTACCTGTGCAGTTCCATCCACATTAATAACTAGGCTACCTGTGCAGTTCCATCCACATTAATAACTAGGCTACCTGTGCAGTTCCATCCACATTAATAACTAGGCTACCTGTGCAGTTCCATCCACCTTAATAACTAGGCTACCTGTGCAGTTCCATCCACATTAATAACTAGGCTACCTGTGCAGTTCCATCCACCATAATAACTAGGCTACCTGTGCAGTTCCATCCACATTAATAACTAGGCTACCTGTGCAGTTCCATCCACCGTAATAACTAGGCTACCTGTGCAGTTCCATCCACATTAATAACTAGGCTACCTGTGCAGTTCCATCCACCATAATAACTAGGCTACCTGTGCAGTTCCATCCACATTAATAACTAGGCTACCTGTGCAGTTCCATCCACCATTAATAACTAGGCTACCTGTGCAGTTCCATCCACATTAATAACTAGGCTACCTGTGCAGTTCCATCCACATTAATAACTAGGCTACCTGTGCAGTTCCATCCACATTAATAACTAGGCTACCTGTGCAGTTCCATCCACATTAATAACTAGGCTACCTGTGCAGTTCCATCCACATTAATAACTAGGCTACCTGTGCAGTTCCATCCACATTAATAACTAGGCTACCTGTGCAGTTCCATCCACATTAATAACTAGGCTACCTGTGCAGTTCCATCCACATTAATAACTAGGCTACCTGTGCAGTTCCATCCACATTAATAACTAGGCTACCTGTGCAGTTCCATCCACATTAATAACTAGGCTACCTGTGCAGTTCCATCCACATTAATAACTAGGCTACCTGTGCAGTTCCATCCACATTAATAACTAGGCTACCTGTGCAGTTCCATCCACATTAATAACTAGGCTACCTGTGCAGTTCCATCCACCTTAATAACTAGGCTACCTGTGCAGTTCCATCCACATTAATAACTAGGCTACCTGTGCAGTTCCATCCACATTAATAACTAGGCTACCTGTGCAGTTCCATCCACATTAATAACTAGGCTACCTGTGCAGTTCCATCCACATTAATAACTAGGCTACCTGTGCAGTTCCATCCACATTAATAACTAGGCTACCTGTGCAGTTCCATCCACCATAATAACTAGGCTACCTGTGCAGTTCCATCCACATTAATAACTAGGCTACCTGTGCAGTTCCATCCACCTTAATAACTAGGCTACCTGTGCAGTTCCATCCACATTAATAACTAGGCTACCTGTGCAGTTCCATCCACATTAATAACTAGGCTACCTGTGCAGTTCCATCCACCATAATAACTAGGCTACCTGTGCAGTTCCATCCACCATAATAACTAGGCTACCTGTGCAGTTCCATCCACATTAATAACTAGGCTACCTGTGCAGTTCCATCCACATTAATAACTAGGCTACCTGTGCAGTTCCATCCACATTAATAACTAGGCTACCTGTGCAGTTCCATCCACCATAATAACTAGGCTACCTGTGCAGTTCCATCCACATTAATAACTAGGCTACCTGTGCAGTTCCATCCACATTAATAACTAGGCTACCTGTGCAGTTCCATCCACAGTAATAACTAGGCTACCTGTGCAGTTCCATCCACATTAATAACTAGGCTACCTGTGCAGTTCCATCCACATTAATAACTAGGCTACCTGTGCAGTTCCATCCACATTAATAACTAGGCTACCTGTGCAGTTCCATCCACCTTAATAACTAGGCTACCTGTGCAGTTCCATCCACATTAATAACTAGGGTACCTGTGCAGTTCCATCCACATTAATAACTAGGCTACCTGTGCAGTTCCATCCACATTAATAACTAGGCTACCTGTGCAGTTCCATCCACATTAATAACTAGGCTACCTGTGCAGTTCCATCCACATTAATAACTAGGCTACCTGTGCAGTTCCATCCACCATAATAACTAGGCTACCTGTGCAGTTCCATCCACCATAATAACTAGGCTACCTGTGCAGTTCCATCCACCATAATAACTAGGCTACCTGTGCAGTTCCATCCACATTAATAACTAGGCTACCTGTGCAGTTCCATCCACCTTAATAACTAGGCTACCTGTGCAGTTCCATCCACATTAATAACTAGGCTACCTGTGCAGTTCCATCCACATTAATAACTAGGCTACCTGTGCAGTTCCATCCACATTAATAACTAGGCTACCTGTGCAGTTCCATCCACATTAATAACTAGGCTACCTGTGCAGTTCCATCCACCATAATAACTAGGCTACCTGTGCAGTTCCATCCACATTAATAACTAGGCTACCTGTGCAGTTCCATCCACATTAATAACTAGGCTACCTGTGCAGTTCCATCCACATTAATAACTAGGCTACCTGTGCAGTTCCATCCACATTAATAACTAGGCTACCTGTGCAGTTCCATCCACCGTAATAACTAGGCTACCTGTGCAGTTCCATCCACATTAATAACTAGGCTACCTGTGCAGTTCCATCCACATTAATAACTAGGCTACCTGTGCAGTTCCATCCACATTAATAACTAGGCTACCTGTGCAGTTCCATCCACCATAATAACTAGGCTACCTGTGCAGTTCCATCCACATTAATAACTAGGCTACCTGTGCAGTTCCATCCACCATAATAACTAGGCTACCTGTGCAGTTCCATCCACCATAATAACTAGGCTACCTGTGCAGTTCCATCCACATTAATAACTAGGCTACCTGTGCAGTTCCATCCACATTAATAACTAGGCTACCTGTGCAGTTCCATCCACATTAATAACTAGGCTACCTGTGCAGTTCCATCCACCGTAATAACTAGGCTACCTGTGCAGTTCCATCCACATTAATAACTAGGCTACCTGTGCAGTTCCATCCACATTAATAACTAGGCTACCTGTGCAGTTCCATCCACATTAATAACTAGGCTACCTGTGCAGTTCCATCCACATTAATAACTAGGCTACCTGTGCAGTTCCATCCACATTAATAACTAGGCTACCTGTGCAGTTCCATCCACATTAATAACTAGGCTACCTGTGCAGTTCCATCCACCGTAATAACTAGGCTACCTGTGCAGTTCCATCCACATTAATAACTAGGCTACCTGTGCAGTTCCATCCACATTAATAACTAGGCTACCTGTGCAGTTCCATCCACATTAATAACTAGGCTACCTGTGCAGTTCCATCCACCGTAATAACTAGGCTACCTGTGCAGTTCCATCCACATTAATAACTAGGCTACCTGTGCAGTTCCATCCACCATAATAACTAGGCTACCTGTGCAGTTCCATCCACCATAATAACTAGGCTACCTGTGCAGTTCCATCCACCATAATAACTAGGCTACCTGTGCAGTTCCATCCACCATAATAACTAGGCTACCTGTGCAGTTCCATCCACATTAATAACTAGGCTACCTGTGCAGTTCCATCCACATTAATAACTAGGCTACCTGTGCAGTTCCATCCACATTAATAACTAGGCTACCTGTGCAGTTCCATCCACCGTAATAACTAGGCTACCTGTGCAGTTCCATCCACATTAATAACTAGGCTACCTGTGCAGTTCCATCCACATTAATAACTAGGCTACCTGTGCAGTTCCATCCACATTAATAACTAGGCTACCTGTGCAGTTCCATCCACCGTAATAACTAGGCTACCTGTGCAGTTCCATCCACATTAATAACTAGGCTACCTGTGCAGTTCCATCCACATTAACAACTAGGCTACCTGTGCAGTTCCATCCACATTAATAACTAGGCTACCTGTGCAGTTCCATCCACCGTAATAACTAGGCTACCTGTGCAGTTCCATCCACATTAATAACTAGGCTACCTGTGCAGTTCCATCCACCATAATAACTAGGCTACCTGTGCAGTTCCATCCACCATAATAACTAGGCTACCTGTGCAGTTCCATCCACCATAATAACTAGGCTACCTGTGCAGTTCCATCCACATTAATAACTAGGCTACCTGTGCAGTTCCATCCACCATAATAACTAGGCTACCTGTGCAGTTCCATCCACATTAATAACTAGGCTACCTGTGCAGTTCCATCCACATTAATAACTAGGCTACCTGTGCAGTTCCATCCACATTAATAACTAGGCTACCTGTGCAGTTCCATCCACATTAATAACTAGGCTACCTGTGCAGTTCCATCCACATTAATAACTAGGCTACCTGTGCAGTTCCATCCACCATAATAACTAGGCTACCTGTGCAGTTCCATCCACATTAATAACTAGGCTACCTGTGCAGTTCCATCCACATTAATAACTAGGCTACCTGTGCAGTTCCATCCACATTAATAACTAGGCTACCTGTGCAGTTCCATCCACCGTAATAACTAGGCTACCTGTGCAGTTCCATCCACATTAATAACTAGGCTACCTGTGCAGTTCCATCCACATTAATAACTAGGCTACCTGTGCAGTTCCATCCACATTAATAACTAGGCTACCTGTGCAGTTCCATCCACATTAATAACTAGGCTACCTGTGCAGTTCCATCCACTGTAATAACTAGGCTACCTGTGCAGTTCCATCCACATTAATAACTAGGCTACCTGTGCAGTTCCATCCACAATAATAACTAGGCTACCTGTAGAGTTCCATCCACCATAATAACTAGGCTACCTGTGCAGTTCCATCCACCATAATAACTAGGCTACCTGTGCAGTTCCATCCACATTAATAACTAGGCTACCTGTGCAGTTCCATCCACATTAATAACTAGGCTACCTGTGCAGTTCCATCCACATTAATAACTAGGCTACCTGTGCAGTTCCATCCACCGTAATAACTAGGCTACCTGTGCAGTTCCATCCACATTAATAACTAGGCTACCTGTGCAGTTCCATCCACATTAATAACTAGGCTACCTGTGCAGTTCCATCCACATTAATAACTAGGCTACCTGTGCAGTTCCATCCACATTAATAACTAGGCTACCTGTGCAGTTCCATCCACATTAATAACTAGGCTACCTGTGCAGTTCCATCCACATTAATAACTAGGCTACCTGTGCAGTTCCATCCACATTAATAACTAGGCTACCTGTGCAGTTCCATCCACATTAATAACTAGGCTACCTGTGCAGTTCCATCCACATTAATAACTAGGCTACCTGTGCAGTTCCATCCACCGTAATAACTAGGCTACCTGTGCAGTTCCATCCACATTAATAACTAGGCTACCTGTGCAGTTCCATCCACCATAATAACTAGGCTACCTGTGCAGTTCCATCCACATTAATAACTAGGCTACCTGTGCAGTTCCATCCACATTAATAACTAGGCTACCTGTGCAGTTCCATCCACCGTAATAACTAGGCTACCTGTGCAGTTCCATCCACATTAATAACTAGGCTACCTGTGCAGTTCCATCCACATTAATAACTAGGCTACCTGTGCAGTTCCATCCACATTAATAACTAGGCTACCTGTGCAGTTCCATCCACATTAATAACTAGGCTACCTGTGCAGTTCCATCCACCGTAATAACTAGGCTATCTGCGCAGTTCCATCCACATTAATAATTCCATAATTTATATTGCTGAAACTGTGTACTGGCCCGTATAGCATACTGGCTACTTTAGAAATGTTTCTGCTTAGAATTACTGACATATGGACAATTGGTAAGCCATATTATCATTTCTGACATTTGGTAAACCACATTATAATTTCTGACATTTGGAAGGCCATTTTCTGACATTTGGGTAAGACATATTATAATTTCTGACCTTTGGTAAACCATATTATCATTTCTGACCTTTGGTAAACCATATCATTTCTGACATTTGGTAAACCATATTATCATTTCTGACCTTTGGTAAACCATATTATCATTTCTGACATTTGGTAAACCATATTATCATTTCTGACCTTTGGTAAACCATATGATCATTTCTGACATTTGGTAAACCATATGATCATTTCTGACCTTTGGTAAACCATATGATCATTTCTGACCTTTGGTAAACCATATGATCATTTCTGACCTTTGGTAAACCATATGATCATTTCTGACCTTTGGTAAACCATATGATCATTTCTGACCTTTGGTAAACCATATTATCATTTCTGACATTTGGTAGGCCATATTGTAATTTCTGACCTTTGGTAGGCCATATTGTAATTTCTGACCTTTGGTAGGCCATATTGTAATTTCTGACCTTTGGTGGGCCATTTGTTTGTCAACTATAGTTAGATACATGCAGCTTCTCCTCTGTCATAACGTGAACAGCTAATCATGGCTACCCGGACTATTTGCACTGCCCCCCCACCCCATCCTTTTTACGCTGCTGCTACTCTGTTAAGTATTTATGCATAGTCACTTTAACTCTACCCACATGTACATATTACCTCAACTACCTCAACTAGCCGGTGCCCCCGCACATTGACTATGCAACGGTACCCCCCTGTATATATAGCCTCCCTACTGTCACTTTATTTTACTTCTGCTCTTTTTTTCTCAACACTTTTTGTTGTTGTTGTTTTATTCTTACTTTTTTGTTTAAAATAAATGCACTGTTGGTTAAGGGCTGTAAGTAAGCATTTCACTGTAATGTCTGCACCTGTTGTATTCGGCGCATGTGACCAATAAAATTTGATTTGATTTGATTTGTTGTCTTACCCCATGAGACCAAATAAAGTAGTGCTCACCAGAACAATGTCTTACATTGATCAAATGAATGCATTAATCTAGTTAACACCGGTAAAGTTGTCTGTTTCGTTTAGGGACCGGGAGAAAACGCAACAAATCCAAAACAGTGGAAATATTGGTCCTTTGAAAAATGTCCAATGTCATCAGTTTGACCGGTTTTAAGGAAATTGAAAAGCTGAGAAAACTATTAAATATTTCTGATAAGACTTCAGTTCGTCTTGAGTGCATATTTTCTGTGGTTGAAATACTGTCTACTTGCATAACACGTGCCTTCGCATTTTCTCCAGAGAAGCTGAAAGGAAGAAATCCTATTTCTCCACTCCTGTTGCAGAGATAACATTTACATTTGTTGTATAATTTTACTGCAAGAAATGTATAATTCAGCAGGAGTTAATATTATATTAGGCTACATGTGAGAGGTTATAGGTCTACAGTCAGTGTCCATATTTCAGTTACTATTCCATTGAACCCATATGAACTTCAAATTAGGAATATTCTGTTTATTCAGGGGTACACGGATACTCGTGAACGGGACACCAAAGGTGCATGTAAACAGCTGATCCCGAATTAGACCTTAAGCAGGATATGAGCTACTATCTGGAATACTGTGAGCATGTAGACGTGGTCAATCAGACACAGTCAAGATCCGGATGTTACAGATGAATAATGTTGACTAGGGTTGCAAAACCCTGGTAACATTCCCAAAATTCCATGGTTCTCCAGAAATCCTGCTTGGACGATTCTGGATTTCCTGCTTATTCCCTCCCAATTCCGGGAACTTTGAGAAAGCTACCAGAATTTTCCAACCCTACTGTTGACCAGTGCACTTAATATGACCATTTCAGACAGGTCAAGGCCTCTCTAAACGAGTACCTACCCTGATCCGCTCCCTCCTACGATGGCCACCTTCTTCCCAGCCGGCACCTGGAAGGAGACCCCCTCTAGAACCTTCTGTCCTTCCAGGTACTCAAAGTAGACATCCTCAAACCTGATGGTGGCTTCTTGAGGGGTCACAGAGAGAGGAGGGGCCAGATCTCTCTCCTAGAGTAGAGAGACAGTTAGGATAGACTAGTTACTATATACTAACCCCTGACCCCTAACCTCTAACCCTCCTGGAGGGGGTCACAAGGAGGGCAGGGGCCAGCTCCTTCTCATATAGACAGAGGAGAGACAGGAGAGGAACTGGACTAGAAGTATAGAACCTAACCCTTAGGAATACTGAGTGCAGCTAGTCAGTAATTGGTGTTCTATATAGATATCTTAGCTCTAGACCAGCACAAGGTGGGCTCTGAGCCAAAAGAAGTGCACTACATAGGGAATAGGGTGCAATTAGTGTGTGTTACCTTGATCTTGGTGTCAACACTGAGCAGTGTGAAGAGTGTATTCATGTCGATCAGGGCCTGACGTGTCTCTCTGTACACGGTGCCCAGGAAGTTAAGAGGCAGAGAGAGCTGGAACAGCAGACCGTTCACCATCACCAGGTCTCCTACGGTCATAGAGCCTGTCAACAACATCAACAACACACTGTCAAACTTCCACAGGTACTTCAAGAGATGGAATGTTGATTTTGTAACGTCAGTTGAGTTGGACTCAAACCAATCACAGCACAGATTAAATGGTTCTCTATCTTTCTATTTCTGGGCCCTCTCCTCACATGCCATGATGCCCTTGGTAGGGTTAGACTGACCTGTCATGATGCCCTTGGTAGGATTAGACTGACCTGTCATGATGCCCTTGGTAGGGTTAGACTGACCTGCCATGATGCCCTTGGTAGGATTAGACTGACCTGTCATGATGCCCTTGGTAGGGTTAGACTGACCTGTCATGATGCCCTTGGTAGGATTAGACTGACCTGTCATGATGCCCTTGGTAGGGTTAGACTGACCTGTCATGATGCCCTTGGTAGGGTTAGACTGACCTGTCATGATGCCCTTGGTAGGATTAGACTGACCTGTCATGATGCCCTTGGTAGGGTTAGACTGACCTGCCATGATGCCCTTGGTAGGATTAGGGTTAGACTGACCTGCCATGATGCCCTTGGTAGGGTTAGACTGACCTGTCATGATGCCCTTGGTAGGATTAGACTGACCTGTCATGATGCCCTTGGTAGGATTAGGGTTAGACTGACCTGCCATGATGCCCTTGGTAGGGTTAGACTGACCTGTCATGATGCCCTTGGTAGGATTAGACTGACCTGTCATGATGCCCTTGGTAGGGTTAGACTGACCTGCCATGATGCCCTTGGTAGGGTTAGACTGACCTGTCATGATGCCCTTGGTAGGATTAGGGTTAGACTGACCTGTCATGATGCCCTTGGTAGGATTAGACTGACCTGTCATGATGCCCTTGGTAGGGTTAGACTGACCTGTCATGATGCCCTTGGTAGGATTAGACTGACCTGTCATGATGCCCTTGGTAGGATTAGACTGACCTGTCATGATGCCCTTGGTAGGGTTAGACTGACCTGTCATGATGCCCTTGGTAGGGTTAGACTGACCTGTCATGATGCCCTTGGTAGGGTTAGACTGACCTGTCATGATGCCCTTGGTAGGGTTAGACTGACCTGTCATGATGCCCTTGGTAGGATTAGACTGACCTGCCATGATGCCCTTGGTAGGGTTAGACTGACCTGTCATGATGCCCTTGGTAGGGTTAGACTGACCTGTCATGATGCCCTTGGTAGGGTTAGACTGACCTGTCATGATGCCCTTGGTAGGGTTAGACTGACCTGTCATGATGCCCTTGGTAGGGTTAGACTGACCTGTCATGATGCCCTTGGTAGGATTAGGGTTAGACTGACCTGTCATGATGCCCTTGGTAGGATTAGACTGACCTGTCATGATGCCCTTGGTAGGATTAGACTGACCTGTCATGATGCCCTTGGTAGGGTTAGACTGACCTGCCATGATGCCCTTGGTAGGATTAGACTGACCTGTCATGATGCCCTTGGTAGGGTTAGACTGACCTGTCATGATGCCCTTGGTAGGATTAGACTGACCTGTCATGATGCCCTTGGTAGGATTAGGGTTAGACTGACCTGTCATGATGCCCTTGGTAGGATTAGACTGACCTGTCATGATGCCCTTGGTAGGGTTAGACTGACCTGCCATGATGCCCTTGGTAGGATTAGACTGACCTGCCATGATGCCCTTGGTAGGGTTAGACTGACCTGTCATGATGCCCTTGGTAGGATTAGGGTTAGACTGACCTGTCATGATGCCCTTGGTAGGATTAGACTGACCTGCCATGATGCCCTTGGTAGGATTAGGATTAGACTGACCTGCCATGATGCCCTTGGTAGGATTAGGATTAGACTGACCTGTCATGATGCCCTTGGTAGGGTTAGACTGACCTGTCATGATGCCCTTGGTAGGATTAGACTGACCTGCCATGATGCCCTTGGTAGGGTTAGACTGACCTGTCATGATGCCCTTGGTAGGGTTAGACTGACCTGTCATGATGCCCTTGGTAGGATTAGACTGACCTGTCATGATGCCCTTGGTAGGATTAGACTGACCTGCCATGATGCCCTTGGTAGGGTTAGACTGACCTGTCATGATGCCCTTGGTAGGGTTAGACTGACCTGTCATGATGCCCTTGGTAGGATTAGACTGACCTGTCATGATGCCCTTGGTAGGATTAGACTGACCTGCCATGATGCCCTTGGTAGGGTTAGACTGACCTGCCATGATGCCCTTGGTAGGGTTCGACTGACCTGCCATGATGCCCTTGGTAGGGTTAGACTGACCTGTCATGATGCCCTTGGTAGGGTTAGACTGACCTGCCATGATGCCCTTGGTAGGATTAGACTGACCTGCCATGATGCCCTTGGTAGGATTAGACTGACCTGCCATGATGCCCTTGGTAGGATTAGGGTTAGACTGACCTGTCATGATGCCCTTGGTAGGATTAGACTGACCTGCCATGATGCCCTTGGTAGGATTAGGGTTAGACTGACCTGTCATGATGCCCTTGGTAGGATTAGACTGACCTGCCATGATGCCCTTGGTAGGGTTAGACTGACCTGTCATGATGCCCTTGGTAGGATTAGACTGACCTGTCATGATGCCCTTGGTAGGATTAGACTGACCTGCCATGATGCCCTTGGTAGGATTAGGGTTAGACTGACCTGTCATGATGCCCTTGGTAGGATTAGACTGACCTGTCATGATGCCCTTGGTAGGATTAGACTGACCTGCCATGATGCCCTTGGTAGGGTTAGACTGACCTGTCATGATGCCCTTGGTAGGGTTAGACTGACCTGTCATGATGCCCTTGGTAGGATTAGACTGACCTGTCATGATGCCCTTGGTAGGATTAGACTGACCTGCCATGATGCCCTTGGTAGGGTTAGACTGACCTGCCATGATGCCCTTGGTAGGGTTCGACTGACCTGCCATGATGCCCTTGGTAGGGTTAGACTGACCTGTCATGATGCCCTTGGTAGGGTTAGACTGACCTGCCATGATGCCCTTGGTAGGATTAGACTGACCTGCCATGATGCCCTTGGTAGGATTAGACTGACCTGCCATGATGCCCTTGGTAGGATTAGGGTTAGACTGACCTGTCATGATGCCCTTGGTAGGATTAGACTGACCTGCCATGATGCCCTTGGTAGGATTAGGGTTAGACTGACCTGTCATGATGCCCTTGGTAGGATTAGACTGACCTGCCATGATGCCCTTGGTAGGGTTAGACTGACCTGTCATGATGCCCTTGGTAGGATTAGACTGACCTGTCATGATGCCCTTGGTAGGATTAGACTGACCTGTCATGATGCCCTTGGTAGGATTAGACTGACCTGCCATGATGCCCTTGGTAGGGTTAGACTGACCTGCCATGATGCCCTTGGTAGGGTTCGACTGACCTGTCATGATGCCCTTGGTAGGGTTAGACTGACCTGTCATGATGCCCTTGGTAGGATTAGACTGACCTGTCATGATGCCCTTGGTAGGATTAGGGTTAGACTGACCTGTCATGATGCCCTTGGTAGGATTAGACTGACCTGTCATGATGCCCTTGGTAGGGTTAGACTGACCTGTCATGATGCCCTTGGTAGGGTTAGACTGACCTGTCATGATGCCCTTGGTAGGGTTAGACTGACCTGCCATGATGCCCTTGGTAGGATTAGACTGACCTGCCATGATGCCCTTGGTAGGATTAGACTGACCTGCCATGATGCCCTTGGTAGGGTTAGACTGACCTGTCATGATGCCCTTGGTAGGATTAGGGTTAGACTGACCTGCCATGATGCCCTTGGTAGGATTAGACTGACCTGCCATGATGCCCTTGGTAGGGTTAGACTGACCTGTCATGATGCCCTTGGTAGGATTAGGGTTAGACTGACCTGTCATGATGCCCTTGGTAGGATTAGACTGACCTGCCATGATGCCCTTGGTAGGATTAGGATTAGACTGACCTGCCATGATGCCCTTGGTAGGATTAGGATTAGACTGACCTGTCATGATGCCCTTGGTAGGGTTAGACTGACCTGTCATGATGCCCTTGGTAGGATTAGACTGACCTGCCATGATGCCCTTGGTAGGGTTAGACTGACCTGTCATGATGCCCTTGGTAGGGTTAGACTGACCTGTCATGATGCCCTTGGTAGGATTAGACTGACCTGTCATGATGCCCTTGGTAGGATTAGACTGACCTGCCATGATGCCCTTGGTAGGGTTAGACTGACCTGTCATGATGCCCTTGGTAGGATTAGACTGACCTGTCATGATGCCCTTGGTAGGGTTAGACTGACCTGTCATGATGCCCTTGGTAGGATTAGACTGACCTGTCATGATGCCCTTGGTAGGATTAGACTGACCTGCCATGATGCCCTTGGTAGGGTTAGACTGACCTGCCATGATGCCCTTGGTAGGGTTCGACTGACCTGCCATGATGCCCTTGGTAGGGTTAGACTGACCTGTCATGATGCCCTTGGTAGGGTTAGACTGACCTGCCATGATGCCCTTGGTAGGATTAGACTGACCTGCCATGATGCCCTTGGTAGGATTAGACTGACCTGTCATGATGCCCTTGGTAGGATTAGGGTTAGACTGACCTGTCATGATGCCCTTGGTAGGATTAGACTGACCTGCCATGATGCCCTTGGTAGGATTAGGGTTAGACTGACCTGCCATGATGCCCTTGGTAGGATTAGACTGACCTGCCATGATGCCCTTGGTAGGATTAGACTGACCTGCCATGATGCCCTTGGTAGGATTAGGGTTAGACTGACCTGTCATGATGCCCTTGGTAGGATTAGACTGACCTGCCATGATGCCCTTGGTAGGATTAGGGTTAGACTGACCTGTCATGATGCCCTTGGTAGGGTTAGACTGACCTGTCATGATGCCCTTGGTAGGGTTAGGATTAGACTGACCTGTCATGATGCCCTTGGTAGGGTTAGACTGACCTGTCATGATGCCCTTGGTAGGATTAGGGTTAGACTGACCTGTCATGATGCCCTTGGTAGGGTTAGGATTAGACTGACCTGCCATGATGCCCTTGGTAGGGTTAGACTGACCTGTCATGATGCCCTTGGTAGGGTTAGACTGACCTGTCATGATGCCCTTGGTAGGATTAGGATTAGACTGACCTGCCATGATGCCCTTGGTAGGGTTAGGATTAGACTGACCTGCCATGATGCCCTTGGTAGGGTTAGACTGACCTGTCATGATGCCCTTGGTAGGATTAGACTGACCTGTCATGATGCCCTTGGTAGGGTTAGACTGACCTGCCATGATGCCCTTGGTAGGGTTAGGATTAGACTGACCTGCCATGATGCCCTTGGTAGGGTTAGACTGACCTGTCATGATGCCCTTGGTAGGATTAGACTGACCTGTCATGATGCCCTTGGTAGGATTAGACTGACCTGTCATGATGCCCTTGGTAGGATTAGGGTTAGACTGACCTGTCATGATGCCCTTGGTAGGATTAGGGTTAGACTGACCTGTCATGATGCCCTTGGTAGGGTTAGACTGACCTGTCATGATGCCCTTGGTAGGGTTAGACTGACCTGTCATGATGCCTTTGGTAGGATTAGACTGACCTGTCATGATGCCCTTGGTAGGGTTAGACTGACCTGTCATGATGCCCTTGGTAGCCATCAACTTTAGTTAGGGTTAGTTAGGTTGTAGGGGTTAGGGTTAGTTAGGTTGTAGGGGTTAGGGTTAGTTAGGGTTAGTTAGGTTGTAGGGGTTAGGGTTAGTTAGGGTTAGTTAGGGTTAGTTAGGGTTAGTTAGGGTTAGTTAGGTTGTAGGGGTTAGGGTTAGTTAGGGTTAGTTAGGGTTAGTTAGGTTGTAGGGGTTAGGGTTAGTTAGGGTTAGTTAGGTTGTAGGGGTTAGGGTTAGTTAGGGTTAGTTAGGTTGTAGGGGTTAGGGTTAGACTGACCTGCCATGATGCCCTTGCTAGCTAGCACCATGATACCAGTGAGGCCCACACTAAAGATGACACTCTGTCCAAAGTTGAGCATGGCCAGGGTAGAGGTGGTCTTCAGGGAGGAGGACTCGTAGGTCTTCAGATAACCATCATACTTCTCTGCTTCGTACTTCTCATTGTTGAAATACTGTAACAGAGAGAAGGAGGGAATTCTGATGTGCACTTTGAACATGTCAGAATAATTGTCCACATTTACTTTCCCTCAGCCAACAAGACAAGTAACGAACAGCAAAATCAGTAGCCTGTCAATCTACTACAGTAGAAACGTTTAGGCTACCTATTCTATTGGTCAGCTTGTTGAGAAAGAAACAGCCTATTCCAAACAGACTCTGGGACGATAAGGTAGCTTAGTGGTTAAGAGCGTTGTGCCAGTAACCGAAAGGTCGCTGGTTCTAATCCCTGAGCCAACTAGGTGAAAAATCTGTCGATGTGCCCTTGAGCAAGGCACTTAACCCTAATTGCTCCTGTAAGTCGCTCTGGATAAGAGCGTCTGCTAAATGACTAAAATGTAATAAATCCCAAATTCATCCAACCAGTAGGCCTAAGCTACATAAACCAGTAGGCCTAAGCTACATAAACCAGTAGGCCTAAGCTACATAAACCAGTAGGCCTAAGCTACATAAACCAGTAGGCCTAAGCTACATAAACCAGTAGGCCTAAGCTACATAAACCAGTAGGCCTAAGCTACATAAACCAGTAGGCCTAAGCTACATAAACCAGTAGGCCTAAGCTACATAAACCAGTAGGCCTAAGCTACATAAAAACAACTTTAAAAGCAATATGTCTGGATCAACAGATCAGAACATTTCATTAAATTAATTATTTTCTCCAAATAACATGGACGATGAATATCTATCCATGTCATTGAGCAGCAGACTATTAAGGAGAAGGAGAGGAAAGATGGAGAAGGAGAGAGAAGAGAGAAGAGAGGAGAGAGAAGAGGAGGAGAGAGAGAAGAGAGGAGGAGAGAGAGACGGTCTCACCTTAACGGTCTCATAGTTGAGTAAAGAGTCAATAGCAGCATTTCCTGCCTCGTTGTCTGCCTTGTTCATCTCTATCCTGAAACGAGTCCTAGACAACAAGATGGACGCCAAGGTTACACAGTGGGGAAGAATTCACAGGAAAAAGGTAGCTTGTGCTTTTCTATACTGCTAGCTATAGCAAAGCCAACCACATATATACCAACAGGTAGCTAAGGCGAAAGGTCATCTGTCAACAACAACCACCACCTAGTGGACTGTACCTCCACTGTGTGACAGCAATGGTGAAGGCGGCATACGCTCCCAGAGTACCCAGAGTCACCGCTGCAAATTCCACCCCACATTTATAATACTGAGGAGAGAGACAGATACAGACAGACAGAGACAGTCATTTTAATATTGCAGAAAATAGGAAAACATCATGCTGAGTAAAGAAGGAGAAAGCCATACAACTGGAGATGGATAAAGACATTATCAAGGCATCATTACAACGTAGGGTTAGGGCTAGGGTTAGGGCTAGAACAGAACAGAGCAGATTATCAGGAGAAGTCAACCAACCACGTCTGAATAACAAGACTCACTATTAGTCTTACCAGGTAGGTACAGTGGCTTGTGAAAGTATTCACCCCCCTTGGCATTTTTCCTATTTTGTTGCCTTACAACCTGGAATTTAAATTGATTTTTGGGGGGTTTGTATCATTTGATTTACACAACATGCCTACCACTTTGAAGATGCAAAATATTTTTTCTTGTGAAACAAACAAGAAATAAGAAAAAGAATACAGAAAACTTGAGCGTGCATAACTTTTCACCCCCCCAAAGTCAATACTTTGTAGAGCCACCTTTTGCAGCAATTACAGCTGCAAGTCTCTTGGGGTATGTCTCTATAAGCTTGGCACATCGAGCCACTGGGATTTTTGCCCATTCTTCAAGGCAAAACTGCTCCAGCTCCTTCAAGTTGGATGGGTTCCGCTGGTGTACAGCAATCTTTAAGTCATACCACAGATTCTCAATTGGATTGAGGTCTGGGCTTTAACTAGGCCATTCCAAGACATTTAAATGTTTCCCTTTAAACCACTCAAGTGTTGCTTTAGCCTGGTTCAATGGATCAGTCTGGCCTGGTTCAATGGATCAGTCTGGCCTGGTTCAATGGATCAGTCTGGCCTGGTTCAATGGATCAGTCTGGCCTGGTTCAATGGATCAGTCTGGCCTGGTTCAATGGATCAGTCTGGCCTGGTTCAATGGATCAGTCTGGCCTGGTTCAATGGATCAGTCTGGCCTGGTTCAATGGATCAGTCTGGCCTGGTTCAATGGATCAGTCTGGCCTGGTTCAATGGATCAGTCCACTCAGACAGGCTCCAATCAGACAGGCGTCTTGTACACCAGAAACATGTCTTTTTGTTTGCTACTGCTGGACTAAAGAAATCTGGGTCGACCAACAGCCCATCGACCAACAGCCCATCGACCTAACAATCGACCAGTCGACTAAATGGGGTCAGGCCCTCTGCCCTCCCCATAATATCAGGCCCTCTGCCCTCCCCATAATATCAGGCCCTCTGCCCTCCCCATAATATCTGGCCCTCTGCCCTCCCCATAATATCAGGCCCTCTGCCCTCCCCATAATATCAGGCCCTCTGCCCTCCCCATAATATCAGGCCCTCTGCCCTCCCCATAATATCAGGCCCTCTGCCCTCCCCATAATATCAGGCCCTCTGCCCTCCCCATAATATCAGGCCCTCTGCCCTCCCCATAATATCAGGCCCTCTGCCCTCCCCATAATATCAGGCCCTCTGCCCTCCCCATAATATCTGGCCCTCTGCCCTCCCCATAATATCTGGCCCTCTGCCCTCCCTAAACCGTGGCATTGAACGGTTCAGCAGACTTTTAGCCCTCCATAACTGGCTACGAGACTATTGCAGCTCTGTGGGTGTAACATTTATTGACAATATTGATACCTTCTGGAAACAAAGCTCGTATTATAAGGAGGATGGGATCCACCCAAATCATTTGGGTTCCTGGATCCTTTCACAGCATTATAAGGCTGTGTTGAGACAATGACCCAAGTCCAGCTCATTTAATCCCTAACATTGTGTCGCTGAGTTGTCATAATGATTCAGCAAATGTACATTATCCCAGGGGTGTTGGAAGACAATGTAAATAACCTAATTTATGTCCCTCTTACCTGGATAATGTGTGTGAAATGCTTGACAATATATGTGATATCAATAGAGGTATACTTTCTGGGTGATTTAAATATTGACTGGCGTTCATCAGGCTGCCCACTCAAGAGAAAGCTTCAAACTGTAACCACTGCCTGCAACCTGGTTCAGGTTATCAATCAACCTACCAGGGTAGTTATAAACAGCACAGGAATGAAATCAACATGTATTGATCACATCTTTACTAATGCTGCAGAGATTTGTTTGAAAGCAGTATCCAAATCCATCGGATGTAGTGATCACAATATAGTAGCCATATCTAGGAAAACCAAAGTTCCAAAGGCTGGGCCTAATATTGTGTATAAGAGGTCATACAATACGTTTTGTAGTGATTCCTATGTTGTTCATGTAAATAATATTTGTTGGTCCGTGGTGTGTAATGACGAGCAACCAGACGCTGCACTTGACACATTTATGAAATTGCTTATTCCAGTTACTAATAAGCATGCACTCATTAAGAACATGACTGTAAAAACTGTTAAATCCCCCGTGGATTGATGAGGAATTGAAAAATGGTATTGTTGAGAGGGATGAGGCAAAAGAGATGGCAAATAAGTCTGGCTGCACAACCGATTGGCAAACTTATTGCAAATTGAGAAATCATGTGACTAAACTGAATAAAAAGAAGAAGAAACTACACTATGAAACAAAGATAAATGACAAAGAATGATAGTAAAAAGCTTTGGAGCACCTTCAATTACATTTAGGGGAAAAAGGCAAACTCAGCTCCATCATTCATTGAATCAGGTGGCTCATTCATCACAAAACCCACTGATATTGCCAACTACTTTAATGATTTTTTTATTGGCAAGATTAGCAAACTTAGGCATGACATGCCAGCAACAAACACTGACACTACACATCAAAGTATATCTGACCAAATTATTAAAGACAAGCATTGTAATTTTGAATTCTGTAAAGTAAGTTTGGAAGAGGTGAAAAAATTGTTATTGTCGATCAACAATGACAAGCCACCGGGGTCTGACAACTTGGATGGAAAATTACTGAGGATAATAGCGGACGATATTGCCACTCCTATTTGCCATATCTTCAATTTAAGCCTACTAGAAAGTGTGCGCCCTCAGGCCTGGAGGGAAGCAAAAGTAATTCCGCTACCCAAGAATAGTAAAGCCCCCTTTACTGGCTCAAATAGCCGACCAAACAGCCTGTTACCAACCCTTAGTAAACTTTAGGGAAAAATGGTGTTTGACCAGATAAAATGCTATTTCACAGAAAAACAAATTGACAACAGACTTTCAGCAGGCTTATAGGGAAGGACATTCAACAAGCACAGCACTTACAGAAATGACTGATGATTGGCTGAGAGAAATTGATGATAAAAAGATTGTGGGGGCTGTTTTGTTAGACTTCAGTGCGGCTTTTGACATTATCGATCATAGTCTGTTAATGGAAAAACGTATGTATTATGGCTTTACACCCCCTGCTATATTGTGGATAAAGAGTTACATGTCTAACAGAACACAGACGTTGTTTATAATGGAAGCCTCTCCAACAAAATCCAGGTAGAATCAGGAATTCCCCAGGGCAGCTGTCTAGGCCCCTTACTATTTTCAATTTTTACTAATGATAAGCCAGTGTGTATGTATGCGGATGACTCAACACTATACACGTCAGCTACCTCAGCAACTGAAATGACTGCAACACTTAACAAAGAGCTGGAGTTAGTTTCAGAGTGGAATAAGTTAGTCCTAAATATTTCAAAAATTAAAAGCATTGTATTTGGGACAAATCATTCACTAAACCCTAAACCTCAACTAAATCTCGTAATAAATAATGTGGAATTTGAGCAAGTTGAGATGACTAAACTGCTTGGAGTAACCCAGGATTGTAAACTGTCATGGTCAAAACATATTGATACAACAGCAGCTAAAATGGGGAGAAGTCTGTCCATAATAAAGTGCTGCTCTGCCTTAACACTATCAACAAGGCAGGTCCTACAGGCCCTAGTTTTGTCGCATCTGGACTACTGTTCAGTCGTGTGGTCAGGTGCCACAAAGAGGGACTTAGGAAAATTGCAATCGTCTCAAAACAGGGCAGCACGGCTGGCCCTTGGATTTACACAGAGAGCAAACATTAATAATATGCATGTCAATCTCTCTTGGCTCAAAGCGGAGGAGAGATTGATTTCATCACTACTTGTATTTGTGAGAGGTATTGACATGTTGAATGAACCGAGCTGTCTGTTTAAACTACTAGCACACAGCTCAGACACCAACAAGACATGCCACCAGAGGTCTCTTCACAGTCCCCAAGTCAAGAACAGACAATGGGAGGCGCACACTACTACATAGAGCCATGACTACATGAAACTCTATTCCACATCAAGTATCTCATGACAGCAGTGAAATTAGATTTAAAAAACAGATAAAAATACACCTTATGGAACAGCGGGGACTGTGAAGCAACACAAACATAGACACATGCATACAAACACATGATAACATACGCACTATACACACATGGATGTTGTGTTGTAGATATGTGGTAGTAGAGTAGAGGCCTGAGGGCACACACTTAATATGTTGTGAAATCTGTTATGAATGTATTGTAATGTTTTAAAATGTATAACTGCCTTAAGTTTGCTGGACCCCAGGAAGAGTAGCTGCTGCCTTGGCAGGAACTAATGGGGATCCATAATAAACCCCAGGAAGAGTAGCTGCTGCCTTGGCAGGAACTAATGGGGATCCATAATAAACCCCAGGAAGAGTAGCTGCTGCCTTGGCAGGAACTAATGGGGATCCATAATAAACCCCAGGAAGAGTAGCTGCTGCCTTGGCAGGAACTAATGGGGCTCCATAATAAACCCCAGGAAGAGTAGCTGCTGCCTTGGCAGGAACTAATGGGGATCCATAATAAACCCCAGGAAGAGTAGCTGCTGCCTTGGCAGGAACTAATGGGGATCCATAATAGATACAAATACCATTCACAATAGTGTAGACTATGGACATGTGGAGGCAGGGTGACTCTACCCACCAGGATAGCAGAGACCAGCCCCATCTCCAACACGGTGGGTCCCAGGTTGAAGACAATAGCAGAGAGGACGAAGGAGATGCCCCTGGTGCCCCTGTCAATAGCCTTAGACAGCGCCCCCGTCTGGCGAGACAGGTGGAAGCCCAGGTCCAGGCTGTGGAGATGCAGGAACACGTTCTTGGCGATGCGGCGGATGGAATTCTGGGCCACCTTCCCGAACACGGCGTTACGCAGCTCGTTGAAGAGGGCCGAACCGGCACGGGACACACCGTCTGGGAGAAGAGAAAGAGGATTTCATCAGGGCTTTGGCTGCATCGGGGCGGAGCTCAGCGGAGACAAGGACCAGCCAGCCTTTGTAGTAATCATAGACAGTAACATTGACATCCATTGATTTGCTTTCATCTCAAGGCAGCAGAGGCTATAGTGTGTAGCTAGCTGCTAGGGTGTAGTGAGGGTGAGAGACTGGCTGGAACATTGTTCATTAGAGCTGTTTTCATCAGCAGCCAGAGTTAGGGTTGACTGAGTTCATTAGAGCTGTTTTTATTAGCAGTCGGCGGCAGGGTTAAAGGATGGAGGCACTCTGTGCTGACAGGAAGGACTGTTCACCCAAACCCTGACCTCTAGTCTATTCAAAGAGAGCTTGACATCAACAACTATTCACAAGACACAGAGCAGACAGGAGGAGAGAGAGATCGGGACACATAGCCAACAATAGGTTTGATATACTTGCTGTTTAATGGTTCCCTACCCCAGACAGATTCAATAGTAACTCCTGGACTGTGACAAAGATATTCAAAGAAAATTAATTGTGCCTTTCTGGTTTGTGGTGGGACTTACAACCAATAAGAACAGCAGTTGCCATGGTAGCCACGGTGTTGGGGGCATCGCTCAGGTTCAACATGTGTCCTGAGAGTCCATTCAGCTCGTCCACAGCAAACTTAAACATGAAGGGTACCATCACGTTGGTCATCTAGAGAGCAAGAGAGAGAGAGAGAGAGAGAGAGGGGGATGAGGAGGAGGGAGAGAGAGAGAGGGAGACAGAGAGAGAGAGAGGGGGATGAGGAGGAGGGAGAGAGAGAGAGGGAGACAGAGGGGGATGAGGAGGCGAGAGAGAGAGAGAGAGAGAGAGAGAGGGGATGAGGAGGGAGAGAGAGAGAGAGAGAGAGAGGGGGATGAGGAGGAGAGAGAGAGAGAGCAAGAGAGAGAGAGGGATGAGGAGGAGGGAGAGAGAGAGAGAGAGGGAGAGAGAGATGAGAGAGAGAGAGGGGATGAGAGAGAGAGAGAGAGAGAGCAAGAGAGAGAGAGGGATGAGGAGGAGGGAGAGAGAGAGAGGGGGATGTGGAGGAGGGAGAGAGAGAGAGAGAGAGAGAGAGAGAGAGAGAGAGAGAGAGAGAGAGAGAGAGAGAGAGAGAGAGAGAGAGAGAGAGAGAGAGAGAGAGAGAGAGAGAGAGAGAGAGAGAGAGAGAGAGAGAGAGAGAGAGAGAGAGAGAGAGAGAGAGAGAGAGAGAGAGAGAGAGAGAGAGAGAGAGAGAGAGAGAGAGAGAGAGAGAGGGGGATGTGGAGGAGGGAGAGAGAGAGATGTGGAGGAGGGAGAGAGAGAGAGAGAGAGAGAGAGAGAGAGAGAGAGAGAGAGAGAGAGAGAGAGAGAGAGAGGGGGATGAGGAGGAGGGAGAGCAAAAGATAGCGAGAGACAGGAGAGAGTTGTGAAAACATTCATTTCCACTCTTCTGATGGTAGAAGGGTTAAGGCTGGCTGTGTGTATTAATATCCTTGTGGGGAGATCCCTAAAAAAAAGGGGGGGGGGAAATCAACATTACACAACTAAGCTAACAGTTACAGAAATCAGGAAGGCAGACAGGCTCTATAGACCTCTATATCTACAGTGCATTCTGAAAGTATTCAGACCCCTTGACTTTTTCCACATTTTGTTACGTTACAGCCTTATTCTAAAATGAATTAAATAAAATAGTTTTACTAATCTACAAACAATACCCCATAATGACAACGCGATAATGGGTTTTTAGAAATTTTTGCCAACGTATTAAAAATCTAAAACAGTAATACCTTATTTACGTAAGTATTCAGACCCTTTGCTTTGAGACTCGAAATTGAGCTCAGGTGCATCCTGTTTCCATTGATCATCCTTGAGATGTTTCTACAACTTGATTGGAGTCCACCTGTGGTAAATTCAATTGGTTGGAGGTTGGACATGATTTGGAAAGGCACACACCTATCTATATAAGGTCCCACAGTTGGCAGTGCATGTCAGAGCAAAACCCAAGCCATGAGGTCGAAGAATTTGTCCGTAGAGTTCCGAGACAGGATTGTGTCGAGGCACAAATCTGGTGATGGGATACCAAAACATTTCTACAGCATTGAAGGTCCCCAAGAACACAGTGGCCTCCATCATTCTTAAATGGAATAAGTTTGGAACCACCAAGACTCTTCCTAGAGCTGGCCGCCCGGCCAAAGTGAGCAATCGGGGGAGAAGGGCCTTGGTCAGGTAGGTGACCAAGAACCCGATGGTCACTCTGACAGAGCTCCAGAGTTCCACTGTGGAGATGGGAGAAACTTCCAGAAGGACAACCATCTCTGCAGCACACCACCAATCAGGCCTTTATAGAAGAGTGGCCAGATGGAAGCCACTCCTCAGTAAAAGGCACATGATAGCCCGCTTGGAGTTTGCCAAAAGGCACCTAAAGACTCTCAGACCATGAGAAACAAGATTCTCTGATCTGATGAAACCAAGATTGAACTCTTTGGCCTGAATGCCAAGCGCCATGTCTGGAGGAAACCTGGCACCATCCCTACGGTGAAGCATGGTGGTGGCAGCATCATGCTGTGGGGATGTTTTTCAGCGGCAGGGACTGGGAGACTAAGTCATAACCTACATTTGTGTTTTGTTTTTACATATTGGTAGCTAGAGTCGTTCTAGGAATTCGGGACATGGGTGACTAGTTAACGTTAGCTTGGCTCTCTCTGTGTGTTCGTGCCGTGAAAGGAGGGGTTTCTTCTTTGTCTGAAAGCAATGGCTAGCTAGTATGCTAACTATTCTAGCTAACTAACTGGCTGAATAAGTTGACGACGGACTCGCTCATGCTGTCGGGACTAACTCACAACGTTAGACACGGACGATCTGCTTGGCGTGTTGACACACTGGTGGTTTGTTGTGGCCGAGTATTGGTGCTAAACCGTGTTGTTGGAGTCCGGCATGCTAGCTGGCGGTGGCATCTTATGACTAGGTACCCTGGACGATTTTCACGGAAGAATACTGTACCAAGTTAGCTAGCTGAATAAACTAAGTTAGTCTATTCCTAGAAAACATTGAACCGCTGTAGTTTACAACAATTATAGTTTCTGAGGTGGAAGTTGGGAGAGTTATATTTGGGTGTTGTGGTGAGGGAGACCCCGCTCTCTCCTTTCCCAGATGTTTAGTTCATTTCATTCCGATCTCCTTTGCATTATTGTAGCCATTTTCTGTAGCCTGTCAACTATGCCTCTGCCTATCCCTGTTCTCTCCTCTCCGCACAGGCTATACAAACGCCTCACACCGCGTGGCTGCTGCCTCTCTAACCTGGTGGTCCCTGCACGCACCACCCATGTGGAGTTCCAGGTCTCAGGTAGCCTCTGGAACTGACGTTCTGCTGCCAACAAGGCAGAGTTCATCTCAGCCTATGCTACCCTCCAGTCCCTCGACTTCTTGGCGCTGACAGAAACATGGATTACCACTGAAAACAGTGCTACTCCTACTGCTCTCTCCTCGTCTGACCATGTGTTCTCGCATACCCCGAGAGCATCTGGTCAGAGGGGTGGTGGCACAGGAATCCTCATCTCTCCCAAGTGGACATTCTCTATTTTTCTCCTGACCCATCTGTCTATCTCCTCATTTGAATTCCATGCTGTCACAGTCACTAGCCCATTTAAGCTTAACATCCTTGTCATTTATCGCCCTCCAGGTTCCCTTGGAGAGTTCATTAATGAGCTTGACGCCTTGATAAGTTCCTTTCCTGAGGATGGCTCACCCCTCACAGTTCTGGGGGACTTCAACCTCCCTACCTCTACCTTTGACTCATTTCTCTCTGCCTCCTCCTTTCCACTCCTCTCCTCTCCTCTTTTGACCTCACCCTCTCACCGTCCCCCCCTACTCACAAGGCAGGCAATACGCTTGACCTCATCTTTACTAGATGCTGTTCTTCTACTAATCTCACTGCAACTCCCCTCCATGTCTCCGACCACTACTTTGTATCCTTTTCTCTCTCCTCCAACACTACTAACTCTGCCCCTACTCAGATGGTAATGCGCCGTCGCAACCTTCGCTCTCTCTCCCGCTACTCTCTCCTCTTCCATCCTATCATCTCTTCCCTCTGCTCAATCCTTCTCCCTCCAATCTCCTGATTCTGCCTCCTCAACCCTCCTCTCCTCCCTCTCTGAATCTTTTGACTCTCTGTCCCCTATCCTCCCGGCCGGCTCGGTTTTCCTCTCCAGCTCCGTGGCTTGATGACTCATTGCGAGCTCACAGAACAGAGCTCCGGGCAGCCGAGCGGAAATTGAGGAAAACTAGACTCCCTGCGGACCTGGCATCTTTTCACTCCCTCCTCTCTACATTTTCTTCATCTGTTTCTGCTGCTAAGGCCACTTTCTACCACTCTAAATTCCAAGCATCTGCCTCTAACCCTAGGAAGCTCTTTTCCACCTTCTCCTCCCTGCTGACGGACTGCCCGTTCCATGATCTCGCCATCACGGTTGACAACTCCGTTGTGTCCTCCTCCCAGAGTGCGAAGAGCCTTGGCGTGACCCTGGACAACACCTTGTTGTTCTCCGCTAACATCAAGGCGGTGACCCGATCCTGTAGGTTTATGCTCTACAACATTCGGAGAGTACGACCCTGCCTTACACAGGAAGCGGCACAGGTCCTAATCCAGGCACTTGTCATCTCCCGTCTGGATTACTGCAACTCGCTGTTGGCTGGGCTCCCTGCCTGTGCCATTAAACCCCTACAACTCATCCAGAATGCCGCAGCCCGTCTGGTGTTCAACCTTCCCAAGTTCTCACACGTCACCCCCTCCTCCGCACACTCCACTGGAGCTGTGAGGGGAACGGCACCTCCGTACCTTCAGGCTCTGATCAGTCCCTACGCCCAAACGAGGGCATTGCGTTCATCCACCTCTGGCCTGCTGGCTCCCCTACCTCTGCGGAAGCACAGTTCCCGCTCAGCCCAGTCAAAACTGTTCGCTGCTCTGGCACCCCAATGGTGGAACAAGGTCCCTCACCGCATGCCAGGACAGGGGAGTCACTCACCACCTTCTGGAGACATTTGAAACCCCACCTCTTTAAGGAATACCTGGGATAGGATAAAGTAATCCTTCTACCCCCCCTTACCCCACTCCCCCAAAAAAAGAAAAAACATTGTAAAGTGGTTGTCCCACTGGCTATAAGGTGAATGCACCAATTTGTAAGTCGCTCTGGATAAGAGCGTCTGCTAAATGACGTAAATGTTAATGAAACATCCTGGGATTTTTTAAAATAAATATGCAAAAATGTCTGAAAACCTGTTTTTGCTTTGTCACTATGGGGAATTGTGTGTATATTGATGAGGGAAAAAACCATTTAATCCATTTTAGAATAAGGCTGTAACGTAAAAAACTGTGGAAAAAGTCAAGCGGTCTGAATACTTTCCGAATGCACTGTATATGAGTGACTGTCAAAGCTGGGATCGAGAGACTGAAAAACAGCCATCACTAGCACATTAGAGGCTGCTGCCTATAGACAGACTAGAAATCACTTTAAGAAATGTCAAACTAGTCACTTTAATAATGTTTACATATCTTGCACTACTCATCTCATATGTATATACTGCATTCTATTCTATAATATTCTACTGTATCTTAGTCCATGCTGCTCTGTCATTGCTTGTCCATATATGTATATATTCTTAATTCCACTCCTTATTGAGTATATGTTGGAAAATTGTTAGATATTACTTGTTAGATATTACTGCACTGTCGGAGCTAGAAACAAGCATTTCGCTACACCCGCTATAACATCTGCTAAACACGTGTATGTGACCAATACACCACCTCCTGCTGTTATGTTGGGTACCTACGGTCTAAAAAATATATGTTACGAAATATACACTGCTCAAAAAAATAAAGGGAACACTTAAACAACACATCCTAGATTTGAATGAATGAAATAATCTTAAATACATTTTTCTTTACATAGTTGAATATGCTGACAACAAAATCACACAAAAATTATCAATGGAAATCAAATGTACCAACCCATGGAGGTCTGGATTTGGAGTCACCCTCAAAATTAAAGTGGAAAACCACACTACAGGCTGATCCAACTTTGATGTAATGTCCTTAAAACAAGTCAAAATGAGGCTCAGTAGTGTGTGTGGCCTCCACGTGCCTGTATGATCTCCCTACAACGCCTGGGCATGCTCCTGATGAGGTGGCGAATGGTCTCCTGAGGGATCTCCTCCCAGACCTGGACTAAAGCATCCGCCAACTCCTGGACAGTCTGTGGTGCAACGTGGCGTTGGTGGATGGAGCGAGACATGATGTCCCAGATGTGCTCAATTGGATTCAGGTCTGGTGAACGGGCGGGCCAGTCCATAGCATCAATGCCTTCCTCTTGCAGGAACTGCTGACACACTCCAGCCACATGAGGTCTAGCATCGTCTTGCATTAGGAGGAACCCAGGGCCAACCGCACCAGCATATGGTCTCACAAGGGGTCTGAGGATCTCATCTCGGTACCTAATGGCAGTCAGGCTACCTCTGGCGAGCACATGGAGGGCTGTGCGGCCCCCCAAAGAAATGCCACCCCACACCATGACTGACCCACTGCCAAACCGGTCATGCTGGAGGATGTTGCAGGCAGCAGAACGCTCTCCATGGCGTCTCCAGACTCTGTCACGTCTGTCACATGTGCTCTGTGTGAACCTGCTTTCATCTGTGAAGAGCACAGGGCGCCAATGGCGAATTTGCCAATCTGGTGTTCTCTGGCAAATGCCAAACGTCCTGCACGGTGTTGGGCTGTAAGCACAACCCCCACCTGTGGACGTCGGGCCCTCATACCACCCTCATGGAGTCTGTTTCTGACCGTTTGAGCAGACACATGCACATTTGTGGCCTGCTGGAGGTCATTTTGCAGGGCTCTGGCAGTGCTCCTCCTGCTCCTCCTTGCACAAAGGCGGAGGTAGCAGTCCTGCTGCTTGGTTGTTGCCCTCCTACGGCCTCCTCCACGTCTCCTGATGTACTGGCCTGTCTCCTGGTAGCGCCTCCATGCTCTGGACACTACGCTGACAGACACAGCAAACCTTCTTGCCACAGCTCGCATTGATGTTCCATCCTGGATGAGCTGCACTACCTGAGCCACTTGTGTGGGTTGTAGACTCCGTCTCATGCTACCACTAGAGTGAAAGCACCGCCAGCATTCAAAAGTGACCAAAAAGTGACCAAAACATCAGCCAGGAAGCATAGGAACTGAGAAGTGGTCTGTGGTCACCACCTGCAGAACCACTTCTTTATTGGGGGTGTCTTGCTAATTGCCTATAATTTCCACCTGTTGTCTATTCCATTTGCACAACAGCATGTGACATTTATTGTCAATCAGTGTTGCTTCCTAAGTGGACAGTTTGATTTCGCAGAAGTGTGATTGACTTGGAGTTACATTGTGTCGTTTAAGTGTTCCCTTTATTTTTTTGAGCAGTGTATATTTGAAACAATTCAATGACATTGCTAAAATAAAGGTTTAAGGAAATAGTCAGGCACCACATTACTACAAGACGAAACAGCTCAATCAAGCATGATGGTCTTGTAAGTATAAAAGCAAAACTTGCTTTCATATAATAAAAAATAATTTTAAAAAACTTGAAGGATTGGCAATGTCTTAGTGTGGGAAGACATTGTGACTCCTCCTCTAAGAGTATGAATTATATACCTACCTGCTTACACATTGTTGAGGATCATGGAGGGGACTATGGTGACGAGTGATGTAGTGCATTCTTACATAGCGGCTTGCGAAAGTATTCACCCCGCTTGGTATTTTTCCTATTTTGTTGCCTTACAACCTGGAATTTAAATTGATTTTTGGGGGGTTTGTATCATTTCATTTCCACAACAAGCCTACCACTTTGAAGATGAAAAATGTTTTATTGTGAAACAAACAAGAAATAAGACAAAGGAAAGAGAAAACTTGAGCATGCGTGACTATTCACCCCCCCAAAGTCAATACTTTGTAGAGCCACCTTTTGCAGCAATTACAGCTGCATGTATCTATAAGCTTGGCACATCTAGCCACTGAGATTTTTGTCCATTCTTCAAGGCAAAACTGCTCCAGCTCCTTCAAGTTGGATGGGTTCCGCTGGTGTACAGCAATCTTTAAGTCATACCACAGATTCTCAATTGGATTGAGGTCTGGGGTTTGACTAGGCCATTCCAAGACATTTAAATGTTTCTTAAACCACTCAAGTGTTGCTTTAGCAGTATGCTTAGGGTAATTGTCCTGCTGGAAGGTGAACCTCCGTCCCAGTCTCAAATCTCTGGAAGACTGAAACAGGTTTCCCTCAAGAATTTCACTGTATTTAGCGCCATCCACCATTCCTTCAATTCTGACCAGTTTCCCAGTCCCTGCTGATTTAAAATCATCCCCACAGCATGATGCTGCCACCACCATGCTTCACTGTGGAGAGGGTATTCTCGGGGTGATGAGGTGTTGGGTTTGCACCAGACATAGCGTTTTCTTGATGGCCAAAAAGCTCGATTTTAGTCTCATCTGACCAGAGTACCTTCTTCCATATGTTTGGGGAGTCTCCCACATGCCTTTTGGTGAACACCAAACGTGTTTGCTTATTTTTTTATTTAAGCAATGACTTTTTTTCTGGCCACTCTTCCGTAAAGCCCAGCTCTGTGGAGTGTACGGCTTAAAGTGGTCCTATGGACAGATACTCCAATCTCCGCTGTGGAGCTTTGCAGCTCCTTCAGGGTTATCTTTGGTCTCTTTGTTGCCTCTCTGATTAATACCCTCCTTGCCTGGTCCGTGAGTTTTGGTGGGCGGCCCTCTCTTGGCAGGTTTGTGGTGGTGCCATATTCTTTCAATTTTTTAATAATGGATTTTTAAATGGTGCTCCGTGGGATGTTCAAAGTTTCTGATATTTTTTTATAACCCAACCCTGATCTGTACTTCTCCACAACTTTGTCCCTGACCTGTTTGGAGAGCTCCTTGGTCTTCATGGTGCCGCTTGCTGTGTGGTGTCCCTTGCTTAGTGGTGTTGCAGACTGTGGGGCCTTTCAGAACAGAGATATATATATATATATATATATATATATACATACATACACACACACACACTGAGATCATGTGACACTTAGATTGCACACAGGTGGACTATATTTAACGAATGATGTGAATTCTGAAGGTAATTACTTTTTGCAAGGCACTGTAGGTATTCCTTTGGCCCAAGTGGGTGAGGGCAGTGTGGAGGGCAGTAGAGATCGCTTTATCTGTGGATCTGTTGGGGCAGTATGTAAGTAAGCCCTGCCACATTCGATGAGCATCAGAGGCGGTGTAATAGGATTCGATCTTAGTCCTGTATTGACGCTTTGCCTGTTTGATGGCTCGTCTTTCTAAAATCGGGCACACAACAATACAGCCCAATAGTCAATGAACGAACGACACTTTACATTTTCCAGCTTTAACCCTCTCAAACTGGGGGCTGAGTGACCCTCTGCTGCCTGGACAACAGAAACAGCCAAAACAACCCAACTTCTGCTACGACTGATACGATGGATGGGGTCTTTTACAATTATAAAAAGGTGAAAATAATCCTTGTTTAAACACACCTTGCCAATCTAGACATGGCATCTGGTGAAATAGACAGAGGTTGAGATAGAGACATCTGGTCAGCGAGACGGGGATACTCTGTGCTAGCCCTCAGGCTATGGCAGGACAGGGGCCGATACAGATACCTACACTAAAACAAGCTTGAAAACCAGACAGACAACACCGTAATAGAGGATTTAAGGAGAATATAAGGATTACAATGCAAAGATCGGAGGAGCGGTCAATGTGTCATGCTGTGTTGTATCAGGATATGATCATGTGACTTGTTGTTCAGGGTGTAAATTAGAGAGTCAATGAGGAAACAGATGTAATATGAACTGAATGTTATGTTGTAGCCTCAAAATAGTAGGCTTGGGCGGTATACTGAAAGTATGATTTTAAATACCTTAGTAACCTTCTAGTTTATAAGCAGTTGCTGTGGCATGACCTCAAGAGAGCGGTTCACAATAGAAATCCCAAGAATATTGCTGAACTAAAACAGTTTTGTAATAATAATAATAATAATAATAATAATAATAATAATAATATGCCATTCAGCAGACGCTTTTATCCAAAGCGACTTACAGTCATATGCGCATACATTTTTGTGTATAGGTGGTCCCGGGGATCGAACCCACTACCTTGGCGTTACAAGCGCCGTGCTCTACCAGCTGAGCAATTGTCCATAATTGGAATGGTCCAGAATTCCTCCTGACCGTTGGTCTGATCCGCAACTACAGAATACATTTGGTTGAGGTTATTGCTGCCAAAGGAGGGTCAACCAGTTATTAAATCCAAGGGTTCACATACTTTTCCCACCCTGCACGGTGAATGTTTACATGGTGTGTTCAATAAATACATGAAAACGCATAATTCTTTGTGTTATTAGTTTAAGCAGACTGTGTTTTGTCTATTGTTGAGACTTAGATGATCAGATCAAATTTTATGACCAATTTATGCAGAAATCCAGGTAATTCCAAAGGGTTCACATACTTTTTCTTGCCGCTGTACCTTAATTAGGTAAGTATTCACCCGAGTCAATACGTATTAGAAACACCATTGGCAGCGATTCCAGCTGTGAGTCTTAGGTGAGTCTCTAAAAGCGTTCCACAGCTGGATTGTACAATATCTGCCCACTATTCTTCAAGCTCTGCCAAGATGTTAGGGATCATGGGCTAGACAGCAATGTTCAAGTCTTACCATAGATTTTCAATCAGATTTAAGTCAAAACTGTAATTTGGCCACTCAGGAACATTCACTTTCTTCTTGGTAAGCAATTCCAGTGTAGATTTCGCTTTGTGTTGTAGGTTATTGTCCGGCTGAAAGGTGAATTCCTCTCCCAGTGTCTGGTGTAAAGCAGACTGAAGCAGGCTTTGCTCTGGGTAAAGCAGACTGAAGCAGGCTTTGCTCTAGGATTTTGCCTGTGCTTAGCTCCATCCCATTTTCATCCTGAAAAACTCCCCAGTCTTCGCCAATGTCAAGAATACCCATACCATGAAGCAGCCACCACCATGGTTGAAAATAAGTTACTCAGTGATGTGTTGTGTTGGATTTGCCCCAAACATAAAGTGTATTAATTTGCTGTGTTTTGTTGCAGTATTACTTTAGTGCCTTGTTGCATGTTTTGGAATATGCTTTATTCATTTAGATCATTATTGTGGAATCACCACAATATTGTTGATCCATCCTCAGTTCTCTCCCATCACAGCCAATGAAATCTGTAGCCATTTTAAAAATCACCAATGGCCTCATGATGACATCCCTAAGCAGTTTCCTTCCTGTCCTGCAGCTCAGTTCAGAAGGTCGAGTGCATCTGATGTGTCCGAGGTGGCTTACAGGGTTTTCCTGGTCGGCTATACAGACAATATTTCAGCTGGGTACTAGCGCCCCTAGTCAGAAAAAAGTCTGCAGAGCCCTCTCCCGCTAGAATTAACCTAACATAGCAGGCGTAAAAGAAAAACCTGAGCGGAGTTCCCACATCCGGTTTTCAGCGTGCCGTTTCCCCCAGAAAACTAGAAGAATACGGTTGTTGGCAACTCCGATAAGGGTGCGCTAGAATGAATTATACCACTTTTTCTATTTGGCTCCAAAAACAGTTTAATACATCATCCACAGCGTCATTATTAACTTGACCATGCTTAAAGAGATATTCAATGTCTGATTTGTTATTGTTAACCATCTACCAATCACTGCCCTTCTTTATGAGGGTTTCAAAAAGCTCCCTGGTCTTTGTAGTTGAATCTGTGCTTGAAATTCAATACTTGACTGAGGGACCTTAGAGATGTTGTATGTACGGGGGACAGAGCCCTATTATTTCACACAGAGTGAGTCCATATAATTTAAGTGATTTGTTAAGCCACATTTTACTCCTGAACTACATTTTAATTATTTAATTGTTATTCATTTGTAGAAATGTGTAGAATTTTATTTTCACTTTAACATTATGGAGTATTGTGTAAATCAATTACAAAAAAAATGACAAATATATTTCAATCCCACATCGTAACGCAACAAAATGTGAAAGGTGTTTGAGGTGTAGGCTTTCTACCTTGGCTCCAGCCAGCAGCCCCAGGGCGATGGCTACTCTAGCCCGTAGATCAGGCCGGTCCTTGGGCCACACGTAGGACAACATGTTAGACAGGATGGTCCTGGAATTCACCTCCTTCAACTGCCACCAGGACACAACAAGGAAAAAAAACACTGTTAGATGACATAACATTGCTTATTCACATGGCTCAGGTTGGAAGAGCATGGAGGTTGCAAAGACAGGGATTGTGGGTTCGATTCCCGCTGGGGCCTCCCACACACGAAAAATGTATGCACACATGACTATAAGTCGCAACGGATAAAAGTGCCTGCTAAATGGCATCAATGATTATTTATATGTTTTCCTCCTAACTGTGACCACGTATCCTCTAACTTGACAAGACGTTGGAAAAAGCTTCACTTGTCCAAAACACAGACAAATAATACTCAGAGGAAACATGTGCCTGAAGCAGTAGCTCATTTATTTTAACCATTGATGACGAAGGCTGCTTTTATAACAATATGGCAAGACATTGTGCACTGGTAGTCCAATATGATCCTGTAGTTCTCTCTTTCCAAATTGGTTTGACAGACAGGGAAGAGAAAACTAGAGGCCCCTGGCCTGTGGCTGCTGCCCAGCCCCCCCAGGGGACCCACTCTGACACCTGATGCTTGTTGTGGGGGTGTGTGTAAACCCAGAGGATGGGGATCAGACCGGCCATCTGTCTCCAGGTGGACACGGAGAGCCTGCCTGACACTACATCTCCCAGGGGGCCGTGGGGCTGGGCAGCAGCAGCCCATAGAGATAGAAAGAGGGCTCTAGATGGACATTGTCATCAAGGGCTTCCACTATTTTAAAGTAGTCATCCGAGTGGGGATTCCAATGGGATGGGAGCGTTCAGCCAATGATCAGAGCTTTGTCTTCAAGTAGCGTTGCCTATGATTTGTAAATGGCTTTAAGCAATCTCTGCCATCTAGTGGCCACAATAAATGAATGACAACATTTGGTTCAGGACACCAGCACTGCAGGTGCCGGTAAATAATCAATTTTAGCTTTGCACTTAATAACAAAATAGACTACTTTAAAATGGAGATAGCCTCGAAGGTGCTGCCCATGTCGCAGACGCCATAATGACATAGATACAAAGATGAGTCCTCTATATATCTCTATGCTACAGACCTGACTCCAGGAAGACCAAGAGAGCCTCTCCGACATCACATCCCCCAGGGGGCCGTGGGGCTGCCAGCCAAGCTGAGGGGGCAGCACAACATGGCTGTCATCTCATCTGAGGAGCCAAGATGGTTGTTTACCTGCTCTGTCAGCCAGCTGCCACAGGGGCCTGGACTGGCGACTGGCTAGGGGGGTCTGACTCTGGGGGGTCTGAGCAGCAACACCAAGCTGATTATAGTAATATATATATATATAATAATAATAATAATAATAATGTGTATACCGAAACTTCTGTACTTTCTATACAAAAAATAATGGTTTGGTACTAGAATTTTTGTTATGTTCAGTACTTCTGTCAAACGCATCTGACGTGATTGAAAGGGTCAAGACTGTCGATCAGATCTCCACTTCCGCATCCATTACTACTGTCTGGCTGCATGTACAGTGGGGGAAAAAAGTATTTAGTCAGCCACCAATTTTGTGCAAGTTCTCCCACTTAAAAAGATGAGAGAGGCCTGTAATTTATCATCATAGGTACACGTCAACTAGATTTTCTATGGGGTTGAGATCTGGAGACTGGCTAGGCCACTCCAGGACCTTGAAATGCTTCTTACGAAGCCACTCCTTCGTTGCCCGGGCGGTGTGTTTGGGATCATTGTCATGCTGAAAGACCCAGCCACGTTTCATCTTCAATGCCCTTGCTGATGGAAGGAGGTTTTCACTCAAAATCTCACGATACATGGCCCCATTCATTCTTTCCTTTACACAGATCAGTCGTCCTGGTCCCTTTGCAGAAAAACAGCCCCAAAGCATGATGTTTCCACCCCCATGCTTCACAGTAGGTATGGTGTTCTTTGGATGCAACTCAGCATTCTTTGTCCTCCAAACACGACGAGTTGAGTTTTTACCAAAAAGTTCCATTTTGGTTTCATCTGACCATTCTCCCAATCCTCTTCTGGATCATCCAAATGCACTCTAGCAAACTTCAGACGGGCCTGGACATGTACTGGCTTAAGCAGGGGGAAACATCTAGCACTGCAGGATTTGAATCCCTGGCGGCGTAGTGTGTTACTGATGGTAGGCTTTGTTACTTTGGTCCCAGCTCTCTGCAGGTCATTCACTATGTCCCCCGTGTGGTTCTGGGATTTTTGCTCACCGTTCTTGTGATCATTTTGACCCCACGGGGTGAGATCTTGCGTGGAGCCCCAGATCGAGGGAGATTATCAGTGGTCTTGTATGTCTTCCATTTCCTAATAATTGCTCCCACAGTTGATTTCTTCAAACCAAGCTGCTTACCTATTGCAGATTCAGTCTTCCCAGCCTGGTGCAGGTCTACAATTTTGTTTCTGGTGTCCTTTGACAGCTCTTTGGTCTTGGCCATAGTGGAGTTTGGAGTGTGACTGTTTGAGGTTGTGGACAGGTGTCTTTTATACTGATAACAAGTTCAAACAGGTGCCATTAATACAGGTAACGAGTGGAGGACAGAGGAGCCTCTTAAAGAAGAAGTTACAGGTCTGTGAGAGCCAGAAATCTTGCTTGTTTGTAGGTGACCATATACTTATTTTCCACCATCATTTGCAAATAAATTCATAAAAAATCCTACAATGTGATTTTCTGGAAATATTTTTCTCAATTTGTCTGTCATAGTTGACGTGTACCTATGATGAAAATTACAGGCCTCTCTCATCTTTTTAAGTGGGAGAACTTGCACAATTGGTGGCTGACTAAATACTTTTTTCCCCCACTGTATATACATACATATCCCTCTGGTCCTATCCTGCCCTCTGGTCCTATCCTGCCCTCTGGTCCTATCCTGCCCTCTGGTCCTATCCTGCCCTCTGGTCCTATCCTGCCCTCTGGTCCTATCCTGCCCTCTGGTCCTATCCTGCCCTCTGGTCCTATCCTGCCCTCTGGTCCTATCCTGCCCTCTGGTCCTATCCTGCCCTCTGGTCCTATCCTGCCCTCTGGTCCTATCCTGCCCTCTGGTCCTATCCTGCCCTCTGGTCCGCTGTGAAATTATTTATACTTTTACTTTTGGTACTTAAATATATTTAAAACCAAAAACTTTTACTCAAGTAGTATTTTGCTTGGTGACTTCCATTTGAGTCATTTTCTATTAAGGTATCTTTAAATTTTACTCAAGTATGATAATTGGGTACTTTTTCCACCACTGCTTTAAATCACAGGATCTCAGAAAATATGACAATCGGTTGTTTTGAATTAATTAACACAATTAGTTGGCTATGAAAATAAAGGTGACCCTTTCCCTGCAGAATTGAGTTAGGAACAAAATTAATGATCAACTATTTTCTCTCTGTTTACATGCTGATCGTGGAGCAAATGTTTTTTGTATGTTCTGTTTTCTGTGAATTAACCAATGATATCAGGCCACACCTGGCCATGATTACAGACACCTGTGCGTGTCCTTTGACACTATATAAACTAGTGACCCTCAGTGTTTGTCATTATACCCTGATGAAGACAGCTTGTCTGTGGAAACGTTGGTTATTAAATGATTGCATCTGAGCTCCTAGAGTGTGAGACGTGGAGCTAATAAAAGAAAATGCTTCTGTTATAAGACGTTTGGAAGTTCTATTTTTCTTACCACATTTTTGGGGTCTGCGTTAAGTCTTCCACCTGCATTACCGTGCCAACATGTCCGCTCTGTCACCTGCAAATGCTGTGAGCAAGCACAGACATACACACACCATTACAACTAGTGTCTTGAGAGTTCATATTCAAGCGTAATCGTTTCTGATATCGTAAATGGCAAAGGCTACAATAACAATCAAAATGTACCTTTGCAGCTTCCAGTATACGTCTGCTGTTGTCACTCCTGTTGACTGTCCATGTGGCTGTCCTCAGGTTGGGGCTCAGCTACAGAACAGGAGAGGAGAACAGCGGGGAGGAGAACAGCGGGGAGGAGAACAGTAGAGGAGAACAGCGGGGAGGAGAACAGTAGAGGAGAACAGCGGGGAGGAGAACAGTAGAGGAGAACAGCGGGGAGGAGAACAGTAGAGGAGAACAGCGGGGAGGAGAACAGTAGAGGAGAACAGCGGGGAGGAGAACAGTAGAGGAGAACAGCGGGGAGGAGAACAGCGGGGAGGAGAACAGTAGAGGAGAACAGCGGGGAGGAGAACAGTAGAGGAGAACAGTAGAGGAGAACAGCGGGGAGGAGAACAGCGGGGAGGAGAACAGCGGGGAGGAGAACAGCGGGGAGGAGAACAGCGGGGAGGAGAACAGCGGGGGAGGAGAACAGCGGGGAGGAGAACAGCGGGGAGGAGAACAGCGGGGAGGAGAACAGCAGGGAGGAGAACAGTAGAGGAGAACAGCAGGGAGGAGAACAGTAGAGGAGAACAGCGGGGAGGAGAACAGTAGAGGAGAACAGTAGAGGAGAACAGTAGAGGAGAACAGCGGGGAGGAGAACAGTAGAGGAGAACAGCGGGGAGGAGAACAGTAGAGGAGAACAGCGGGGAGGAGAACAGCGGGGAGGAGAACAGTAGAGGAGAACAGCGGGGAGGAGAACAGTAGAGGAGAACAGCGGGGAGGAGAACAGTAGAGGAGAACAGCGGGGAGGAGAACAGCGGGGAGGAGAACAGCGGGGAGGAGAACAGCGGGGAGGAGAACAGTAGAGGAGAACAGCGGGGAGGAGAACAGTAGAGGAGAACAGCGGGGAGGAGAACAGTAGAGGAGAACAGCGGGGAGGAGAACAGTAGAGGAGAACAGCGGGGAGGAGAACAGCGGGGAGGAGAACAGCGGGGAGGAGAACAGCGGGGAGGAGAACAGTAGAGGAGAACAGCGGGGAGGAGAACAGCGGGGAGGAGAACAGTAGAGGAGAACAGCGGGGAGGAGAACAGCGGGGAGGAGCTTGTTTCAGTAAACATTTACAGATCCAGACGGAACAGAAACAGAACCATTCCTTGTTGAAAGATTCCCCTCAGGGCTGAGAGATAAAACAGTGGGCCAAAGAGCATGTTAGTTCAAACACAGCCCGTTTCAGTTGAGGTCACAATGTACAGATAATATTTAACAGATCGTCTTTAGGAGACCGAGGTTAGGTGTTTGTGGTGGTGGTAACCCTTATTGATGACCTGTGGGTCGTTCCGTGTCCTTTCAGCCAGCCATGACACCCACCATATCAGAATGTTCTGAAATCCTTTCTGTAGTTAGAAACAGATCAAATTCCTACAACATTTTTGTTGTAATATAATTTGATTTGAGAAATTACGCTAATTGATTACACCCATATTGGCCATTTTAATTCATAGGATTCATATAATATTCAATAAATATTTAGTACCTAACATCTGATTTGGACCAAACTTTTTTTCTAACAATGAGTAAGACATGAGGAATCCAAAGAAATGGTAAAAAGCCAGTTACGGACCCCCCACACCATCCCACCCAAACAACCCGTACCAGTTCTGTCTAACAAGTAGTATGGCGCTGCGGCTCGGAGTATTGTTCCTTCATCCTATGTAAGCACCCTCTAATTATTATTTATTAAATTGGTTGTTGATCATTGCTAAACCATTTAAGTCGTGCCATACATTTTCAAGTAGATTTAGGTCAAAACTATAACTAGTGCACTCAGGAACATTTGCTCTCTTCTTGGTGAGCAACGCCAGCGTAGATTTGGCCTTGTGTTTTAGGTTATTGTCCTGCTGAAAGATGAATTCATCTCCCAGTGTCTGGAATGAAGCAGACAACCAGGTTTTCCTCTAGTCTCCCAGTGTCTGGTGGAAAGCAGACTGAACCAGGTTTTCCTCTAGGATTTTGCCTGTGGTTACCTCCATTCCATTTCTTATTTTTTTATCCTAAAAAAACTCCAGTCTTTAACAATTACAAGCATACCCATAACATGATGCAGCCACCACTATGCTATGGAGTGGTAGTCAGTAATGTGTTGTATTGGATTTGCCCCAAACATAACTCTGTATGCAGGACAAAAAGTGAATTGCTTTGTCACGTCTTTGTAGTATTACTTCAGTTCCAAGTTGCACAGGATGCATGTTTTGTTCTGTACAGGCTTCTTTTTCATTCCGTCAATTAGGTTAGTATTATGGAGTAACTACAATGTTAATCCATACTCAGTTTTCTCCTATCACAGCCATTAAACTTTGCAACTGTTTTAAAGTCACCATTGGCCTCATGGTGAAATCCCTGAGCGTTTTCCTTCCTCTCCGTCAACTAAGTTAAGAAGGGCGCCTGTATCTTTGTAGTGACTGGGTGTATTGATACACCATCTAAAGTGTAATTAATAACTTCACCATGCTCAAAGGGATAGTAAATGTCTGCTTTTTAATTTATTTATACCCATTTACCAATAGCTGCCCTTCTTTGCAAGGCGTTGGAAAACCTACCTGGTCTTTGTGGTTGAATCTGTGTTTGAAATTCACTGCTCGACTGAGGGACCTTACAGATAATTGTATGTGTGGGGTACAGAGACGATGTAGTCATTCAAAAATCATGTTAAACACTATTATTGCACACGGAGTGAGTCCATGTAACTTATTATGTGACTTGTTAAGCAAATTTGTACTCCTGAAGTTATTTAGGCCAAAACAAAGGGGTTGAATACTTACTGACTCAAGACATTTCCGCTTTTCATTTACTATTTTTCCAACTTGCATCAAGGCAAAGTGTGGAACAGCAGTCATAAAAAATTTGATATTTTGAAAACAGAGCCCAAGACAAGACCATGCATTTTTTATCCACATGTCATCTCTTCCCTACCCTCACTCCCCTCTGTTTGGTAGCAGGAATAGGGTCTTACATTGAAAGTAGGCCCATCTCCATAATGATACCAATAGAAAATAATAGCGGCAGGTAGCTTAGTGGGTAAGAGCGTTGTGCCAGTAACCGAAAGGTCACTGGTTCTAATCCCTGAGCCGACTAGGTGAAAAATCTGTCAATGTGCCCTTGAGCAAGGCACTTAACCCTTATTGCTCCTGTAAGTCGCTCTGGATAAGAGCGTCTGCTAAATGACAACAACAAAAAAATTAGCAATCTATATTTCCAAAAGCATGTGAGTCTCGTGTTCATATTTCACCACATCAAGGCTTTTGTAGCGGTCTATACGTGATCGAGCTAAATAAGGCTTACACTTCATTTAGGCTACATTATAGCATCCTAAATGTTTCTGATCAGTGATTGATCAGCGAACAAATAGATTAGCTAAACCACCTCCACTTAGCATATTTTCCCAGCCAGAGAATTAACCAAATATACAGACTGAGATTCAGTGAAACAAAATCATGTTGATCAAGACAAGTCAAAGGCTTTTGGTCGGGATTAGGCTACTAGGCTACTATGCTACTAAGATACTAAGCTACTAAGATACTAGGCTACTAAAATACTAGGCTACTAGGCTACTAAAATACTAGGCTACTAAGATACTAGGCTACTAGGCTACTAAGCTACTAGGCTACTAAGCTACTAGGCTACTAAGATACTAGGCTACTAAGATACTAGGCTACTAAGATACTAGGCTACTAGGCTACTAAAATACTAGGCTACTAAGATACTAGGCAACTAAGATACTAGGCTACTAGGCTACTAAGATAGTAGGCTACTAAGCTACTAGGCTACTAAGATACTAAGCTACTAGGCTACTAAGCTACTAGGCTACTAGGCTACTAAAATACTAGGCAACTAGGCTACTAAGCTACTAAGATACTAGGCTACTAGGCTACTAAGCTACTAGGCTACTAAGCTACTAGGCTACTAAGCTACTAGGCTACTAGGCTACTAAGATACTAAGCTACTAGGCTACTAAGATACTAGGCTACTAGGCTACTAAAATACTAGGCTACTAAGATACTAGGCAACTAGGCTACTAAGCTACTAAGATACTAGGCTACTAAGATAGTAGGCTACTAAGCTACTAGGCTACTAGGCTACTAAGCTACTAGGCTACTAAGCTACTAGGCTACTAAGATACTAGGCTACTAAGCTACTAAGATACTAGGCTACTAAGATACTAGGCTACTAAGATACTAGGCTACTAGGCTACTAAGCTACTAAGATACTAGGCTACTAGGCTACTAAGCTACTAAGATACTAGGCTACTAAGCTACTAGGCTACTAAGATACTAGGCTACTAAGATACTAGGCTACTAGGCTACTAAGCTACTAAGATACTAGGCTACTAAGCTACTAGGCTACTAAAATACTAGGCAACTAGGCTACTAAGATACTAAGCTACTAGGCTACTAAGCTACTAGGCTACTAAGCTACTAAGATACTAGGCTACTAGGCTACTAAAATACTAGGCTACTAAGATACTAGGCAACTAGGCTACTAAGCTACTAAGATACTAGGCTACTAGGCTACTAAGATACTAGGCTACTAAGATACTAGGCTACTAAGCTACTAGGCTACTAAGATACTAGGCTACTAAGATACTAGGCTACTAGGCTACTAAGCTACTAAGCTACTAAGCTACTAGGCTACTAGGCTACTAAGATACTAGGCTACTAAGCTACTAGGCTACTAAGATACTAGGCTACTAAGATACTAGGCTACTAGGCTACTAAGCTACTAGGCTACTAAGATACTAGGCTACTAAGCTACTAGGCTACTAAGATACTAGGCAACTAGGCTACTAAGCTACTAGGCTACTAGGCTACTAAGATAGTAGGCTACTAAGCTACTAGGCTACTAGGCTACTAAGCTACGAGGCTACTAAGCTACTAGGCTACTAGGCTACTAAGATACTAGGCTACTAAGATACTAGGCTACTAAGATACTAGGCTACTAAGATACTAGGCTACTAAGATACTAGGCTACTAAGATACTAGGCTACTAAGCTACTAAGATACTAGGCTACTAGGCTACTAAGCTACTAGGCTACTAGGCTACTAAGCTACTAAGATACTAGGCTACTAAGATACTAGGCTACTAAGCTACTAAGATACTAGGCTACTAAGCTACTAGGCTACTAAGATACTAGGCTACTAGGCTACTAAGCTACTAAGATACTAGGCTACTAGGCTACTAAGATACTAGGCTACTAAGATACTAGGCTACTAAAATACTAAGCAACAGCGAGTGAAGATCAAAATAATCCAGTTGTTTAGCAACATAACATGCTGAACAAATGTTCTGATCCAACTAGACAAGATGATCATGACTCACCTCAACTTAGTTAACATTTCCACAGCCTATTTGTAGCCTAACCAATATCCAAACGGTGATTCAGTGAAAATAAAAATCGGACATTAATTGTCTCAAAGCAGTGTGAAACGGTGCTGAAATAGTTGACCACACGCGGGTAGGCTATTGCTTCAAATGTATTATAACAAAATTGATGACTTTGGGAGTCTCAGTAAGCAACAATGTGATACCTTCAATTGCATTAGTCTACTTGATTCCAATATTTCCATCATTCAGTGATATTTATTCCCACAGCAATGATTTACCATCCAGTTGTAGTTAGAGAATATGTGCATGTGGTGGGTTATGTGAAGAGATGGGTGAAGAGACATGCCTCCCAAAGTTCACAGCTGGCGCTGCCTAGAAACCACCAAGAGCTTAAGCGCGTAGTGCTCTCCAACTCATCTCTGGACCTCCAAGCCAGTTCCACTGCATTGTTCCCCTCTAATCAGGGTCCAACTCATCTCTGGACCTCCAAGCCAGTTCCACTGCATTGTTCCCCTCTAATCAGGGTCCAACTCATCTCTGGACCTCCAAGCCAGTTCCACTGCATTGTTTCATTGTTCCCCTCTAATCAGGGTCCAACTCATCTCTGGACCTCCAAGCCAGTTCCACTGCATTGTTTCATTGTTCCCCTCTAATCAGGGTCCAACTCATCTCTGGACCTCCAAGCCAGTTCCACTGCATTGTTCCCCTCTAATCAGGGTCCAACTCATCTCTGGACCTCCAAGCCAGTTCCACTGCATTGTTTCATTGTTCCCCTCTAATCAGGGTCCAACTCATCTCTGGACCTCCAAGCCAGTTCCACTGCATTGTTCCCCTCTAATCAGGGTCAAACTCATCTCTGGACCTCCAAGCCAGTTCCACTGCATTGTTCCCCTCTAATCAGGGTCCAACTCATCTCTGGACCTCCAAGCCAGTTCCACTGCATTGTTTCATTGTTCCCCTCTAATCAGGGTCCAACTCATCTCTGGACCTCCAAGCCAGTTCCACTGCATTGTTCCCCTCTAATCAGGGTCCAACTCATCTCTGGACCTCCAAGCCAGTTCCACTGCATTGTTCCCCTCTAATCAGGGTCCAACTCATCTCTGGACCTCCAAGCCAGTTCCACTGCATTGTTTCATTGTTCCCCTCTAATCAGGGTCCAACTCATCTCTGGACCTCCAAGCCAGTTCCACTGCATTGTTTCATTGTTCCCCTCTAATCAGGGTCCAACTCATCTCTGGACCTCCAAGCCAGTTCCACTGCATTGTTTCATTGTTCCCCTCTAATCAGGGTCCAACTCATCTCTGGACCTCCAAGCCAGTTCCACTGCATTGTTCCCCTCTAATCAGGGTCCAACTCATCTCTGGACCTCCAAGCCAGTTCCACTGCATTGTTTCATTGTTCCCCTCTAATCAGGGTCCAACTCATCTCTGGACCTCCAAGCCAGTTCCACTGCATTGTTTCATTGTTCCCCTCTAATCAGGGTCCAACTCATCTCTGGACCTCCAAGCCAGTTCCACTGCATTGTTTCATTGTTCCCCTCTAATCAGGGTCCAACTCATCTCTGGACCTCCAAGCCAGTTCCACTGCAGTGTTTCATTGTTCCCCTCTAATCAGGGTCCAACTCATCTCTGGACCTCCAAGCCAGTTCCACTGCAGTGTTTCATTGTTCCCCTCTAATCAGGGTCCAACTCATCTCTGGACCTCCAAGCCAGTTCCACTGCAGTGTTTCATTGTTCCCCTCTAATCAGGGTCCAACTCATCTCTGGACCTCCAAGCCAGTTCCACTGCATTGTTTCATTGTTCCCCTCTAATCAGGGTCCAACTCATCTCTGGACCTCCAAGCCAGTTCCACTGCATTGTTCCCCTCTAATCAGGGTCCAACTCATCTCTGGACCTCCAAGCCAGTTCCACTGCATTGTTTCATTGTTCCCCTCTAATCAGGGTCCAACTCATCTCTGGACCTCCAAGCCAGTTCCACTGCATTGTTTCATTGTTCCCCTCTAATCAGGGTCCAACTCATCTCTGGACCTCCAAGCCAGTTCCACTGCATTGTTTCATTGTTCCCCTCTAATCAGGGTCCAACTCATCTCTGGACCTCCAAGCCAGTTCCACTGCAGTGTTTCATTGTTCCCCTCTAATCAGGGTCCAACTCATCTCTGGACCTCCAAGCCAGTTCCACTGCAGTGTTTCATTGTTCCCCTCTAATCAGGGTCCAACTCATCTCTGGACCTCCAAGCCAGTTCCACTGCAGTGTTTCATTGTTCCCCTCTAATCAGGGTCCAACTCATCTCTGGACCTCCAAGCCAGTTCCACTGCAGTGTTTCATTGTTCCCCTCTAATCAGGGTCCAACTCATCTCTGGACCTCCAAGCCAGTTCCACTGCAGTGTTTCATTGTTCCCCTCTAAACTGATTTAGACCTGGGGCAGCAGGTGTGTGTAATTAATGATCAGGTAGAACAGAAAACCATCGGGCTCCGGACCTCGTAGGGTCAGAGTTGAATTATTTATATTATTAATGCCCCTTGCGTAGTGCATGCCAATGCCACCTCAGCATTTCATACTAAGCAGTAGGCAGAACTCTACCGCAATCATGACTAGGTCGGTTTGGCGGAAATAAAAGTAGCGGCTTTGTCGTCTGCAATATCTTTCATATATAAAATGTTAAGCGGAAAAAACGAATTGGTTTGAAAGGTGTACAAGTAGCATTGAGTTACACAACCAATTTGTAGATACTTTAGGGTGATATGAAAATGCTAATATAGGTACCTTGTCGATAGACTGCTTACAGGAAAGCAACGTCATTTTGTAATTTGATGAACTATCCCTTTAGCATTGAGGGAGGAGGGGGTCTTCAAACTTTTATCACCATCAACTTTTAATAGCAGGAACAGCACCACCTAGTGGTCAGAACCTGGTATTATCAGGATGTAGGATGGGACATAAACCTAACAACTTCAATGACTATTGGGACAACTTCACTTATGTGTATTAAAATAGTACAAAGTTTAGTATTTGGTCCCATATTCATAGCACGCAATGACTACATCAAGCTTGTGACTACAAATTTGTTGATGCATTTGAGGTTTGTTTTGGTTGTGTTAAGATTATTTTGTGCCCAATAGAAATGAATGGTAAATAACGTATTGTGTCATTTTGGAGTCACTTTTATTGTAAATAAGAATAGAACGTTTCTAAACACATCTACATTAATGTGGATGTTACCATGGTTACGGTAATCCTGAATAAATTGTGAATAATGATGAGTGAGAAAGTCACAGATATCTCACTGCAGCACTTTAGCACAGATACAGTTGAAGTCGGAAGTTTACATACACTTAGGTTGGAATCATTAAAACTTGTTTTTCAACTACTCCACAAGTTTCTTGTTAACAAACTATAGTTTTGGCAAGTCGGTTAGGACATCTACTTTGTGCATGACACAAGTAATTTTTCCAACAATTGTTTAGAAGCTTCTGATAGGCTAATTGACATAATTTGAGTAAATTGGAGGTGTACCTGTGGATGTATTTCAAGGCCTACCTTAAACGCAGTGCCTCTTCGCTTGACATCATGGGAAAATCAAAAGAAATCAGCCAAGACCTCCGAAAAAAAATTGTAGACCTCCACAAGTCTGGTACATCCTTGGGAGAAATTTCCAAACGCCTGAAGGTACCACGTTCATCTGTACAAACAATAGTACTCAAGTATAAACACCATGGGACCACGCAGCCATCATACCGCTCAGGAAGGAGATGCGTTCTGTCTCCTAGAGATGAACGTACTTTGGTGCGAAAAGTGCAAATCAATCCCAGAACAGCAGCAAAGGACCTCGTGAAGATGCTGGAGGAAACAAGAACAAAAGTATCTATATCCACAGTAAAACGAGTCCTATATCGACATAACCTGAAAGGCCGCTCAGCAAGGAAGAAGCCACTGCTCCAAAACCACCATAAAAAAGGCAGACTACGGTTTGCAACTGCACATGGGGACAAAGATCGTACTTTTTGGAGAAAAGTTATCTGGTCTGATGAAACAAAAATAGAACTGTTTGGCCATAATGACCATCGTTATGTTTTGAGGAAAAAGGGGAACGCTTGCAAGCCGAAGAACACCATCCCAACCTTGAAGCATGGGGGTGGCAGCATCATACTGTGGGGGTGCTTTGCCGCAGGAGTGACTGGTGCACTTCACAAAATAGATGGCATCATGAGGAAGGAAAATAATGTGGTTATATTGAAGTCAGGAAGTTTAAGCTTGGTCGCAAATGGGTCTTCCAAATGGACAATGACCCCAAGCATACTTCCAAAGTTGTGGCAAAATGGCTTAAGGACAACAAAGTCAAGGTATTGGAGTGGCCATCACAAAGCCCTGACCTCAATCCTATAGAAAATGTGTGGGCAGAACTGAAAAAGCGTGTGCGAGCAAGGAGGCCTACAAACCTGACTCCGTTACATCAGCTCTGTCAGGAGGAATGGGCCAAAATTCACCCACCTTATTGTGGGAAGCTTGTGGAAGGCTACCCGAAACGTTTGACCCAAGTTAAACAATTTAAAGGCAATGCTACTAAATACTAATTGAGTGTATTTAAACTTCTGACCCACTGGGAATGTGATGAAAGAAATAAAAGCTGAAATAAATCATTCTCTCTACTATTATTCTGACATTTCACATTCTTAAAATAAAGCAGTGATCCTAACTGACCTGAGACAGGGAATTTTTAGTAGGATTAAATGTCATGAATTGTGAAAAACTGAGTTTAAATGTCTTTGCTAAGGTGTATGTAAACTTCTGACTTCAACTGTACATACAGCTATGGTGCCTCCATCCTACTAAACTACACTGTAGCAGTTACAGATCCATACAGCTATGGGGCCTCCATCCTACTAAACTACACTGTAGCAGGTACAGATCCATACAGCTATGGGGCCTCCATCCTACTAAACTACACTGTAGCAGTTACAGATCCATACAGCTATGGTGCCTCCATCCTACTAAACTACACTGTAGCAGTTACAGATCCATACAGCTATGGTGCCTCCATCCTACTAAACTACACAGCAGTTACAGATCCATACAGCTATGGGGCCTCCATCCTACTAAACTACACTGTAGCAGTTACAGATCCATACAGCTATGGTGCCTCCATCCTACTAAACTACACTGTAGCAGTTACAGATCCATACAGCTATGGGGCCTCCATCCTACTAAACTACACTGTAGCAGTTACAGATCCATACAGCTATGGGGCCTCCATCCTACTAAACTACACTGTAGCAGTTACAGATCCATACAGCTATGGGGCCTCCATCCTACTAAACTACACTGTAGCAGTTACAGATCCATACAGCTATGGGGCCTCCATCCTACTAAACTACACTGTAGCAGTTACAGATCCATACAGCTATGGGGCCTCCATCCTACTAAACTACACTGTAGCAGTTACAGATCCATACAGCTATGGTGCCTCCATCCTACTAAACTACACTGTAGCAGTTACAGATCCATACAGCTATGGGGCCTCCATCCTACTAAACTACACTGTAGCAGTTACAGATCCATACAGCTATGGGGCCTCCATCCTACTAAACTACACTGTAGCAGTTACAGATCCATACAGCTATGGAGCCTCCATCCTACTAAACTACACTGTAGCAGTTACAGATCCATACAGCTATGGTTCCTCCATCCTACTAAACTACACTGTAGCAGTTACAGATCCATACAGCTATGGTGCCTCCATCCTACTAAACTACACTGTAGCAGTTACAGATCCATACAGCTATGGAGCCTCCATCCTACTAAACTACACTGTAGCAGTTACAGATCCATACAGCTATGGGGCCTCCATCCTACTAAACTACACTGTAGCAGTTCCAGATCCATACAGCTATGGAGCCTCCATCCTACTAAACTACACCGTAGCAGTTACAGATCCATACAGCTATGGTGCCTCCATCCTACTAAACTACACTGTAGCAGTTACAGATCCATACAGCTATGGTGCCTCCATCCTACTAAACTACACAGTAGCAGTTACAGATCCATACAGCTATGGTGCCTCCATCCTACTAAACTACACTGTAGCAGTTACAGATCCATACAGCTATGGGGCCTCCATCCTACTAAACAGTAGCAGTTACAGATCCATACAGCTATGGTGCCTCCATCCTACTAAACTACACTGTAGCAGGTACAGATCCATACAGCTATGGGGCCTCCATCCTACTAAACAGTAGCAGTTACAGATCCATACAGCTATGGAGCCTCCATCCTACTAAACTACACTGTAGCAGTTACAGATCCATACAGCTATGGGGCCTCCATCCTACTAAACTACACTGTAGCAGTTACAGATCCATACAGCTATGGGGCCTCCATCCTACTAAACTACACTGTAGCAGTTACAGATCCATACAGCTATGGAGCCTCCATCCTACTAAACTACACTGTAGCAGTTACAGATCCATACAGCTATGGGGCCTCCATCCTACTAAACAGTAGCAGTTACAGATCCATACAGCTATGGGGCCTCCATCCTACTAAACAGTAGCAGTTACAGATCCATACAGCTATGGGGCCTCCATCCTACTAAACTCCACTTCCGCTACGCTTCCCGAGTTCCGCTTACACACAAGAGTTCAGAGCCATGCTAGATAGCTAATTAGCACAGGTGGTTGCCTCGTCCTCTGTCTGTTTTCCGTAAACAAGCGCTGTGACATGGAGACATGGTCGTGTGGGAAGCCTAACATGGCATTTATCCATTGAATCAGTTCTCGCTAATATGGAAGATAAGGTCCTTTTGCTTCCAAAACCATACCACGAACAATGCATGTTAATGTTCAGACCGAGTGTCGGGGATCTTAAAATTCCCCCCTACAGAAGACGCCTTCGTCCAATGACTTATAAATAATAAATAAATATGACTTATGGAACTGAGAGTCATGATCAAGGGCTAGAACAAACCCTGTGTCAGGATCAAATTGAGACAGTGCTGGAGGTGGAAAATATTTTTACTATAGATTAGATTTTAGGCATCAAGAGCTAGCTATGTGCCAGAACACCCAGGATCATGGCAACTTTTATATCCGTTTTATATCACCACAGTGACGTCCAACAACAGTGAGTAAAGCGTGTCATCATACCAGTAGTATTAGCTGGTTTACAAGCAGTTACACCTGGGGTGTAATCATTAGTCCAAACAGTTGCATAACGGAACGTTTCTAGAGTTCCTATTGGACAAATTCAGGTAGGTCCCTCCCCGTTTCGTTTCGCTTCCGTTTAAGAAACGTTTTGCAACACAATCGGCCCTAATGAATACGCCAATGGTGTCTGCCGAGTGAAGCCAATATCAGTCGGTCCAAGGGTGGGCTGCCCAGTCTTATCTCACGGGACATACTGTGTACTGACACTTTCCTCTGTTAGTTCCAAAGTAGGCATGTAGCCTAGCGGTTAAGAGCGTTGGGCCGAATCCCTGAACCGACTAGGTTTAAAATCTGTCGATGTGCACTTCAGCAAGGCACTTAACCCTAATTACTCCTTTAGTTTCTGCTAAATGACAAAAAAGGTCAACACGCTACTCACTAACTGGGGCCCACAACCTATATATCTCGGTGCCCACAATTAACCAAACTAGCTACGTATGAGGTGTAACTTTAGTTAGTTAGTAATGTGTCGAAATAACTTTCACCTCAACTTGCCGGCTACGTCCTGTAGCAAGCAAAGCTACTTAACGTTTGCTAGCTAGCTAGCAAAACATCGACAGCCATGGCAATCTTGTGAAAACATGCACCACAAGCTTGGTTAACTTAGCTGTTCTGGTAACTGACACATATTACTTTAATATAACTTGTCAAACACACACGGCCATCCCAAACTGGCTAGCTAACTTTATAACATTTTGATGTGTCCTCGTCAGCTTGTGTCGAAAGTGTGACTCTCAGAACAGTGTCCTTCTCCCCCCTCACCAAATAAGTCCGTTGCTTCCCATTCGGTGTGTTACCTCCTCTCCAAACATGATAAAAACGTGTCTGTTGAAGTAAAATAACACATTTTCTTGTTTGCGAGCGGAATCCGCCTACCAGCGGGACCAACATCGGCGCCATCTTGTCGAATAACGGCGGGTTTCGATTAGTGATGGGTCATGCGCACAAGCATCGGCTCTGAGAGCCGGCTCTTTGTAGTGAATCAGAAGAGCCGGCTCGCATCGAGTGAGAGCCGGCTCCCAGTTTTTTGCCCATTCGCTGCTTAGGTTTCACTTTCACAGAGGTCTGTTATGATTGGCCAGCATGGCGACCAGCATGCGGCATTCACGTGAGAATTAAGGATGTGTAAACAGAGAGGGGGCGGGGCAGACACACCACTTGACTCCACTGCAAGTGAAGAGAGAGACAGAGCGGACTGAGGAGCGTGTGTGCGTCTTGCATTGTCGTGTCGTTTAACTATGAGTGACACTAGAAAGCGAAGCAGCATCTGGCTGCAGTTTAAAGATATTGGGAACAAGAAAGCAGAGTGCCTTCACTGCAAAACGAAGGTCACTATAAGAGCAGGTTCCACCACAAACCTGCATAGACATACAAGAACTGTCCATCCTACAGTGCAGTTAGAGGAGAGAGGGCAAGCCAGCTCACCATCTACTGATCCTGGTGTGTCTCATACCAGAACAACAGCTGCTGTAACGTCTACTGCCATCCCCATGCGTGCAAGTATAACCTCTCCTACTGCAACTCAAAGCAAAATAAGTCAGTTTTTACCTAAACTGATGACCCCAGCCAAACAGCACAGTATTGATGATGAGTTGGCTAAAATGGTAGCTTCTGATTTTCAACCCTTTTCCATTGTGGAGGACAAAGGAATGAAAAACTTTGTCAAAGCCCTAAATCCCACATACACTCTACCCAGTAGAAAAACACTTTCCCAAACAATGATCCCAAAACTATATGACACAGAACGTGCATTATGGCAAGAAAGGGTGACAAAAGCTCCATCAGTTTGCCTGACAACTGACTGCTGGACCTCCAGAACAACCTGCTCTTTCATGTCTGTCACTTGCCACTTTATTGAAGATTACAAGATGACATCTTGCCTTCTGGACTGCTTCGAGTTCACCGACAGACACACTGCAGAAAACTTGGCAGTGGAGCTACTAAGAGTGGCAAAAGAGTGGCAAGTAGAGGACAAAGTGGTGTGCTGTGTGAGTGATAATGCTGCAAACATCACCAAAGCCATAAAAGTTTTGAAGTGGACCCATCACCCATGTCTGGCGCATACACTAAACCTGGTGGTTAGAGATGCTCTGAAGGTGATCAAAACAACCGTGGATAAGGTGAAGGCTGTTGTGGAGTTTTTCCACAAAAAGCACAGTAGCAGCACAGAAGCTAAAGTCCACACAGCGCCAAATGGGGATTCCTGAACTGAGGCCCAAACAAGAGTGTGCCACCAGGTGGAACTCTACATTTGATATGTTGAAACGAATGCTTGAAATAAAAGATGCCATCATCTCCACCCTGGCCCTCATCAACGCATCTATTGAGCCATTAAGCCAAGAGGAATGGGAGCTGGTGAAAGAGGTCTGCGCCGTCCTGCAACCATTCCAGGAGGTGACTGTGGAGATAAGTGCAGACAGGTACCTAGAACCATTGAAGCATTGTTTTCTCTACTACTATTCAGTCACTATTATACATTGCAAACACAACACATACAGTATAATGCATCACGTATAATATGCCACATACTTTTAAAAAACTAAATTCTAAAAGTTGCTGTTTTCTCTCCTTCAGCTATGTCACAGCCTCGAAAATGCTCCTGCTTTGCAAAGGTCTGCAGCTGGTGACAGCCGAGAACCAATGGACAGTAACTGTGCAGAAAGTGAAGGAATTAGTTGCAGCTCTTTGTTCAGCCATGGACCGCAAATTTCTGCGGATGGAGTACAACACTGTCCTTTCAGAAACTACCTTATTGGATCCAAGGTTTAAAAAACTTGCCTTCAGTGATCGTAGAGCTGTTGATGAAGCTCTTCAGAGGATTAGTGCAGCAGCAGCAGCAAAATGCACCCCCAGCAGCCAGCCAGCTCCACCATTACAGGGCCAAGTGGAGGAGGAGCAGCAAACCTCTGCTGTTTGGAGGCTTTTTGATGACAGAGCTACAGGAGATGCTTCAAGGAGAAATCCGACAGCTGATGCTATAATGGAGGTGAGGAGCTACCTTGAGGAGCCCCTCATCCAGAGAGCAGAAGACCCACTGAGCTGGTGGCAGGCCAAGGCCTCAGTCTTTCCACTCCTGGTGAAGGTGATGGAGGGGAGACTATGTATTGTTGCCACATCAGTTCCTTCTGAGAGAATCTTCTCCAAAACAGGGCAGATACTCACGGAGAGGCGAAATCGTATCAGGCCTATCAGCCCATCCAAGCTGAGGCATCTGATCTTCCTGAATGCCAACCTGCCCTGAGGACTAATGCTGTTTGCTGGAGTTTGGTTCTGGTTTTGATTCTGTTCTGTGGATTTGTTTGAAGTTTATTGTTAATTTGTGCAATAAAAAAGTTTAATTGAAATAAACAAATGTAAGAGTGGTTTTGTCACAGAATAAATGCACAGAATTAGGCATTATAAGGTCTCTCATAAAAACACTGAAAGCAAAAGGGTTTTCAACACATAAACCATGATTTTTTTTCAAAGTTAAGGTAAAATATAGGCTACAAAAGATCCTAAATAAAGAGCCGTTCGGGAGTCGAAAGAGCCGGCTCTTCTTTGGGAGCCGAGTCAAAAGAGCCGGCTCTCAGAAAAGAGCCGAACTTCCCATCATTAGTTTCGATCATCAACCAAGTTACGTTATTTCCGATTACAACGAACTTTGGCCCCGTCGTCATTCATTACTTTTTTAAGGAATAAAATCATAATAGCTATCTATGTGGTTATTTCGCAACATTTGGCTCATTATATGCCTAATTAAATAACATAACGTTTATTTCGACGTTTTGCTTGCAATTTAGGTTTTACTCTTCTTGATTGGATACGATTTCTAAACAATGACGTGCTTGTGACCTTCCTAGGTGTTGTTATTTCCTGAAACCGGGCCGAGGTGCTGAAGTCACCCACATTGCGACGCGTGTGGCTCATTGTCAGCAAATAGCTACCTTTATTCGGTTTCAACAATATACAGTGAGTACAGAAAACATGCCCTGCCACAACCAGCCGTTAAATAACGTTACTACCGGCCAAGAACTGAATTTAACTAAGCATGTTCGGTTCGCCGCGAGCAGTAACAACAGCAGCGGCGTTCCGGTGGCGGTGGTACCGAGTTCTGAAGCGGTAGATGATGTAAATAAACAGTGTGTGAACGGGCCGAATGGTGGTGGGCTCGGCACAGACGTTTTAAACCTTGGACCTCAACTGAAACTGCTTCCTCTCAACAGCCAGATACTAGAATTACAGACCATCATCAGAGACAAGTGAGTGCTTGTCTTGGTGATCATGTGTGTGTGCGCTTACTCAACTCAGAGGTGGGAGGAAGAGACTGTCGCATCAACAGGGCACATTATGTTTGTTCGTGTTTTGCAGGACAACCAGCAGAGGGGATTTTGTGTTCTGTGCTGACCGACTGGTAAGATTATTTTAGAAGTCATCAGCTAGCTAGAAACTACAGTAGTTAATTGCATGATGAGTTGAACTGTTGGATCTTAATCCTCAGATCAGACTGGTGGTGGAAGAAGGACTGAACCAGCTGCCCTACTCAGAGTGCACTGTGACCACTCCTACAGGTACTGACACCTACCCCCGACCCCTACCCCCTACTCAGAGTGCACTGTGACCACTCCTACAGGTAATGACCCCTACTCCCTACTCCCTACCCCCTACTCCCTACCCCCGACCCCTACTCCGACCCCCGACCCCTACTCCGACCCCCGACCCCCTACTCAGAGTGCACTGTGACCACTCCTACAGGTACTGACCCCTACCCCCGACCCCTACCCCCGACCCCTACTCCCTACCCCCGACCCCTACCCCCGACCCCTACTCCCTACCCCGACCCCCTACTCAGAGTGCACTTTGACCACTCCTACAGGTACTGACCTTGCTTCATCAGCGCTTCACACACTACTTTGCAATGAGCTGGAGGCAGTATGCATTTTGAAAACATATACTTAATTGTTTGAAACCTGAACGTTTTAATACATATAATGAGGCATGTCTTACCTTGTCATGAAACCGCTTGCATGTGCAGTCTCCTTTTGACAATGGTGTTTTCCTGCTGTTTGCATTATGGAATGAACATTCGCGCGTAGCCTACTGCCTTGTGTGCTTATAATGGGAATAGATAATAGCTGATCAACATTTTAATCTAAACGTTCTGATCTGTTGATTCAGACATATTGCTTTTAAAGTTGTTTTTATGTAGCTTAGGCCTACTGGTTTATGTAGCTTAGGCCTACTGGTTTATGTAGCTTAGGCCTACTGGTTTATGTAGCTTAGGCCTACTGGTTTATGTAGCTTAGGCCTACTGGTTTATGTAGCTTAGGCCTACTGGTTTATGTAGCTTAGGCCTACTGGTTTATGTAGCTTAGGCCTACTGGTTTATGTAGCTTAGGCCTACTGGTTTATGTAGCTTAGGCCTACTGGTTTATGTAGCTTAGGCCTACTGGTTTATGTAGCTTAGGCCTACTGGTTTATGTAGCTTAGGCCTACTGGTTTATGTAGCTTAGGCCTACTGGTTGGATGAATTTGGGATTTATTACATTTTAGTCATTTAGCAGACGCTCTTATCCAGAGCGACTTACAGGAGCAATTAGGGTTAAGTGCCTTGCTCAAGGGCACATCGACAGATTTTTCACCTAGTTGGCTCAGGGATTAGAACCAGCGACCTTTCGGTTACTGGCACAACACTCTTAACCACTAAGCTACCTTATCGTCCCAGAGTCTGTTTGGAATAGGCTGTTTCTTTCTCAACAAGCTGACCAATAGAATAGGTAGCCTAAACGTTTCTACTGTAGTAGATTGACAGGCTACTGATTTTGCTGTTCGTTACTTGTCTTGTTGGCTGAGGGAAAGTAAATGTGGACAATTATTCTGACATGTTCAAAGTGCACATCAGAATTTGGTAAGAAGGACCTCATATCTCTGTTAATATGAATTACCATATTCTAAATGATTTCTGTCATTCTGAGAACTGTGGGTGGACGCCCTAATCAGGTTAGTCCCAATGCATATGGGTCCGGTACATGCACTGTGAATACTCCCAGGTTAGTCCCAATGCATATGGGTCCGGTACATGCACTGTGAATACTCCACCAGGTTAGTCCCAATGCATATGGGTCCGGTACATGCACTGTGAATACTCCCAGGTTAGTCCCAATGCATATGGGTCCGGTACATGCACTGTGAATACTCCACCAGGTTAGTCCCAATGCATATGGGTCCGGTACATGCACTGTGAATACTCCACCAGGTTAGTCCCAATGCATATGGGTCCGGTACATGCACTGTGAATACTTCACCAGGTTAGTCCCAATGCATATGGGTCCGGTACATGCACTGTGAATACTCCACCAGGTTAGTCCCAATGCATATGGGTCCGGTACATGCACTGTGAATACTTCACCAGGTTAGTCCCAATGCATATGGGTCCGGTACATGCACTGTGAATACTCCACCAGGTTAGTCCCAATGCATATGGGTCCGGTACATGCACTGTGAATACTCCACCAGGTTAGTCCCAATGCATATGGGTCCGGTACATGCACTGTGAATACTCCACCAGGTTAGTCCCAATGCATATGGGTCCGGTACATGCACTGTGAATACTCCACCAGGTTAGTCCCAATGCATATGGGTCCGGTACATGCACTGTGAATACTCCACCAGGTTAGTCCCTTACTATAACATTACATTTGCATTTACGTCATTTAGCAGACGCTCTTATCCAGAGCGACTTACAAATTGGTGCATTCACCTTATAGCCAGTGGGATAACCACTTTACAATTATTATTATTATTATTATTATTATTATTATTATTATTTGGGGGGGGTTAGAAGGATTACTTTATCCTATCCCAGGTATTCCTTAAAGAGGTGGGGTTTCAAATGTCTCCGGAAGTTGGTGAGTGACTCCGCTGTCCTGGCGTCGTGAGGGAGCTTGTTCCACCATTGGGGTGCCAGAGCAGCGAACAGTTTTGACTGGGCTGAGCGGGAACTGTGCTTCCGCAGAGGAAGGGGAGCCAGCAGGCCAGAGGTGGATGAACGCAATGCCCTCGTTTGGGTGTAGGGACTGATCAGAGCCTGAAGGTACGGAGGTGCCGTTCCCCTCACAGCTCCGTAGGCAAGCACCATGGTCTTGTAGCAGATGCGAGCTTCAACTGGAAGCCAGTGGAGTGTGCGGAGGAGCGGGGTGACGTGAGAGAACTTGGGAAGGTTGAACACCAGACGGGCTGCGGCATTCTGGATGAGTTGTAGGGGTTTAATGGCACAGGCAGGGAGCCCAGCCAACAGCGAGTTGCAGTAATCCAGACAGGAGATGATAACCCCTACCCCCTATCCCCTAACCCCTACCCCCTACTGTGACCACTCCTACAGGCACTGACCCCTAACTCCTACTCCCTATCCCCTAACCCCTACTTTGAGTGCATTGTGACCCCTAGCCTCTACATGCTGACCCCTAGCCTCTACATGCTGACCTCCAGCCTCTACATGCTGACCCCTAGCCTCTACATGCTGACCCCTGACCCCTACCCTCTACATGCTGACCCCTAGCCTCTACATGCTGACCCCTAGTCTCTACATGCTGACCCCTAGTCTCTACATGCTGACCCCTGACCCCTAGCCTCTACATGCTGACCCCTAGCCTCTACATGCTGACCCCTAACCTCTACATGCTGACCTCTAGCCTCTACATGCTGACCCCTAACCTCTACATGCTGACCCCTAGCCTCTACATGCTGACCCCTAGCCTCTACATGCTGACCCCTAGCCTCTACATGCTGACCCCTAGCCTCTACATGCTGACCCCTAGCCTCTACATGCTGACCCCTGACCCCTAGTCTCTACATGCTGACCCCTATCCTCTACATGCTGACCCCTGACCCCTAACCTCTACATGCTGACCCCTGACCCCTAACCTCTACATGCTGACCCCTAGTCTCTACATGCTGACCCCTAGCCTCTACATGCTGACCCCTAGCCTCTACATGCTGACCCCTAGCCTCTACATGCTGACCCCTAGCCTCTACATGCTGACCCCTGACCCCTAACCTCTACATGCTGACCCCTAGTCTCTACATGCTGACCCCTAGCCTCTACATGCTGACCCCTAGCCTCTACATGCTGACCCCTAGCCTCTACATGCTGACCCCTGACCCCTAACCTCTACATGCTGACCCCTGACCCCTAGCCTCTACATGCTGACCCCTGACCCCTAGCCTCTACATGCTGACCCCTGACCCCTGACCTCTACATGCTGACCCCTAGCCTCTACATGCTGACCCCTGACCCCTAACCTCTACATGCTGACCCCTGACCCCTAGCCTCTACATGCTGACCCCTGACCCCTGACCTCTACATGCTGACCCCTAGCCTCTACATGCTGATCCCTAGCCTCTACATGCTGACCCCTGACCCCTAACCTCTACATGCTGACCCCTAGCCTCTACATGCTGACCCCTAGCCTCTACATGCTGACCCCTGACCCCTAACCTCTACATGCTGACCCCTAGCCTCTACATGCTGACCCCTAGCCTCTACATGCTGACCCCTGACCCCTAACCTCTACATGCTGACCCCTAACCTCTACACACCTACATGCTGCTGCTTCTGATGATAACATTCAGCTTCATCTCTCTCCAGGACACATGTATGAAGGTGTAAAGTTTGAAAGAGGTAACTGTGGAGTCAGCATCATGAGGAGTGGTGAGTCAATGACAAGCAACCTTTCTGGTATCCTCTCTACTGAAACAGATGATGTTCTGCTTCTTTCAAGTTCTTTCACATAACTAACCTCTGCAGGGACCTGTGTCTGTCCATCCTTCAGGTGAGGCCATGGAGCAGGGTCTGAGGGACTGCTGTAGGTCCATCCGCATCGGGAAGATCCTGATCCAGAGTGATGAAGAGACCCAGGAGGCTAAGGTCTACTATGCTAAGTTCCCCCCAGACATAAACAGGAGGAAGGTGCTGCTCATGTACCCCATACTGAGTAAGTAAAAAGATCCTGCTCTGTCAAAGGGGAAGATATTACAGATGTCTTGAATGTTAGGGGCATTTCTCCTAATCTTGGAGTATTTTTAGCCAAGCAAATAGTGAAAATTGTGAAAAAGTAGCATGTCCTGTTGTTAACATGTCGTCATTAACTTTAGACAAATACAGTCAGCTGATCAAATTCAGTCAGTCAGTCAGTCCACCCCCTCATTGCCCCAGAAGGTTATGACAGCTTCTGGTCCCATAACAGACAAAAATGACATTTGTGGTGGTTTTAATAACCGTTTGCCCTCAGCTGGCCCACCTACTTGAAATAATGGTTTCTGAAAATACCTCAAGTTCCACTAGAGGGAGTCCTTTATTCACCTCTAAACATACAACAGAGAACCACTAGAGGGAGTCCTTTATTCACCTCTAAACATACAGCAGAGAATGATGCCCCTCTAGGCACTCCCCAAAAAATAATTTCAACCATTTTATGTCAATGATGTACTAAGTGCCTTGAGCTGATCTGCTTGATCCCTTTTTACTGTAGATTTAACATTGCTTCTGGTGCCTCTGGTCTCTACCGTCCAATCCCTACGCTCTGGTCTCTACCGCCCAATCCCTACGCTCTGGTCTCTACCGCCCAATCCCTACGCTCTGGTCTCTACCGCCCAATCCCTACGCTCTGGTCTCTACCGTCCAATCCCCACGCTCTGGTCTCTACCGCCCAATCCCTACGCTCTGATCTCTACCGCCCAATCCCTACGCTCTGGTCTCTACCGTCCAATCCCTACGCTCTGGTCTCTACCGCCCAATCCCTACGCTCTGCTCTCTTCCGCCCAATCCCTACGCTCTGGTCTCTACCGCCCAATCCCTACGCTCTGGTCTCTACCGCCCAATCCCTACGCTCTGGTCTCTACCGTCCAATCCCTACGCTCTGGTCTCTACCGCCCAATCCCTACGCTCTGGTCTCTACCGCCCAATCCCTACGCTCTGGTCTCTACCGCCCAATCCCTACGCTCTGGTCTCTACCGCCCAATCCCTACGCTCTGGTCTCTACCGCCCAATCCCTACGCTCTGATCTCTACCGCCCAATCCCTACGCTCTGCTCTCTTCCGCCCAATCCCTACGCTCTGGTCTCTACCGCCCAATCCCTACGCTCTGGTCTCTACCGCCCAATCCCTACGCTCTGGTCTCTACCGTCCAATCCCTACGCTCTGGTCTCTACCGCCCAATCCCTACGCTCTGGTCTCTACCGCCCAATCCCTACGCTCTGGTCTCTACCGCCCAATCCCTACGCTCTGGTCTCTACCGCCCAATCCCTACGCTCTGGTCTCTACCGCCCAATCCCTACGCTCTGGTCTCTACCGCCCAATCCCTACGCTCTGGTCTCTACCGCCCAATCCCTACGCTCTGGTCTCTACCATCCAATCCCTACGCTCTGGTCTCTACCGTCCAATCCCTACGCTCTGGTCTCTACCGCCCAATCCCTACGCTCTGGTCTCTACCGCCCAATCCCTACGCTCTGGTCTCTACCGCCCAATCCCTACGCTCTGATCTCTACCGCCCAATTTCTAAACTCTCTTGCCTTGCAAACATATTAGAATCACTGGCAAACTCTCAGCTAATAACTTTTTAAACTTCGAATTATATTCTTAAAGTGCACCAGTCTAGTTTTAGACCTGCACATACAGTGCATTCAGAAAGTATTCAGACCCCTTGACTTTTCCCACATTTTGTTACATTACAGCCTTATTCTAAGATGGATTAAATAGTTTTTTCCCCTCATCAATCTACACACAATACCCCATAATGACAAAGTAAAAACAGGTTTTTAGAAATTGTTGCAAATGTATAAAAAAAAACCCTGAAATATCACATTTACATAAGTATTCAGACCCTTTACTCAGTACTTTGTTGTAGCACCTTTGGCAGCGATTACAGCCTTGAGTCTTCTTGGGTATGACGCTACAAGCTTGGCACACCTGTATTTGGGGAGTTTCTCCCATTCTTCTCTGCAGATCCTCTCAAGCTCTGTCAGGTTGGAAGGGGAGCGTCGCTGCACAGCTATTTTCAGGTCTCTCCAGAGATGTTCGATCGGGTTCAAGTCTGGGCTCTGGCTGGGCCACTCCATAAGAGCGGCACTACAGTCTGAAGGCAGCCATGGTTTGGTTCAGTGAGAAACATGCAATCAACTTGCTCTAACATTTAAAAGTGCCATATTCTCTGCCTAGAGGTAACCAATGGAATAACAACCAAATTATTAACGTTACAACCACGTTTTCTGACAGTCTCCCAATCTATCAGAATGGTAGATGAGTTTGTATAAACTCACTAGAAGGCTGAGTTAAAGGAACATAAATGAGGTTACTCACAATTACCATAGTGCCATTTCTACAGGAGTTGATATGGTTTCCGAGTCCTCTGTTGGTTATTCTGACAGGGAGAACTGGAGCGCTACCAGACCCTGTCCATCAGTCTCTAAAACCGTTTGAGATGTTGCTGGAAATAATCCTGGAACCCCCTGCGGTTAGGGAGAATCCCGTCTCTTGTATGCTGTTTTCTAATTCTCATAGAAATATTTCAGATGGCTTATACATTTATTAATTGGATGGTTCTCTCACCAAGCAGGTTCCCGCCTATAAATATCTGGGCTTTTGGATTGATAATAATTTGACTTTTAAACAACAAATGGATGAGCTAGTTAAAAAGCCAATATTTAAAGTAGGCTTATTTATAGAAATAGATCTTGCTTCTCCCTGAACAGCAGGAAGCAGATTGTACAGTCAACTTTCCTGCCAGTTCTTGACTATGGTGACTCCATTTACCAGAATGCAGCAGCCACTACTCTTAAACCATTGGATGCTGTCTACCATAGCGCCCTTTGCTTTATCACAGGTGACAGTTTTAATCCTCATCACTGCATCAGAAGGTTGGCTGGACCTCTCTAAAGTCCCATAGATCACTTCATTACTCCCTTTTTGTTTACAAATCCCTGCTATACAAGCTTCCAACATATTCAACTTCTCTGTTAAAGTAGAAAAATACAAGGCACCAAACCTGCTCACAGTTAACTCTTGAGGTCCCTAGGTGTCTCTACCAACCTACGTAAATCAGCCTTTAGTTTTAACACCCCCCATGTTTGGTATCATTTACAAACCTCATTACATCTTGAATCCCTGGTGCCAATAGGGCACTTTAGAACGCTAATGAGGAATGAACTCACTGAGGTTTGCGTGTGTTTTAGTTGATTGTGATAATTTGTGTTGTTGAAACTTAGTGTATCTTGTGGTTTCTTTTTTGCTGTTTTATTGATTATCATGTTGATTTAGGAATTGTTTGTTCTCAGGGCACCATTGAGAATGAGACCCTGGTCTCGATTGGGCTCCCCTGAATAAATAAAAGTTACATTTAAAAGTCAGTCAGCTAGTCAGTCAACCAGTTTAACACGTTGCTTTCGGTTGGAAAACAGCACTGGGGGTGCGGGGTTTGTGAAAATGACCTTTTCCTCCTCATCTCTGTATGGTTCAGTCCCCTTCATTCAGCCTCCGTCTAGAATTACAGTCCTCTAGGCTAAATTAGTTAGTACTGATGCTAGATCCAGACATCATGCTACCAGATATACAGTGGGGAAAAAAAGTATTTAGTCAGCCACCAATTGTGCAAGTTCTCCCACTTAAAAAGATGAGAGAGGCCTGTAATTTTCATCATAGGTACACGTCAACTATGACAGACAAATTGAGAAAAAATAATCCAGAAAATCACATTGTAGGATTTTTAATGAATTTATTTGCAAATGATGGTGGAAAATAAGTATTTGGTCACCTACAAACAAGCAAGATTTCTGGCTCTCACAGACCTGTAACTTCTTCTTTAAGAGGCTCCTCTGTCCTCCACTTGTTCCCTGTATTAATGGCACCTGTTTGAACTTGTTATCAGTATAAAAGACACCTGTCCACAACCTCAAACAGTCACACTCCAAACTCCACTATGGCCAAGACCAAAGAGCTGTCAAAGCACACCAGAAACAAAATTGTAGACCTGCACCAGGCTGGGAAGACTGAATCTGCAATAGGTAAGCAGCTTGGTTTGAAGAAATCAACTGTGGGAGCAATTATTAGGAAATGGAAGACATACAAGACCACTGATAATCTCCCTCGATCTGGGGCTCCACGCAAGATCTCACCCCGTGGGGTCAAAATGATCACAAGAACGGTGAGCAAAAATCCCAGAACCACACGGGGGGACCTAGTGAATGACCTGCAGAGAGCTGGGACCAAAGTAACAAAGCCTACCATCAGTAACACACTACGCCGCCAGGGACTCAAATCCTGCAGTGCCAGACGTGTCCCCCTGCTTAAGCCAGTACATGTCCAGGCCCATCTGAAGTTTGCTAGAGTGCATTTGGATGATCCAGAAGAGGATTGGGAGAATGTCATATGGTCAGATGAAACCAAAATAGAACTTTTTAGTAAAAACTCAACTCGTTGTGTTTGGAGGACAAAGAATGCTGAGTTGCATCCAAAGAACACCATACCTACTGTGAAGCATGGGGGTGGAAACATCATGTTTTGGGGCTGTATTTCTGCAAAGGGACCAGGACGACTGATCCGTGTAAAGGAAAGAATGAATGGGGCCATGTATCGTGAGATTTTGAGTGAAAACCTCCTTCCATCAGCAAGGGCATTGAAGATGAAACGTGGCTGGGTCTTTCAGCATGACAATGATCCCAAACACACCGCCCGGGCAACGAAGGAGTGGCTTCGTAGAAGCATTTCAAGGTCCTGGAGTGGCCTAGCCAGTCTCCAGATCTCAACCCCCATAGAAAATCTTTGGAGGGAGTTGAAAGTCCGTGTTGCCCAGCGACAGCCCCAAAACATCACTGCTCTAGAGGAGATCTGCATGGAGGAATGGGCCAAAATACCAGCAACAGTGTGTGAAAACCTTGTGAAGACTTACAGAAAACGTTTGACCTGTGTCATTGCCAACAAAGGGTATATAACAAAGTATTGAGAAACTTTTGTTATTGACCAAATACTTATTTTCCACCATAATTTGCAAATAAATTCATAAAAAATCCTACAATGTGATTTTCTGGAGAAAAAAAAATCTCATTTTGTCTGTCATAGTTGACGTGTACCTATGATGAAAATTACAGGCCTCTCTCATCTTTTTAAGTGGGAGAACTTGCACAATTGGTGGCTGACTAAATCCTTTTTCCCCCCCACTGTAGATGTAGATCAGACATGGTGTTATAATGGCCACACGGTAACGACCTACTTCTGTCTGTCACCATGCCAACCAGCAGGTCACTTGCAAGCCACAGGACTAGGCATTAGCTCAGGGAGCTTACACGCCAGGGTTGTGGGTTCGATTCCCACGGGGGCCAGTATGAAAAAAATTATGTATGCACTCACTAACTGTAAGTCGCTCTGGATAAGAGCGTCTGCTAAATGACTAAAATGTAACAAGTCTTCAGGTCTCAGACAAGGTTACTCATCATGCAAACAACGTGTGTGTGTGTCCAGGTACAGGTAACACGGTGATCGAGGCGGTGCAGGTGTTGATAGAACATGGACTCCAACCCAAACACATCATCCTCCTCTCTCTCTTCTCCACCCCACACGGTAGGTAACACTCTCCTCCTCTCCATCCCTCCTCCTCTCCATCTCTCCTCCTCTCCTCCTCTCCATCCCTCCTCCTCTCCATCTCTCCTCCTCTCCTCCTCTCCATCCCTCCTCCTCTCCATCTCTCCTCCTCTCCTCCTCTCCATCTCTCCTCCTCTCCTCCTCTCCATCCCTCCTCCTCTCCTCCTCCTCTCCATCCCTCCTCCTCTCCTCCTCTCCATCCCTCCTCCTCTCCATCCCTCCTCCTCTCCATCCCTCCTCCTCTCCTCCTCTCCATCCCTCCTCCTCTCCATCCCTCCTCCTCTCCTCCTCTCCTCCTCTCCATCTCTCCTCCTCTCCATCTCTCCTCCTCTCCATCCCTCCTCCTCTCCATCCCTCCTCCTCTCCATCTCTCCTCCTCTCCATCCCTCCTCCTCTCTATCCCTCCTCCTCTCCTCCTCTCCATCTCTCCTCCTCTCCATCCCTCCTCCTCTCCATCCCTCCTCCTCTCCTCTCCATCCCTCCTCCTCTCCTCTCCATCCCTCCTCCTCTCCATCCCTCCTCCTCTCCTCCTCTCCATCCCTCCTCCTCTCCATCCCTCCTCCTCTCCTCTCCATCCCTCCTCCTCTCCTCTCCATCCCTCCTCCTCTCCATCCCTCCTCCTCTCCTCCTCTCCATCCCTCCTCCTCTCCTCCTCTCCATCCCTCCTCCTCTCCATCCCTCCTCCTCTCCATCCCTCCTCCTCTCCTCCTCTCCTCCTCTCCATCTCTCCTCCTCTCCATCTCTCCTCCTCTCCATCCCTCCTCCTCTCTATCCCTCCTCCTCTCCTCCTCTCCATCCCTCCTCCTCTCCTCCTCTCCATCTCTCCTCCTCTCCATCCCTCCTCCTCTCCATCCCTCCTCCTCTCCTCTCCATCCCTCCTCCTCTCCTCTCCATCCCTCCTCCTCTCCATCCCTCCTCCTCTCCTCTCCATCCCTCCTCCTCTCCATCCCTCCTCCTCTCCTCCTCTCCATCTCTCCTCCTCTCCATCCCTCCTCCTCTCCATCCCTCCTCCTCTCCTCTCCATCCCTCCTCCTCTCCTCTCCATCCCTCCTCCTCTCCATCCCTCCTCCTCTCCTCTCCATCTCTCCTCCTCTCCATCCCTCCTCCTCTCCATCCCTCCTCCTCTCCTCTCCATCCCTCCTCCTCTCCATCCCTCCTCCTCTCCTCTCCATCCCTCCTCCTCTCCATCCCTCCTCCTCTCCTCTCCATCCCTCCTCCTCTCCATCCCTCCTCCTCTCCTCTCCATCCCTCCTCCTCTCTATCCCTCCTCCTCTCCTCCTCTCCATCCCTCCTCCTCTCCATCCCTCCTCCTCTCCTCTCCATCCCTCCTCCTCTCCATCCCTCCTCCTCTCTATCCCTCCTCCTCTCCTCCTCTCCTCCTCTCCACCCCTCCTCCTCTCCATCCCTCCTCCTCTCTATCCCTCCTCCTCTCCTCCTCTCCATCCCTCCTCCTCTCCATCCCTCCTCCTCTCCTCTCCATCTCTCCTCCTCTCCATCCCTCCTCCTCTCCTCTCCATCCCTCCTCCTCTCCATCCCTCCTCCTCTCTATCCCTCCTCCTCTCCTCCTCTCCATCCCTCCTCCTCTCCATCCCTCCTCCTCTCCTCTCCATCCCTCCTCCTCTCCATCCCTCCTCCTCTCTATCCCTCCTCCTCTCCTCCTCTCCTCCTCTCCATCCCTCCTCCTCTCCATCCCTCCTCCTCTCTATCCCTCCTCCTCTCCTCCTCTCCATCCCTCCTCCTCTCCATCCCTCCTCCTCTCCTCTCCATCCCTCCTCCTCTCCATCCCTCCTCCTCTCTATCCCTCCTCCTCTCCTCCTCTCCTCCTCTCCATCCCTCCTCCTCTCCATCCCTCCTCCTCTCCTCTCCATCCCTCCTCCTCTCCATCCCTCCTCCTCTCTATCCCTCCTCCTCTCCTCCTCTCCATCCCTCCTCCTCTCCATCCCTCCTCCTCTCCTCTCCATCCCTCCTCCTCTCTATCCCTCCTCCTCTCTATCCCTCCTCCTCTCCATCCCTCCTCCTCTCCATCCCTCCTCCTCTCTATCCCTCCTCCTCTCCTCCTCTCCATCCCTCCTCCTCTCCATCTCTCCTCCTCTCCATCCCTCCTCCTCTCTATCCCTCCTCCTCTCCTCCTCTCCATCCCTCCTCCTCTCCATCCCTCCTCCTCTCCTCCTCTCCATCCCTCCTCCTCTCCATCTCTCCTCCTCTCCATCCCTCCTCCTCTCCTCCTCTCCATCCCTCCTCCTCTCCATCCCTCCTCCTCTCCATCCCTCCTCCTCACCTCCTCTCCATCCCTCCTCCTCTCCATCCCTCCTCCTCTCCTCCTCTCCTCCTCTCCATCCCTCCTCCTCTCCTCCTCTCCATCCCTCCTCCTCTCCTCCTCTCCTCCTCTCCATCCCTCCTCCTCTCCTCCTCTCCATCCCTCCTCCTCTCCTCCTCTCCATCCCTCCTCCTCTCCATCTCTCCTCCTCTCCATCTCTCCATCCCTCCTCCTCTCCTCCTCTCCATCCCTCCTCCTCTCCTCCTCTCCATCCCTCCTCCTCTCCTCCTCTCCATCCCTCCTCCTCTCCTCCTCTCCATCTCTCCTCCTCTCCATCCCTCCTCCTCTCCTCCTCTCCATCCCTCCTCCTCTCCATCCCTCCTCCTCTCCTCTCCATCTCTCCATCCCTCCACTGTCTCTCACTAGAACCCCTCCTTTCTCTACTCCTCTCTCTAGGAGCCAAGGCCATCCTCCAAGAGTTCCCAGACATCACCCTGCTCACCACAGAGCTGCACCCCGTCGCCCCCACTCACTTTGGACAGAAGTACTTCGGCACAGAATGACAAACCCACACCAGACAAGACCACACCACACATCCCTAAGACAGTCAGATAATCACTGTGATCATTTTTTACAAACGCTAAACTGTTTAGATGTGATGCTAGTGACAGTCATATAACACCATTATCTACAGTATGTGTTATTATCTGATGTGATGCTAGTGTACATCTCCCACTGTTCCTCCCCCTCTACTCTCTCCCTCCCATTGTTCCTCCCCCTCTACTCTCTCCCTCCCATTGTTCCTCCCCCTCTACTCTCTCCCACTGTTCCTCCCCCTCTACTCTCTCCCACTGTTCCTCCCCCTCTACTCTCTCCCACTGTTCCTCCCCCTCTACTCTCTCCCACTGTTCCTCCCCCTCTACTCTCTCCCACTGTCCCTCCCCGTCTACTCTCTCCCACTGTTCCTCCCCCTCTACTCTCTCCCTCCCATTGTTCCTCCCCCTCTACTCTCTCCCTCCCATTGTTCCTCCCCCTCTACTCTCTCCCACTGTTCCTCCCCCTCTACTCTCTCCCACTGTTCCTCCCCCTCTACTCTCTCCCACTGTTCCTCCCCCTCTACTCTCTCCCACTGTTCCTCCCCTCTACTCTCTCCCACTGTCCCTCCCCGTCTACTCTCTCCCACTGTTCCTCCCCCTCTACTCTCTCCCACTGTTCCTCCCCCTCTACTCTCTCCCACTGTCCCTCCCCCTCTACTCTCTCCCACTGTTCCTCCCCCTCTACTCTCTCCCTCCCACTGTTCCTCCCCCTCTACTCTCTCCCTCCCACTGTTCCTCCCCCTCTACTCTCTCTCTACCACTGTTCCTCCCCCTCTACTCTCTCCCTCCCACTGTCCCTCCCCCTCTACTCTCTCCCACTGTCCCTCCCCCTCTACTCCCTCCCACTGTTCCTCCCCCCTCTACTCTCTCTCTCCCACTGTTCCTCCCCCCTCTACTCTCTCCCACTGTTCCTCCCCCTCTACTCTCTCTCTCCCACCGTCCCTCCCCCTCTACTCTCTCTCTCCCTCCCACTGTTCCTCCCCCTCTACTCTCTCTCTCCCACTGTCCCTCCCCCTCTACTCTCTCCCACTGTTCCTCCCCCTCTACTCTCTCCCCTGTTCCTCCCCCTCTACTCTCTCCCATTGTTCCTCCCCCTCTACTCTCTCTCTCCCTCCCACTGTTCCTCCCCCTCTACTCTCTCCCACTGTCCCTCCCCCTCTACTCTCTCCCACTGTCCCTCCCCCTCTACTCTCTCCCACTGTTCCTCCCCCTCTACTCTCTCTCTCCCTCCCACTGTTCCTCCCCTCTACTCTCTCCCACTGTCCCTCCCCCTCTACTCTCTCCCACTGTTCCTCCCCCTCTACTCTCTCCCTCCCACTGTTCCTCCCCCTCTACTCTCTCCCTCCCACTGTTCCTCCCCCTCTACTCTCTCCCTCCCACTGTCCCTCCCCCTCTACTCTCTCCCACTGTTCCTCCCCTCTACTCTCTCCCACTGTTCCTCCCCCTCTACTCTCTCCCTCCCACTGTTCCTCCCCCTCTACTCTCTCCCTCCCACTGTTCCTCCCCCTCTACTCTCTCTCTCCCACTGTTCCTCCCCCTCTACTCTCTCCCTCCCACTGTTCCTCCCCCTCTACTCTCTCTCTCCCACTGTTCCTCCCCCTCTACTCTCTCCCTCCCACTGTTCCTCCCCCTCTACTCTCTCCCTCCCACTGTTCCTCCCCCTCTACTCTCTCTCTACCACTGTTCCTCCCCCTCTACTCTCTCCCTCCCACTGTCCCTCCCCCTCTACTCTCTCCCACTGTCCCTCCCCCTCTACTCTCTCCCTCCCACTGTTCCTCCCCCTCTACTCTCTCTCTCCCACTGTTCCTCCCCCTCTACTCTCTCCCACTGTTCCTCCCCCTCTACTCTCTCTCTCCCACCGTCCCTCCCCCTCTACTCTCTCTCTCCCTCCCACTGTTCCTCCCCCTCTACTCTCTCTCTCCCACTGTTCCTCCCCCTCTACTCTCTCCCTCCCACTGTTCCTCCCCCTCTACTCTCTCCCACTGTCCCTCCCCCTCTACTCTCTCCCACTGTCCCTCCCCCTCTCCTCTCTCCCACTGTTCCTCCCCTCTACTCTCTCCCACTGTTCCTCCCCCTCTACTCTCTCCCTCCCACTGTTCCTCCCCCTCTACTCTCTCCCTCCCACTGTTCCTCCCCCTCTACTCTCTCTCTCCCACTGTTCCTCCCCCTCTACTCTCTCCCTCCCACTGTTCCTCCCCCTCTACTCTCTCTCTCCCACTGTTCCTCCCCCTCTACTCTCTCCCTCCCACTGTTCCTCCCCCCTCTACTCTCTCTCTCTACCACTGTTCCTCCCCCTCTACTCTCTCCCACTGTTCCTCCCCCCTCTCCTCTCTCTCTCCCACTGTTCCTCCCCCTCTACTCTCTCTCTCCCACTGTTCCTCCCCCTCTACTCTCTCCCTCCCACTGTTCCTCCCCCTCTACTCTCTCTCTCCCACTGTTCCTCCCCCTCTACTCTCTCCCTCCCACTGTCCCTCCCCCTCTACTCTCTCTCTCCCACTGTTCCTCCCCCTCTACTCTCTCCCACTGTACCTCCCCCTCTACTCTCTCCCTCCCACTGTCCCTCCCCCTCTACTCTCTCCCACTGTCCCTCCCCCTCTACTCTCTCCCACTGTTCCTCCCCCTCTACTCTCTCCCTCCCACTGTTCCTCCCCCTCTACTCTCTCTCTTCCACTGTTCCTCCCCCTCTACTCTCTCCCACTGTTCCTCCCCCTCTACTCTCTCCCACTGTTCCTCCCCCTCTACTCTCTCCCACTGTCCCTCCCCCTCTACTCTCTCCCACTGTCCCTCCCCCTCTACTCTCTCTCTCCCACTGTTCCTCCCCTCTACTCTCTCCCACTGTACCTCCCCCCTCTACTCTCTCCCTCCCACTGTCCCTCCCCCTCTACTCTCTCCCACTGTCCCTCCCCCTCTACTCTCTCCCACTGTTCCTCCCCTCTACTCTCTCCCTCCCACTGTTCCTCCCCCTCTACTCTCTCTCTCCCACTGTTCCTCCCCCTCTACTCTCTCCCACTGTTCCTCCCCCTCTACTCTCTCTCTCCCACTGTTCCTCCCCCTCTACTCTCTCCCACCGTCCCTCCCCCTCTACTCTCTCTCCCACTGTGCCTCCCCCTCTACTCTCTCTCTCCCACCGTCCCTCCCCCTCTACTCTCTCTCTCCCTCCCACTGTTTCCTCCCCCTACTCTCTCTCTCCCACCGTCCCTCCCCTCTACTCTCTCTCCCACCGTCCCTCCCCCTCTACTCTCTCTCTCCCTCCCACTGTTCCTCCCCACTACTCTCTCTCTCCCACCGTCCCTCCCCCTCTACTCTCTCTCTCCCTCCCACTGTTCCTCCCCCTACTCTCTCTCCCACCGTCCCTCCCCCCTCTACTCTCTCTACCACTTTTCCTCCCCCTACTCTCTCTCTCCCTCCCACTGTTCCTCCCCCTCTACTCTCTCTCTCTCTCTCCCACCGTTCCTCCCCCTCTACTCTCTCTCTCCCTCCCACCGTCCCTCCCCCTCTACTCTCTCTCTCTCTCCCACTGTGCCTCCCCTCCTCTCCTTCTCTCCCACTGTTCCTAATGCCCCCCTCTCTCCAAAATGTCCTTCACATGGTCAGTAACTATTCTGACAGATTGTCGAAATACTGCCCAAAACATCGCCTTAATGGGATAATGAAGGATTCAGAGCTCTATTCAATCTGGATCACTGAAACAGGTACAGGGATAATGAAGGATTCAGAGCTCTATTCAATCTGGATCACTGAAACAGGTACAGGGTTAATGAAGGATTCAGAGCTCTATTCAATCTGGATCACTGAAACAGGGTGCAATCTCCGCCAACATGGGAACATTGCCTTTAAATTTCAATGAGGCATTAGTGCTGAACTTCCGCGATACGGATTGAATAGAGCCCTTACGCCAACAGTTTAGATATGAAACCTTGTATCGGTTTATTTGACAGATTTATCCACAATCATGTGTGTACGACTCAGGTAAACAGAGAGTGATTGTGTTGATTTATTTTACTCCTGTTGGAATGATGAATAAAACAGGAACCAGAAGTGATCAGGCGTAAAAGTTAATTTCAGTATCAGTCAGTATGATGATCAGCAACATAGTACTGTACATGGATCAGTCAGTATGATGATCAGCAACATAGTACTGTACATGGATCAGTCAGTATGATGATCAGCAACATAGTACTGTACATGGATCAGTCAGTATGATGATCAGCAACATAGTACTGTACATGGATCAGTCAGTATGATGATCAGCAACATAGTACTGTACATGGATCAGTCAGTATGATGATCAGCAACATAGTACTGTACATGGATCAGTCAGTATGATGATCAGCAACATAGTACTGTACATGGATCTGTTGGAGTCGGTCAGATTAACACCAGTTAACTCCTGAGACAAACACCACCTCCTCTCACAGTGATGGGAAGAAACACCACCTCCTCTCACAGTGGTGGGAAGAAACACCACCACCTCTCACAGTGGTGGGAAGAAACACCACCACCTCTCACAGTGATGGGAAGAAACACCACCACCTCTCACAGTGATGGGAAGAAACACCACCACCTCTCACAGTGGTGGGAAGAAACACCACCACCTCTCACAGTGGTGGGAAGAAACACCACCTCCTCTCACAGTGATGGGAAGAAACACCACCACCTCTCACAGTGGTGGGAAGAAACACCACCACCTCTCACAGTGGTGGGAAGAAACACCACCACCTCTCACAGTGATGGGAAGAAACACCACCTCCTCTCACAGTGATGGGAAGAAGTAACACCAGTAAACTCCTGAGCCAAACACCACCTCCTCTCACAGTGGTGGGAAGAAACACCACCACCTCTCACAGTGGTGGGAAGAAACACCACCACCTCTCACAGTGGTGGGAAGAAACACCACCACCTCTCACAGTGGTGGGAAGAAACACCACCACCTCTCACAGTGGTGGGAAGAAACACCACCACCTCTCACAGTGGTGGGAAGAAACACCACCTCCTCTCACAGTGGTGGGAAGAAACACCACCACCTCTCACAGTGATGGGAAGAAACACCACCACCTCTCACAGTGATGGGAAGAAACACCACCACCTCTCACAGTGATGGGAAGAAACACCACCACCTCTCACAGTGGTGGGAAGAAGACATGACACTCAACATCATGATGATCCATCCGCTCTTCTCTCTCCCACACAGTCACATACAACAATCAAACACTGAATCATTCACACAACTCATATATACAGATATGATTGTAAATTAACATTGACAGAATAAGGAACATTTTGATGAATAGAAGATATGAAATAATCTCTTTATCAATAACTTGTTTTGTCTGTACAGAGTAGATGGCTCATCTTAGTTATTAACAACAGCCATATTGAATTATTTGATCATGATGTTAAACCAATGTAAGTCCACATTTAAGGGCTGGTTTCCTGGACAAAGATTAAGCAGAGTCCGGACTAAACTGCTCTTTCAAGGTAGATTCCCATTGACCTTGGATCAAGGTGATTGACCTTTCCCATTGACCTTGGATCAAGGTGATTGACCTTTCCCATTGACCTTGGATCAAGGTGATTGACCTTTCCCGTTGACCTTGGATCAAGGTGATTGACCTTTCCCATTGACCTTGGATCAAGGTGATTGACCTTTCCCATTGACCTTGGATCTTTGTCCAGGACTAGGGTTAATCTGTGTCTGGGAAACAGGAAGAGAGCTGTTTTATATATAATTTGTAATTAAGAACATCTATAAAAATAAAACACTAAATATTCTCACAGTAGCATTCAGACGACCTACCTCTACCAGCCAGTGGTGAGGACCTGCCCCGATACCTCCGCTCTGTAATTCACTAGGGGCCGTGTGTATCATCTCAGAGTGGGAGCGATACCTCCGCTCTGTAATTCACTAGGGGCCGTATGTATCATCTCAGAGTGGGAGCGATACCTCCGCCCTGTAATTCACTAGGGGCCGTATGTATCATCTCAGAGTGGGAGCGATACCTCCGCTCTGTAATTCACTAGGGGCCGTATGTATCATCTCAGAGTGGGAGCGATACCTCCGCTCTGTAATTCACTAGGGGCCGTATGTATCATCTCAGAGTGGGAGCGATACCTCCGCTCTGTAATTCACTAGGGGCCGTATGTATCATCTCAGAGTGGGAGCGATACCTCCGCCCTGTAATTCACTAGGGGCCGTATGTATCATCTCAGAGTGGGAGCGATACCTCCGCTCTGTAATTCACTAGGGGCCGTGTGTATCATCTCAGAGTGGGAGCGATACCTCCGCTCTGTAATTCACTAGGGGCCGTATGTATCATCTCAGAGTGGGAGCGATACCTCCGCTCTGTAATTCACTAGGGGCCGTATGTATCATCTCAGAGTGGGAGCGATACCTCCGCTCTGTAATTCACTAGGGGCCGTATGTATCATCTCAGAGTGGGAGCGATACCTCCGCTCTGTAATTCACTAGGGGCCGTATGTATCATCTCAGAGTGGGAGCGATACCTCCGCTCTGTAATTCACTAGGGGCCGTGTGTATCATCTCAGAGTGGGAGCGATACCTCCGCTCTGTAATTCACTAGGGGCCGTATGTATCATCTCAGAGTGGGAGCGATACCTCCGCTCTGTAATTCACTAGGGGCCGTATGTATCATCTCAGAGTGGGAGCGATACCTCCGCTCTGTAATTCACTAGGGGCCGATGTATCATCTCAGAGTGGGAGCGATACCTCCGCTCTGTAATTCACTAGGGGCCGTATGTATCATCTCAGAGTGGGAGCGATACCTCCGCTCTGTAATTCACTAGGGGCCGTATGTATCATCTCAGAGTGGGAGCGATACCTCCGCTCTGTAAATCACTAGGGGCCGTGTGTATCATCTCAGAGTGGGAGCGATACCTCCGCTCTGTAATTCACTAGGGGCCGTGTGTATCATCTCAGAGTGGGAGCGATACCTCCGCTCTGTAATTCACTAGGGGCCGTGTGTATCATCTCAGAGTGGGAGCGATACCTCCGCTCTGTAATTCACTAGGGGCCGTATGTATCATCTCAGAGTGGGAGCGATACCTCCGCCCTGTAATTCACTAGGGGCCGTGTGTATCATCTCAGAGTGGGAGCGATACCTCCGCCCTGTAATTCACTAGGGGCCGTATGTATCATCTCAGAGTGGGAGCGATACCTCCGCTCTGTAATTCACTAGGGGCCGTGTGTATCATCTCAGAGTGGGAGCGATACCTCCGCTCTGTAATTCACTAGGGGCCGTATGTATCATCTCTCAGAGTGGGAGCGATACCTCCGCTCTGTAATTCACTAGGGCCGTGTGTATCATCTCAGAGTGGGAGCGATACCTCCGCTCTGTAATTCACTAGGGCCGTGTGTATCATCTCAGAGTGGGAGCGATACCTCCGCTCTGTAATTCACTAGGGGCCGTATGTATCATCTCAGAGTGGGAGCGATACCTCCGCTCTGTAATTCACTAGGGGCCGTGTGTATCATCTCAGAGTGGGAGCGATACCTCCGCTCTCTAATTCACTAGGGGCCGATGTATCATCTCAGAGTGGGAGCGATACCTCCGCTCTGTAATTCACTAGGGGCCGTGTGTATCATCTCAGAGTGGGAGCGATACCTCCGCTCTGTAATTCACTAGGGGCCGTGTGTATCATCTCAGAGTGGGAGCGATACCCTCCGCTCTGTAATTCACTAGGGGCCGTATGTATCATCTCAGAGTGGGAGCGATACCTCCGCTCTGTAATTCACTAGGGGCCGTGTGTATCATCTCAGAGTGGGAGCGATACCTCCGCTCTGTAATTCACTAGGGGCCGTATGTATCATCTCAGAGTGGGAGCGATACCTCCGCTCTGTAATTCACTAGGGGCCGTATGTATCATCTCAGAGTGGGGAGCGTACCTCCGCTCTGTAATTCACTAGGGCCGTATGTATCATCTCAGAGTGGGAGCGATACCTCCGCCCCTGTAATTCACTAGGGGCCGTGTGTATCATCTCAGAGTGGGAGCGATACCTCCGCTCTGTAATTCACTAGGGGCCGTGGTGTATCATCTCAGAGTGGGAGCGATACCTCCGCTCTGTAATTCACTAGGGGCCGTGTGTATCATCTCAGAGTGGGAGCGATACCTCCGCTCTGTAATTCACTAGGGGCCGTGTGTATCATCTCAGAGTGGGAGCGATACCTCCGCTCTGTAATTCACTAGGGGCCGTGTGTATCATCTCAGAGTGGGAGCGATACCTCCGCTCTGTAATTCACTAGGGGCCGTGTGTATCATCTCAGAGTGGGAGCGATACCTCCGCTCTGTAATTCACTAGGGGCCGTGTGTATCATCTCAGAGTGGGAGCGATACCTCCGCTCTGTAATTCACTAGGGGCCGTGTGTATCATCTCAGAGTGGGAGCGATACCTCCGCTCTGTAATTCACTAGGGGCCGTGTGTATCATCTCAGAGTGGGAGTGCTGATCTAAGGTCAGTTCTGCCTTAGAACATACGATTACATGGACAGGAGCCTGATCCTAGATCCCACTCTGAAAGGCTTGATACAGACGGCACCTACCTTTATAACTTTATCCCTGTCCAGACACGGCCCTTAGCCCCTGCCTAAGGCTGTATCCCAAATGGCACCCTATTCCCTATAGAGGGCTCACACGTTGACCAGGGCCCTATGGGGAATAGGGTGCAACCAAGGACTGACTGCCTAAGCTAAGGAGTAGGAACTAGGGTCTGTTTCTTGACAGGGCAGCATCTTTACAATACAAAGGAATGACAAGGCAGCATCTTTACAATACAAAGGAATGACAGGGCAGCATCTTTACAATACAAAGGAATGACAGGGCAGCATCTTTACACACAAAGGAATGACAGGGCAGCATCTTTACACACAAAGGAATGACAGGGCAGCATCTTTACAATACAAAGGAATGAAAGGGCAGCATCTTTACAATACAAAGGAACGACAGGGCAGCATCTTTACACACAAAGGAATGACAGGGCAGCATCTTTACAATACAAAGGAATGACAGGGCAGCATCTTTACAATACAAAGGAATGACAGGGCAGCATCTTTACAATACCAAGGAATGACAGGGCAGCATCTTTACAATACAAAGGAATGACAGGGCAGCATCTTTACACACAAAGGAATGACAAGGCAGCATCTTTACAATACAAAGGAATGACAGGGCAGCATCTTTACAATACAAAGGAATGACAGGGCAGCATCTTTACAATACAAAGGAATGACAGGGCAGCATCTTTACAATACAAAGGAATGACAGGGCAGCATCTTTACAATACAAAGGAATGACAGGGCAGCATCTTTACAATACAAAGGAATGACAGGGCAGCATCTTTACAATACAAAGGAATGACAGGGCTGCATCTTTACAATACAAAGGAATGACAGGGCAGCATCTTTACACACAAAGGAATGACAGGGATGCATCTTTACAATACAAAGGAAAGAAAGGGCAGCATCTTTACAATACAAAGGAATGACAGGGCAGCATCTTTACAATACAAAGGAATGACAGGGCAGCATCTTTACAATACAAAGGAATGACAGGGCAGCATCTTTACACACAAAGGAATTACAGGGCTGCATCTTTACAATACAAAGGAATGACAGGGCAGCATCTTTACACACAAAGGAATGACAGGGATGCATCTTTACAATACAAAGGAAAGAAAGGGCAGCATCTTTACAATACAAAGGAACTACAGGGCAGCATCTTTACACACAAAGGAATGACAGGGCTGCATCTTTACAATACAAAGGAATGACAGGGCAGCATCTTTACAATACAAAGGAATGACAGGGCAGCATCTTTACAATACAAAGGAACGACAGGGCAGCATCTTTACAATACAAAGGAATGACAGGGCAGCATCTTTACAATACAAAGGAACGACAGGGCAGCATCTTTACAATACAAAGGAATGACAGGGCAGCATCTTTACAATACAAAGGAACGAAAGGGCAGCATCTTTACAATACAAAGGAATGACAGGGCAGCATCTTTACAATACAAAGGAATGACAGGGCAGCATCTTTACAATACAAAGGAATGACAGGGCAGCATCTTTACAATACAAAGGAATGACAGGGCAGCATCTTTACAATACAAAGGAACGACAGGGCAGCATCTTTACAATACAAAGGAATGACAGGGCAGCATCTTTAAAATAAAAAAGGAATGACAGGGCAGCATCTTTACAATACAAAGGAATGACAGGGCAGCATCTTTACAATATAAAGGAACGACAGGGCAGCATCTTTACAATACAAAGGAATGAAAGGGCAGCATCTTTAAAATAAAAAAGGAATGACAGGGCAGCATCTTTAAAATAAAAAAGGAATGACAGGGCAGCATCTTTACAATACAAAGGAATGACAGGGCAGCATCTTTAAAATAAAAAAGGAATGACAGGGCAGCATCTTTACAATACAAAGGAATGACAGGGCAGCATCTTTACAATACAAAGGAATGAAAGGGCAGCATCTTTACAATACAAAGGAATGACAGGTGCATGACCCTAAGATGGCAACAAATACATGAAGTGGTTTTAATGAGCTTTCTCCATTCTGACTGGGCCTTATGGACCCTGGTCAAAAGCAGTACACTGCATAGGGAATACTAATACAGTACATTTGTAGAGAGCCTTTCATTTAAAGACGTAAATCACAAAGCTATTTACATTGACAACAACCATTAAAAGAAAAATATTTAACAAACAAGCAAAAAAAACAGGCGAGAAATGAAAAGCTAGCTAGCAGGCTAGAACTATACAATATACATAATACAGGAGAGCGGTAGAGAGACAGAGACAACAGAAGTAGAGAGACAACAGAAGTAGAGAGACAACAGAAGTAGAGAGACAGAGACAACAGAAGTAGAGCGACAACAGAAGTAGAGAGACAGAGACAACAGAAGTAGAGAGACAACAGAAGTAGAGAGACAGAGAGACAACAGAAGTAGAGAGACAACAGAAGTAGAGCGACAACAGAAGTAGAGAGACAACAGAAGTAGAGAGACAACAGAAGTAGAGAGACAGAGAGACAACAGAAGTAGAGCGACAACAGAAGTAGAGAGACAACAGAAGTAGAGCGACAACAGAAGTAGAGAGACAACAGAAGTAGAGAGACAACAGAAGTAGAGCGACAACAGAAGTAGAGAGACAGAGAGAACAGAAGTAGAGAGACAACAGAAGTAGAGCGACAACAGAAGTAGAGAGACAACAGAAGTAGAGAGACAGAGACAACAGAAGTAGAGAGACAACAGAAGTAGAGAGACAGAGACAACAGAAGTAGAGAGACAACAGAAGTAGAGAGACAGAGACAACAGAAGTAGAGAGACAACAGAAGTAGAGAGACGGAGACAACAGAAGTAGAGAGACAACAGAAGTAGAGAGACAACAGAAGTAGAGAGACAGAGCCAACAGAAGTAGAGACACAGAGAGACAACAGAAGTAGAGAGACAACAGAAGTAGAGAGACAGAGACAACAGAAGTAGAGAGACAACAGAAGTAGAGAGACAGAGACAACAGAAGTAGAGAGACAGAGACAACAGAAGTAGAGAGACAACAGAAGTAGAGAGACAGAGCCAACAGAAGTAGAGACACAGAGAGACAACAGAAGTAGAGAGACAACAGAAGTAGAGAGACAGAGACAACAGAAGTAGAGAGACAACAGAAGTAGAGAGACAGAGACAACAGAAGTAGAGAGACAACAGAAGTAGAGAGACAACAGAAGTAGAGAGACAACAGAAGTAGAGAGACAACAGAAGTAGAGAGACAGAGACAACAGAAGTAGAGAGACAACAGAAGTAGAGAGACAACAGAAGTAGAGAGACAACAGAAGTAGAGAGACAGAGAGACAACAGAAGTAGAGAGACAGAGACAACAGAAGTAGAGAGACAACAGAAGTAGAGAGACAGAGCCAACAGAAGTAGAGAGACAACAGAAGTAGAGAGACAACAGAAGTAGAGAGACAGAGACAACAGAAGTAGAGAGACAACAGAAGTAGAGAGACAGAGACAACAGAAGTAGAGAGACAACAGAAGTAGAGAGACAACAGAAGTAGAGAGACAACAGAAGTAGAGAGACAACAGAAGTAGAGAGACAACAGAAGTAGAGAGACAGAGAGACAACAGAAGTAGAGAGACAGAGACAACAGAAGTAGAGAGACAGAGACAACAGAAGTAGAGAGACAACAGAAGTAGAGAGACAGAGAGACAACAGAAGTAGAGAGACAGAGACAACAGAAGTAGAGAGACAACAGAAGTAGAGAGACAACAGAAGTAGAGAGACAACAGAAGTAGAGAGACAACAGAAGTAGAGAGACAACAGAAGTAGAGAGACAGAGACAACAGAAGTAGAGACACAGAGAGACAACAGAAGTAGAGAGACAGAGACAACAGAAGTAGAGAGACAACAGAAGTAGAGAGACAACAGAAGTAGAGAGACAACAGAAGTAGAGAGACAACAGAAGTAGAGAGATAACAGAAGTAGAGACACAGAGAGACAACAGAAGTAGAGAGACAACAGAAGTAGAGCGACAACAGAAGTAGAGAGACAACAGAAGTAGAGAGACAGAGACAACAGAAGTAGAGACACAGAGAGACAACAGAAGTAGAGAGACAGAGACAACAGAAGTAGAGAGACAACAGAAGTAGAGAGACAGAGACAACAGAAGTAGAGAGACAACAGAAGTAGAGAGACAACAGAAGTAGAGAGATAACAGAAGTAGAGACACAGAGAGACAACAGAAGTAGAGACACAGAGACAACAGAAGTAGAGAGACAACAGAAGTAGAGAGACAGAGACAACAGAAGTAGAGAGACAACAGAAGTAGAGAGACAGAGAGACAACAGAAGTAGAGAGACAACAGAAGTAGAGAGACAACAGAAGTAGAGAGACAACAGAAGTAGAGAGACAGAGACAACAGAAGTAGAGAGACAGAGACAACAGAAGTAGAGAGACAGAGACAACAGAAGTAGAGAGACAGAGACAACAGAAGTAGAGAGACAACAGAAGTAGAGAGACAACAGAAGTAGAGAGACAACAGAAGTAGAGAGACAACAGAAGTAGAGAGACAGAGACAACAGAAGTAGAGAGACAGAGACAACAGAAGTAGAGAGACAACAGAAGTAGAGAGACAGAGACAACAGAAGTAGAGAGACAACAGAAGTAGAGAGACAACAGAAGTAGAGAGACAGAGACAACAGAAGTAGAGAGACAACAGAAGTAGAGAGACAGAGACAACAGAAGTAGAGAGACAACAGAAGTAGAGAGACAACAGAAGTAGAGAGACAGAGACAACAGAAGTAGGGAGACAACAGAAGTAGAGAGACAACAGAAGTAGAGAGACAGAGACAACAGAAGTAGAGAGACAACAGAAGTAGAGAGACAGAGACAACAGAAGTAGGGAGACAACAGAAGTAGAGAGACAACAGAAGTAGAGAGACAACAGAAGTAGAGAGACATCAGAAGTAGAGACACAGAGACAACAGAAGTAGGGAGACAACAGAAGTAGAGAGACAACAGAAGTAGAGAGACATCAGAAGTAGAGACACAGAGACAACAGAAGTAGGGAGACAACAGAAGTAGAGAGACAACAGAAGTAGAGAGACAACAGAAGTAGAGAGACAGAGACAACAGCAATAGAGACACAGAGAGACAACAGAAGTAGAGAGACAACAGAAGTAGAGACACAGAGACAACAGAAGTAGAGACACAGAGAGACAACAGAAGTAGAGACACAGAGACAACAGAAGTAGAGAGCCAGAGAGACAACAGAATTGGAGTGACAGAGACACAGTGCTACATATGGTCTTCCTCTTAAAACATTGATGTAGTGTGATATACAGTATAACACAGGTTGACTTCTAATCCTAAAATTGTCCTCCATGGTGAATTGAAACTATACATGATATTTAACGATGAGATAAAACATGAGATGGCGACGTCTAAGAACGTTTTGGCCTCGTGGAGTTCTTCAGTTCTTCAGTGTGTCTGATGGTTCCACCGGGTTCTGTCTGCCTCCTCAGGGACCCACTGTACCGTTTATAAAGTCCAGAAAGATATCCTCCTACTCCTCTTCGTCCATATCCATGGTAACAGAGGGATCCCTGTCACCACCTGAAAAAGACAATGTTTCATACAGGAAAATAGTTTAATTTAATACATTCAAACAAAGTTCAACCCCCCCAATAAACGCAACATGCAACAATTTCTACGATTTTACTGAGTTACAGTTCATATGAGTAAATCAGTAAATTGAAATAAATTAACTAGGCTTTAATCTATGGATTTCACATGACTGGGAATACAGATATGCATCTGTTGACCACAGATACCTTTAAAAAAAGGCAGGGCCGTGGATCAGAAAACCAGTCAGTATCTGGTGTGACCATTTGCCTCATGCAGCGCGACACATCTCCTTCGCATAGAGTTGATCAGGCTGTTGATTGTGGCCTGTGGAATGTTGTCCCACTCCTCTTCAATGGCTGTGCCAAGTTGCTGGATATTGGCGGGAACTGTAACACGCTGTCGTACACGTCAATCCAGAGCATCCCAAACATGCTCAATGGGTGACATGTCTGGTGAGTATGCAGGCCATGGAAGAACTGGGACATTTTCAGCTTCCAGGAATTGTGCACAGATCCTTGCAACATGGGACAGTGCATTATCATGCTGAAACATGAGGTGATGGCGGCGGATGAATGGCACGACAATGGGCCTCAGGATCTCGTCACGGTATCTCTGTTCATTCAAATTGCCATTGATAAAATGCAATTGCGTTCGTTGTCCGTAGCTTATGCCTGCCCATACCATAACCCCACCGCCACCATGGGGCACTCTGTTCACAACGTTGACATCAGCAAACCACTCGCCCACACAACGCCATACACGTGGTCTGCGGTTGAGGCCGGTTGGACGTACTGCCAAATTCTCAAAAAACAACGTTGGATGCGACTTATGGTAGAGAAATTAACATTCAATTCTCTGGAAACAGCTCTGGTTCTACGCTGTTTGCCATCTGCCCGGTACAGTTGAAACTGAGATTCATCCGTGAAGAGCACACTTCTCCAGAGTGCCACTGGCCATCGAAAGTGATCATTTACCCATTGAAGTCGGTTACGACGCGGAACCGCAGTCAGGTCAAGACCCTGGTGAGGATGACGAGCACGCAGATGAGCTTCCCTGAGACGGTTTCTGACAGTTTGTTCAGAAATTATTCGGTTGTGCAAACCCACAGTTTCATCAGCTGTCCGCGTGGCTGGTCTCAGATGGTCCCGCAGGTGAAGAAGCCGGATGTGGAGGTCCTGGGATGGCGTGGTTACACGTGGTCTGCGGTTGTGAGACCGGTTGGACATACTGCCAAATTCTCTAAAACGACGTTGGAGGCGGTTTATGGTAGAGAAATGAACATTCAATTCTCTGGCAACAGCTCTGGTGGACATTCCTGTAGTCAGCATGCCAATTGCACGCTCCCTCAAAACTTGAGACATCTTGATATTCCACACCTGTCAGATGGTTTCTCTTGGCAAAGGAGAAATGCTCACTAACAGGGATGTAAACAAATGTGTACAACATTTGAGAGAAATAAGCTTTTTGTGCTTACGGAACATGAAACATGGAACCAACACATTACATGTTGCCTTGATATTTTTGTTCATTCAACAACCCAAACAAAGTTCAAGAATTTGTAATGTAACGCCATCAAGTGGCTTTCTTCAGGATTATATCAGGGATCACATTTTCTCAATAATCCCATTTAGAAAGCAACACCATGTCTGTCCACCAGATGGTAGTAGAGAACCAATAGTAGAGGTTTTGAACCACTATGCAACCTTTTCAGTAGCAAGTAGGGAAACCACCACATCATATATTCTTCCCTGATAGATATTCATCTAAGAATCAGTCCTATTGGCCTCCTTACCCATGTTGTCATCCTCTGACTCCTCCTTGTCCTACTCCCATTTCAAATCATTGGCTAACAGAGAGGTCGAGGACTCACTCAGGCTCTTCAGCGGGAAGCAGTGGCCGTCTCCTTGACTGGGCAAAACAGAAACACAGACAGGATGGGGTTAAATATCCATAGTCAGGGGGAAGCAGCGGCCGTCTCCTTGGCTGGGCAAAACAGAAACACAGACAGGATGGGGTTAAATATCCATAGTCAGGGGGAAGCAGCGGCCGTCTCCTTGGCTGGGCAAAACAGAAACACAGACAGGATGGGGTTAAATATCCATAGTCAGGGGGAAGCAGCGGCCGTCTCCTTGGCTGGGCAAAACAGAAACACAGACAGGATGGGGTTAAATATCCATAGTCAGGGGGAAGCAGTGGCCGTCTCCTTGGCTGGGCAAAACAGAAACACAGACAGGATGGGGTTAAATATCCATAGTCAGGGGGAAGCAGTGGCCGTCTCCTTGGCTGGGCAAAACAGAAACACAGACAGGATGGGGTTAAATATCCATAGTCAGGGGGAAGCAGTGGCCGTCTCCTTGGCTGGGAAACACGCATTAAACAAATCAACGCAATAAACAAATCAAATCGTATTGGTCCATACACATATTTAACAGATGTTATTGGTCCATACACATATTTAACAGATGTTATTGGTCCATACACATATTTAACAGATGTTATTGGTCCATACACATATTTAACATTTACATTTTACATTTACGTCATTTAGCAGACGCTCTTATCCAGAGCGACTTACAAATAGGTGCATTCACCTTATAGCCAGTGGGATAACCACTTTACAATGTTTTTTTTTTTTTGTTTTTTTTGTGGGTGGGTTGGAGTAAAGGGGGGGGGTAGAAGGATTACTTTATCCTATCCCAGGTATTCCTTAAAGAGGTGGGGTTTCAAATGTCTCCGGAAGGTGGTGAGTGACTCCGCTGTCCTGGCGTCGTGAGGGAGCTTGTTCCACCATTGGGGTGCCAGAGCAGCGAACAGTTTTGACTGGGCTGAGCGGGAGCTATGCTTCCGCAGAGGAAGGGGAGCCAGCAGGCCAGAGGTGGATGAACGCAGTGCCCTCGTTTGGGTGTAGGGACTGATCAGAGCCTGAAGGTACGGAGGTGCCGTTCCCCTCACTGCTCCATAGGCAAGCACCATGGTCTTGTAGCAGATGCGAGCTTCAACTGGAAGCCAGTGGAGTGTGCGGAGGAGCGGGGTGACGTGAGAGAACTTGGGAAGGTTGAACACCAGACGGGCTGCGGCATTCTGGATGAGTTGTAGGGGTTTAATGGCACAGCCAGGGAGCCCAGCCAACAGCGAGTTGCAGTAATCCAGACGGGAGATGACAAGTGCCTGGATTAGGACCTGTGCCGCTTCCTGTGTAAGGCAGGGTCGTACTCTCCGAATGTTGTAGAGCATGAACCTACAGGATCGGGAAACCGCCTTGATGTTAGCGGATGTTAACAGATGTTATTGGTCCATACACATATTTAACAGATGATAACGGTCAGAAACAAATACAGTGCATTCGGAAAGTATTCAGACCCCTTTACTTTTTCCAAATTTTTTACGTTACAGCCTTATTCTAAAATGGATTAAATAAAACAATTTCCTCAATCTACACACAATACCCCATAATGACAAAGCGAAAACAGGTTTTTAGAAATGTTTGGAAATGTATAAAAAACACAAGTATTCAGGCCCTTTGCTATGAAACTCGAAATTGAGCTCAGGTGCATCCTGTTTCCATTGATCATCCTTGAGATGTTTCTACAACTTGATTGGAGTCCACCTGGGGTAAATTCAATTGATTGGACATGATTTGGAAAGGCACACACCTGTCTATATAAGGTTACACAGTTGACAGTGCATGTCAGAGCAAAAATCAAGCCATGAGGTCGAAGGAATTGTGCGTAGAGCTCCAAGACAGGATTGTGTCGAGGCACAGATCTGGGGAAGGACACCAAAACATTTCTGCAGCATTGAAGGTCCCCAAGAACACAGTGGCCTCCATCATTCTTAAATGGAAGAAGTTTGAAACCACCAAGACTCTTCCTAGAGCTGGCTGCCCAGCCAAACTGATCAATCGGAGGAGAAGGGCCTTGGTTAGGGAGGTGACCAAGAACCCGATGGTCACTCTGACAGAGCTCCAGAGTTCCTCTGTGGAGATGGGAGAACCTTTCAGAAGGACAATGATCTCTGCAGCACTCCACCAATCAGGCCTTTATGGTAGAGTGGCCAGACGGAAGCCACTCCTCAGTAAAAGGCACATGACAGCCCACCTGGAGTTTGCCAAAAGGCACCTAAAGACTCTCAGACCATGAGAAACAAGATTCTCTGGTCTGATGAAACCAAGATTGAACTCTTTGGCCTGAATGCCAAGCGTCATGTCTGGAGGAAACCTGGCACCATCCCTACGGTGTAGCATGGTGGTGGCAGCATCATGCTGTGGGGATGTTTTTCAGCGGCAGGGACTGGGAGACTAGTCAGGATCAAGGGAAAGATGAACGGAGCAAAGTACAGAGAGATCCTTCATGAAAACCTGCTCCAGAGCGCTCAGGACCTCAGACTGGGGCGAAGGTTCACCTTCCAACAGGACAACGACCCTAAGCACACAGCCAATACACATATTTAGCAGAGGTTATTGCGGTATCTAACAATTCACAACAATACACACAAATCTAAAAGTAAAAGAATGGAATTAAGAAATATATAAATATTAGGATGAGCAATGTCAGAGTGGCATTGACTAAAATACAGTAGAATAGAATACAGTATATACATATTAAATGAGTAAAACAGTATGTAAACATTATTAAAGTGACCAGTGTTCCATGTCTATGTACATAGGGCAGCAGCCTCTAAGGTGCAGGGTTGAGTAACCGGGTGACAGCCGGCTAGTGACAGTGACTAAGTTCAGGGCAGGGTACTGGGTGGAGGCCGGCTAGTGATGGCTATTTAACAGTCTGATGGCCTTGAGATAGAAGTTGTTTTTCAGTCTCTCCGTCCCAGCTTTGATGTACCTGTACTGACCTCGCCTTCTGGATGATAGCGGGATAAACAAGCCATGGCTCGGTTGGTTGATGTCCTTAATTATCTGTTTGGCCTTCCTGTAACATCGGGTGCTGTAGGTGTCTTGGAGGGCGGGTAGTTTGCCCCCTGTGATGCGTTGGGCAGACCACACCACCCTCTGGAGAGCCCTGCGGTTGCGGGCGGTGCAGTTGCCGTACCAGGCGGTGATACAGCCCGACAGGATGCTCTCAATGGTGCATCTGTAAAAGTTTGTGAGGGTTTTAGGTGCCAAGCCAAATTTCTTCAGCCTCCTGAGGTTGAAGAGACGCTGTTGCACCTTCTTCACCACACTGTCTGTGTGGGTGGACCATTTCAGTTTGTCAGTGATGTGTACGCAGAGGAACTTGAAGCTTTCCACCTTCTCCACTGCGGTCCCGTCGATGTGGATAGGGGGGTGCACCCTCTGCTGTTTCCTGAAGTCCACGATCATCTCCTTTGTTTTGTTGACGTTGAGGGAGAGGTTATTTTCCTGGCACCACTCCGCCAGGGCCCTCACCTCCTCCCTGTAGGCTCTCATAATTGTTGGTAATCAAGCCTACTGCTGTTGTGTCGTCTGCAAACTTGATGATTGAGTTGGAGGCGTGCTTGGCCACGCAGTCATGGGTGAACAGGGAGTACAGGAGGGGGCTGAGCATGCACCCTTATGGAGCCCCAGTGTTGAGGATCAGCGAAGTGGAGGTGTTGTTTCCTACCTTCACCACCTGGGGGCGGCCCATCAGGAAGTCCAGGACCCAGTTGCACAGGGCGGGGTTCAGACCCAGGGCCCTGAGCTTAATGATGAGCTTGGAGGGTACTATGGTGTTGAATGCTGAGCTATAGTCAATGAACAGCATTCTTACATGGGTATTCCTCTTGTCCAGATGGGATAGGGCAGTGTGCAGTGTGATGGCGATTGCATCGTCTGTGGATCTATTGGGGCGGTAAGGAAATTGAAGTGGGTCTAGGGTGACAGGTAAGGTAGAGGTGATATGATCCTTGACGAGTCTCTCAAAGCACTTCATGATGACAGATGTGAGTGCTACGGGGCGATAGTCATTTAGTTCAGTTACCTTTGCTTCCTTGGGTACAGGAACAATGGTGGACATCTTGAAGCAAGTGGGGACAGCAGACTGGGAAAGGGAGAGATTGAATATGTCCATGAACACTCCAGCCAGCTGGTCTGCGCATGCTCTGAGGACACGGCTAGGGATGCCGTCTGGGCCGGCAGCCTTGCGGGGGTTAACATGCTTAAATGTCTTAATCACGTCGGCCATGGAGGAGAGGCCACAGTCCTTGGTAGTGGGCCGCGTCGGTGGCACTGTGTTATCCTCAAAGCGGGTGAAGAAGGTGTTTACCTTGTCCGGGAGCAAGACGTCGGTGTCCGCAACTTGTCTGGAGACCCTCCCACATACGTCTTGTGTCTGAGCCGCTGAATTGTGACTCCACTTTGTCTCTGTACTGACGTTTTGTCTGTTTGATTGCCTTACGGAGGGAATAACTGCACTGTTTGTATTCGAGCACATTCCCAGTCACCTTGCCATGGTTCTGCTACGCTACGCTACATAAAAAAATAACATTTTAGTCATTTAGCAGACGCTCTTATCCAGAGCGCCTTACATTTAGTGAGTGCATACAATATTTTTCATACCCCCCGTGAGAATCAAACCCACAACCCTGGCGTTGCAAACGCCATGCTCTACCAACTGAGCTACATCCCTGCCGGCCATTCCCTCCCCTACCCTGGACGAATTGTGCGGCGCCCTATGAGTCTCCCGATCGCGGCCGGCTACGACAGAGCCTGGATTGGAACCAGGATCTCTAGTGGCACAGCTAGCACTGCGATGCAGTGCCTTAGACCACTGCGCCACTCGGGAGACACGACACTACACTACCCTACCCTACACTACCCTATACTACACTACCCTATACTACACTACCCTATACTACACTACACTACACTACACTACACTACCCTATACTACACTACCCTATACTACACTACCCTATACTACACTACACTACACTACACTACACTACACTACACTACACTACACTACACTACCCTACACTACCCTACCCTACACTACACTACACTACACTACCCTACCCTACCCTACACTACACTACACTACCCTACACTACACTACCCTACACTACACTACACTACCCTACACTACACTACCCTACACTACCCTACCCTACACTACCCTACCCTACACTACACTACACTACACTACCCTACCCTACCCTACCCTACCCTACCCTACCCTACCCTACACTACACTACCCTACACTACACTACACTACCCTACACTACACTACCCTATACTACACTACACTACCCTACACTACCCTACACTACACTACACTACACTACACTACACTACACTACTACTACACTACACTACCCTACACTCCTACACTACACTACACTACACTACACTCCCTACACTACACTACCCTACACTACACTACACTACACTACACTACACTACACTACCCTACACTACACTACACTACACTACACTACCCTACACTACACTACACTACACTACACTACACTACCCTACACTACACTACACTACCCTACACTACACTGCCCTACACTCACCCTACACTACACCTACACTACACTACACTACCCTACACTACACTACCCTACACTACCCACCCTACACTACACTACCCTACACTACACTACCCTACACTACCCTACACTACACTACCCTACACTACCCTACCCTACACTACACTACCCTACACTACACTACCCTACACTACCCTACACTACACTACACTACCCTACACTACACTCCCTACCCTACACTACACTACCCTACACTACACTACACTACACTACACTACCCTACACTACACTACCCTACACTACACTACACTACACTACACTACCCTACACTACCCTACCCTACACTACACTACCCTACACTACACTACCCTACACTACCCTACACTACACTACACTACCCTACACTACACTACCCTACACTACACTACCCTACACTACACTACACTACACTACACTACACTACACTACCCTACCCTACACTACACTACACTACACTACACTACACTACCCTACACTACACTACACTACACTACACTACACTACCCTACCCTACACTACACTACACTACACTACACTACACTACACTACCCTACACTACACTACACTACACTACACTACACTACCCTACACTACACTACCCTACACTACCCTACACTACACTACACTACCCTACACTACCCTACCCTACACTACACTACCCTACACTACACTACACTACACTACACTACACTACCCTACACTACACTACCCTACACTACACTACACTACACTACACTACCCTACCCTACACTACACTACACTACACTACACTACACTACCCTACACTACACTACACTACACTACACTACACTACCCTACCCTACACTACACTACACTACACTACCCTACACTACACTAGCCTACACTACCCTACACTACACTACACTACACTACCCTACCCTACACTACTACACTACACTACACTACACTACCCTACTCTACACTACACTACACTACACTACCCTACACTACACTACACTACACTACACTACCCTACTCTACACTACACTACACTACACTACACTACCCTACCCTACACTACCCTACACTACACTACCCTACACTACCCTACACTACACTACACTACACTACACTACCCTACTCTACACTACCCTATACTACACTACACTACACTACCCTACCCTACACTACCCTACACTACCCTACACTACACTACCCTACACTACTCTACACTACACTACCCTACACTACTCTACACTACACTACACTACACTACCCTACACTACACTACACTACCCTACTCTACACTACCCTATACTACCCTATACTACACTAGCAGCTGAATTTCTCATTGGATGTGGTTTACATCATGGGCTGCCTATTCCCTACATAGTACACTAATTTGACCAAACCCCATAGGGAATAGGCAGCCTACCTATTCTACAGTAAACCAAGTCACTGGGGCCCCTGATAACTAGTGACAAACCAAGTCACTGGGGTCCCCTGATAACTAGTGACAAACCAAGTCACTGGGCCCCCTGATAACTAGTGACAAACCAAGTCACTGGGCCCCCCTGATAACTAGTGACAAACCAAGTCACTGGGCCCCCTGATAACTAGTGACAAACCAAGTCACTGGGGCCCCTGATAACTAGTGACAAACCAAGTCACTGGGGCCCCCTGATAACTAGTGACAAACCAAGTCACTGGGGTCCCTGATAACTAGTGACAAACCAAGTCACTGGGGTCCCTGATAACTAGTGACAAACCAAGTCACTGGGGCCCCCTGATAACTAGTGACAAACCAAGTTACTGGGCCCCCTGATAACTAGTGACAAACCAAGTCACTGGGCCCCCTGATAACTAGTGACAAACCAAGTCACTGGGCCCCCCTGATAACTAGTGACAAACCAAGTCACTGGGCCCCCTGATAACTAGTGACAAACCAAGTCACTGGGCCCCCTGATAACTAGTGACAAACCAAGTCACTGGGGCCCCTGATAACTAGTGACAAACCAAGTCACTGGGGCCCCCTGATAACTAGTGACAAACCAAGTCACTGGGGTCCCTGATAACTAGTGACAAACCAAGTCACTGGGCCCCCCTGATAACTAGTGACAAACCAAGTCACTGGGGCCCCTGATAACTAGTGACAAACTAAGTCACTGGGGTCCCATGCTACTGTCTAGTGACAAACCAAGAGCTGCCTGCTTTTTACTGTGTTTGACAGCTAGCGCTCTGCTCCGTTCTGTTCATACCTTACATGTTACTGTGTTTGACAGCTAGCGCTCTGCTCCGTTCTGTTCATACCTTACATGTTACTGTGTTTGACAGCTAGCGCTCTGCTCCGTTCTGTTCATACCTTACATGTTACTGTGTTTTACAGCTAGCGCTCCGTTCTGTTCTGTTCATACCTTACATGTTACTGTGTTTGACAGCTAGCGCTCTGCTCCGTTCTGTTCATACCTTACATGTTACTGTGTTTTACAGCTAGCGCTCTGCTCTGTTCAGCTCATACCTTACATGTTACTGTGTTTGACAGCTAGCGCTCTGCTCTGTTCAGCTCATACCTTACATGTTACTGTGTTTGACAGCTAGCACTCTGCTCCGTTCTTACAGTTGAAGTCGGAAGTTCACATACACCTTAGCCAAATCAGTTTTTCACAATTCCTGACATGTAATCCTAGTAAAAATTCCCTGTCTTAGGTCAGTTAGGATCACCACAGAACATGTAAGGCATGAACAGAAGAGAACAGAGCAGAGCACTAGCTCTCAAACACAGTAACATGTAATTTATGAAACCGTGATGGCTCTCCTCCAGAATCCATGTGTGTGCATCCCAAATGGCACCCTATTCCTTATATAGTGCACTACTTTTGAACAGGGCCCATGGGGCTTATAGGCATTACTTCATACATACTTACATAGGGATTATAGGGCTCTGGTCAAAAGCAGTGGACTATAAAGGGAACAGGGTGCTATTTAGGAGGTGGCATTACTTCCCTGGGCTGGCCGTGGTTATGTCACCAAAGCTCTGTGATCACTTAAAACCAAGCTAAGCTGAGGCCACATTTCTTGGACTATACTAAAAAAACAACACTACCCTATCGTATCCACCGTGTGTAGCTGTTACACCTGGTCACCAGCAGTGGGCGCTGCAGGACCAAACTAAAGCCAAAGACCCTAGCAGCTGAACTCCCCTTTTCACTGAGCACGTTTACGTGCTCAACAATATCCCGTTATTACTTGTGATACCCAAGTATTATGTTTTTGAGTTGACGCAAATGAACATCATATCCCGTTTACAATCACCTGAATAAGCTCCTATCAGGGTTTTAAGAAACCCGAATAAGATGCCTGGGATATGCTGATATTAGACTGGATACTGTGTCATGTCAACGGATTATAACCCTTTACTGTTGTTTTTCATGGTTCTGCCGGGCTCAGTTTCGCATATTATTTATTTATTTTTTATTTTATTTAACCTTTTATTTAACTAGGCAAGTCAGTTAAGAACAAATTCTTATTTACAATGATGGCCTACACCGTACTCACCATTATCACCATAGTAACATACAGTACCAGTCAAAAGTTTGGACACACCTACTCATTTCAGGGTTTTTCTTTATTTTTACTATTTTTTACATTGTAGAACAATAGTGAAGACATCAAAACTATGAAATAACACATATGGAATCATGTAGTAACCAAAAAAGTGTTAAACAAATAAGAATATATTTGAGATTCTTCAAAGTAATTTTTAATTATTAAATGCCATTTAGCAGACGCTTTTATCCAAAGCGACTTACAGTCATGCGTGCATACATTTTTTTGTGTACGTGTGGTCCCGGGGATCGAACCCACTACCTTGGCGTTACAAGCGCCGTGCTCTACCAGCTGAGCTACAGAGGACCACAAAGTAGCCACCCTTTGCCTTGATGACAGCTTTGCACACTCTTGGCATTCTCTCAACCAGCTTCATGAGGTAGTCACCTGGAATGCATTTCAATTAACATATGTGCCTTCTCAAAAGTTAATTTGTAGGAATTTCTTTCCTTCTTAATGCGTTTGAGCCAATCAGGTGTGTTGTGACAAGGTAGGGGGGTATACAGAAGATAGCCCTATTTGGTAAAAGACCAAGTCCATATTATGGCAAGAACAGCTCAAATAAGCAAAGAAAAATTACAGGCCATCACTACTTTAAGACATGAGGGTGAGTCAATCCAGAAAATCTCAAGAACTTGGAAAGTTTCTTCAAGTGCAGTTGCAAAAACCATCAAGCGCTATGATGAAACTAGCTCTCATGAGGACCGCCACAGGAAAGGAAGACCCAGAGTTACCTCTGCTGCAGAGGATACGTTCATTAGAGTTAACTATACTTCAGATTGCAGCTCAAATAAATGCTTCAGAGTTCAAGTAACAGACACATCTCAACATCAACTGTTCAGAGGAGACTGCGTGAATCAGGCCTACTAAACCACTACTAAAGGACACCAATAAGAAGAAGAAACTTGCTTGGGCCAAGAAACACGAACAATGGACATTAGACCGGTGGAAATCTGTCCTTTGGTCTGATGAGTCCAAATGTGAGATTTTTGGTTCCAACCGCCTTGTCTTTCTGAGACGTGGTGTGGGTGAACGGATGATCTCCGCATGTGCGGTTCCCACCGTGAAGCATGGAGGAGGAGGTGGGATGGTGTTATGGTGTGGGGGTGCTTTGCTGGTGACACTGTCTGTGATTTATTTAGAATTCAAGGCACACTTAACCATCATGGCTACCGCAGCGTTTTGCAGCGATACGCCATCCCATCTGGTTTGTGCTTAGTGGGACTATCATTTGTTTTTCAACAGGACAATGACCCAACACACCTCCAGGCTGTGTAAGGGCTATTTGATCAAGAAGGAGAGTGATGGAGTGCTGCATCAGATGACCTGGCCTCCACAATCTCCCGACCTCAACCCAATTAAGATGGTTTGGGATGAGTTGGACCGCAGAGTGAAGGAAAAGCAGCCAACAAGTGCTCAGCATATGTGGGCTCCTTCAAGACTGTTGGAAAAGCATTCCTCATGAAGCTGGTTGAGAGAATGCCAAGAGTGTGCAAAGCTGTCATCAAGGCAAAGGGTGGCTACTTTGAAGAATCTCAAATATAAAATATATTTTGATTTGTTCAACACTTTTTTGGTTACTACATGATTCCATATGTGTTATTATTTCAGTTTTGATGTCTTCACTGTTATTCTACAACGTAGAAAATAGTAAAAATAAAGAAAAACCCTTGAATAAGTAGATGTGTCCAAACTTTTGACTGGTACTGTATATACTGAACAAAAATATAAACGCAACGTTTAAATTGTTGGTCCCATGTTTCATGAGCTGAAATAAAATCTCCTAGACATTTTCCATACGCACAAAAAGCTTATTTCTCTCAAACTTTGTGAACAAATTTGTTTACCTCCCTGTTAGTGAGCATTTCTCCTTTGCCAAGATAATCCATCCACCTGACAGTTGTGGCATATCAAGAAGCTGATTAAACAGCATGATCATTACACAGGTGCACCTTGTGCTGGGGACAATAAAAGGTCACTCTAAAATGTGCAGTTTTGTCACACAACACAATGCCACAGATGTCTCAAGTTTTGATGGAGTCCACGACCTTCACATCCGGCTTCTTCACCTGAGGGATCGTCTGAGACCAGCCACCCGGACAGCTGATGAAACTGAGGAGTATTTCTGTCCGTAATAAAGTCATTTTGTGGGGAAAGACTCATTCTGATTGGCTGGGCCTGGCTCCCCAGTGGGTGGACCTATGCCCTCCCAGGCCCACCCATGGCTGTGCCCCTGCCCAGTCATGTGAAATCCATAGATTACGGCCTAATGAATTTATTTCAACTGACTGATTTCCTGATATGAACTGGAACTCAGTAAAATCGTTGAAATTGTTGCAAGTTGCGTTTCTATTTTTGTTCAGTATAATATAACAATAGTATACAGTATCACCATAGTACCACCATAGTATCACCATAGTATCACAATATGATATAGTATACCCATAGTATATAGTATCACCATAGTACCACCATAGTATCACAATATGATATAGTATACCCATAGTATATAGTACCACCACAGTATATAGTACCACCATAGTATCACCATAGTATCACAATATGATATAGTATACCCATAGTATATAGTACCACCATAGTACCACCATAGTATCACAATATGATATAGTATACCCATAGTATATAGTATCACCATAGTACCACCATAGTATCACAATATGATATAGTATACCCATAGTATATAGTACCACCATAGTACCACCATAGTATCACAATATGATATAGTATACCCATAGTATATAGTATCACCACAGTATATAGTACCACCATAGTATCACCATAGTATCACAATATGATATAGTATACCCATAGTATATAGTATCACCATAGTACCACCATAGTATATAGTGCCACCATAGTATATAGTATCACCATAGTACCACCATAGTATATAGTATCACCATAGTATATAGTATACCCATAGTATATAGTACCACCATAGTATATAGTATCACCATAGTACCACCATAGTATATAGTATCACCATAGTATATAGTATCACCATAGTACCACCATAGTATCACAATATGATATAGTATACCAATAGTATATAGTATCACCACAGTATATAGTACCACCATAGTATCACCATAGTATCACAATATGATATAGTATACCCATAGTATATAGTATCACCATAGTACCACCATAGTATATAGTACCACCATAGTATATAGTATCACCATAGTACCACCATAGTATATAGTATCACCATAGTATATAGTATACCCATAGTATATAGTACCACCATAGTATATAGTATCACCATAGTACCACCATAGTATATAGTATCACCATAGTATATCCATAGTATATAGTATCACCATAGTACCACCATAGTATCACAATATGATATAGTATACCCATAGTATATAGTATCACCATAGTATCACCATAGTATCACAATATGATATAGTATACCAATAGTATATAGTATCACCATAGTACCACCATAGTATCACAATATGATATAGTATACCCATAGTATATAGTATCACCATAGTACCACCATAGTATATAGTATCACCATAGTACCACCATAGTATCACAATATGATATAGTATACCCATAGTATATAGTTTCACCATAGTATCACCATAGTATATAGTATCACCATAGTACCACCATAGTATCACAATATGATATAGTATACCCATAGTATATAGTATCACCATAGTATCACCATAGTATATAGTATCACCATAGTACCACCATAGTAGCACAATATGATATAGTATACCCATAGTATATAGTATCACCATAGTATCACCATAGTATATAGTATCACCATAGTACCACCATAGTATCACAATATGATATAGTATACCCATAGTATATAGTATCACCACAGTATATAGTATCACCATAGTATACCCATAGTATATAGTATCACCATAGTATATAGTACCACCATAGTATCACAATATGATATAGTATACCCATAGTATATAGTATCACCACAGTATATAGTATCACCATAGTATATAGTATCACCACAGTATATAGTATCACCATAGTATACCCATAGTATATAGTATCACCATAGTATACCCATAGTATATAGTATCACCACAGTATCACCACAGTATATAGTATCACCATAGTATACCCATAGTATATAGTATCACCATAGTATATAGTATCACCACAGTATATAGTATCACCATAGTATATAGTATCACCATAGTATCACCACAGTATATAGTATCACCATAGTATATCCATAGTATATAGTATCACCATAGTATATCCATAGTATATAGTATCACCATAGTACCGCCATAGTATATAGTATCACCATAGTACCGCCATAGTATATAGTATCACCATAGTACCGCCATAATATATAGTATCACCATAGTATCACAATATGATATAGTATACCCATAGTATATAGTATCACCACAGTATATAGTATCACCACAGTATATAGTATCACCATAGTATACCCATAGTATATAGTATCACCATAGTATATAGTATCACCATAGTATATCCATAGTATATAGTATCACCATAGTATATAGTATCACCATAGTATCACAATATGATATAGTATACCCATAGTATATAGTATCACCACAGTATATAGTATCACCACAGTATATAGTATCACCATAGTATATCCATAGTATATAGTATCACCATAGTATATAGTATCACCATAGTATACCCATAGTATATAGTATCACCATAGTATATAGTATCACCATAGTATATAGTATCACCATAGTATATCCACAGTATATAGTACCACCATATTATTACCATAGTGTATAGTATCGCCATCGTATCACCATAGTATATAGTATCACCATAGTACCACCATAGTATCACCATAGTATCACCATAGTATATAGTATCACCATAGTACCACCATTGTATCACCATCGTATATAGTATCACCATAGTACCACCATTGTATCACCATCGTATATAGTATCATCATAGTATATCCACAGTATATAGTACCACCATAGTATTACCATAGTATATAGTATCACCATCGTATCACCATAGTATATAGTATCACCATATTACCACCATAGTATCACCATAGTATCACCATAGTACCACCATAGTATATAGTATCACCATAGTACAACCATAGTATATAGTATCACCATAGTATATAGTATCACCATAGTATCACCATAGTATATAGTATCACCATAGTACCACCATAGTATATAGTATCACCATAGTACAACCATAGTATATAGTATCACCATAGTATATCCATAGTATATAGTATCACCATAGTACCACCATAGTATCACAATATGATATAGTATACCCATAGTATATAGTATCACCATAGTATCACCATAGTATCACAATATGATATAGTATACCAATAGTATATAGTATCACCATAGTACCACCATAGTATCACAATATGATATAGTATACCCATAGTATATAGTATCACCATAGTACCACCATAGTATATAGTATCACCATAGTACCACCATAGTATCACAATATGATATAGTATACCCATAGTATATAGTTTCACCATAGTATCACCATAGTATATAGTATCACCATAGTACCACCATAGTATCACAATATGATATAGTATACCCATAGTATATAGTATCACCATAGTATCACCATAGTATATAGTATCACCATAGTACCACCATAGTAGCACAATATGATATAGTATACCCATAGTATATAGTATCACCATAGTATCACCATAGTATATAGTATCACCATAGTACCACCATAGTATCACAATATGATATAGTATACCCATAGTATATAGTATCACCACAGTATATAGTATCACCATAGTATACCCATAGTATATAGTATCACCATAGTATATAGTACCACCATAGTATCACAATATGATATAGTATACCCATAGTATATAGTATCACCACAGTATATAGTATCACCATAGTATATAGTATCACCACAGTATATAGTATCACCATAGTATACCCATAGTATATAGTATCACCATAGTATACCCATAGTATATAGTATCACCACAGTATCACCACAGTATATAGTATCACCATAGTATACCCATAGTATATAGTATCACCATAGTATATAGTATCACCACAGTATATAGTATCACCATAGTATATAGTATCACCATAGTATCACCACAGTATATAGTATCACCATAGTATATCCATAGTATATAGTATCACCATAGTATATCCATAGTATATAGTATCACCATAGTACCGCCATAGTATATAGTATCACCATAGTACCGCCATAGTATATAGTATCACCATAGTACCGCCATAATATATAGTATCACCATAGTATCACAATATGATATAGTATACCCATAGTATATAGTATCACCACAGTATATAGTATCACCACAGTATATAGTATCACCATAGTATACCCATAGTATATATTATCACCATAGTATATAGTATCACCATAGTATATCCATAGTATATAGTATCACCATAGTATATAGTATCACCATAGTATCACAATATGATATAGTATACCCATAGTATATAGTATCACCACAGTATATAGTATCACCACAGTATATAGTATCACCATAGTATATCCATAGTATATAGTATCACCATAGTATATAGTATCACCATAGTATACCCATAGTATATAGTATCACCATAGTATATAGTATCACCATAGTATATAGTATCACCATAGTATATCCACAGTATATAGTACCACCATATTATTACCATAGTGTATAGTATCGCCATCGTATCACCATAGTATATAGTATCACCATAGTACCACCATAGTATCACCATAGTATCACCATAGTATATAGTATCACCATAGTACCACCATTGTATCACCATCGTATATAGTATCACCATAGTACCACCATTGTATCACCATCGGTATATAGTATCATCATAGTATATCCACAGTATATAGTACCACCATAGTATTACCATAGTATATAGTATCACCATCGTATCACCATAGTATATAGTATCACCATATTACCACCATAGTATCACCATAGTATCACCATAGTACCACCATAGTATATAGTATCACCATAGTACAACCATAGTATATAGTATCACCATAGTATATAGTATCACCATAGTATCACCATAGTATATAGTATCACCATAGTACCACCATAGTATATAGTATCACCATAGTACAACCATAGTATATAGTATCACCATAGTACCACCATAGTATATAGTCTCACCATAGTTACAACAAAGTATCACCATAGTATCACCATAGTAACATCATAGTAACATCATAGTATCACCATAGTACCACCATAGTATATAGTATCACCATAGTTACAACAAAGTATCACCATAGTATCACCATAGTATTACCATAGTACAGTTGAATTCGGAAGTTTACATAACCTTAGCCAAATACATTTAAACTCAGTTTTTCACAATTCCTGATATTTTATCCTAGTAAAAATGCCCTGTCTTAGGTCAGTTAGGATCACCACTTTATTTTAAGAATGTGAAATGTCAGAATAATAGTAGAGAGAATGATTTATTTCAGCTTTTATTTCTTTAATCACATTCCCAGTGGGTCAGAAGTTTACATACACTCAATTAGTATTTGGTAGCATTGCATTTAAATTGTTTAACTTGGGTCAAACGTTTCGGGTAGCCTTCCACAAGCTTCCCACAATAAGTTGGGTGAATTTTGGCCCATTCCTCCTGACAGAGCTGGTGTAACTGAGTCAGGTTTGTAGGCCTCCTTGCTCGCACACGCTTTTTCAGTTCTGCCCACAAATGTTCTATAGGATTGAGGTCAGGGCTTTGTGATGGCCACTCCAATACCTTGACTTTGTTGTCCTTAAGCCATTTTGCCACAACTTTGGAAGTAAGCTTGGGGTCATTGTCCATTTGGAAGACCCATTTGCGACCAAGCTTAAACTTCCTGACTGATGTCTTGAGATGTTGCTTCAATATATCCACATCATTTTCCTTCCTCATGATGCCATGTATTTTGTGAAGTGCACCAGTCCCTCCTGCAGCAAAGCACCCCCAAAGCATGATGCTGCCACCCCCGTGATTCACGGTTGAGATGGGGTTCTTCGGCTTGCAAGCAACCCCCTTCTTCCTCCAAACATAACGATGGTCATTATGGCCAAACAGTTCTATTTTTGTTTCATTAGACCAGAGGACATTTTTCCAAAAATAAGGATATTTGTCCCCATGTGTAGTTGCAAACCGTAGTCTGGCTTTTTTATGGTGGTTTTGGAGCAGTGGCTTCTTCCTTGCTGAGCGGCCTTTAAGGTTATGTCGATATAGGACTCGTTTTACTGTGGATATAGATACTTTTGTACTTGTTTCCTCCAGCATCTTCACAAGGTCCTTTGCTGTTGTTCTGGGATTTATTTGCACTTTTCGCACCAAAGTACATGAATCTCTAGGAGACAGAACTCGCCTCCTTCCTGAGCGGAATGACGGCTGCGTGGTCCCATGGTGTTTATACTTGCGTACTATTGTTTGCACAGATGAACGTGGTACCTTCAGGCGTTTGGAAATTGCTCCCAAGGATGAACCAGACTTGTGGAGATCTACAATCTTTTTTCTGAGGTCTTGGCTGATTACTTTTGATTTTCCTATAATGTCAAGCAAAGAGGCACTGAGTTTGAAGGTAGGCCTTGAAATACATCCACAGGTACACCTCCAATTGACTCAAATTATGTCGATTAGCCTATCAGAAGCTTCTAAAGCCATGACATCATTTTCTGGAATTTTCCAAGCTGTTTAAAGGCACAGTCAACTTAGTGTATGTAAACTTCTGACCCACTGGAATTGTGATACAGTGAATTATAAGTGAAATAATCTGTCTGTAAACAATTGTTGGAAAAATTACTTGTGTCATGCACAAAGTAGATGTCCTAACCGACTTGTTAACAAGAAATATGTGGAGTGTTTGAAAAATGAGTTTTATTGACTCCAACCTAAGTGTATGTACTGTAAACTTCCGACTTCAACTGTAGATAGTATCACCATAGTATATAGTTTCACCATAGTATCACCATAGTATATAGTATCACCATAGTATATAGTATCACCATAGTATATAGTATCGCCATAGTATATAGTTTCACCATAGTATCACCATAGTATATAGTATCACCATAGTATATAGTATCACCATAGTATATAGTATCACCATAGTATATAGTTTCACCATAGTATCACCATAGTATCACCATAGTATTATCATAGTACCACCATAGTATTACCATAGTATCACCCTAATATTACCATAGTATTACCATAGTATATAGTTTCACCATAGTATCACCATAGTATCACCATAGTATCACCATAGTATTACCATAGTATCACCATAGTATCACCATAGTATTACCATAGTATCACCCTAATATTACCATAGTATTACCATAGTATATAGTTTCACCATAGTATCACCATAGTATCACCCTAATATTACCATAGTACCACCATAGTATCACCATAGTATCACCATAGTATTACCATAGTATCACCCTAATATTACCATAGTATTACCATAGTATTACCATAGTATTACAATAGTATCACCCTAATATTACCATAGTACCACCATAGTATCACCATAGTATTACCATAGTATCACCCTAATATTACCATAGTATTACCATAGTATATAGTTTCACCATAGTATCACCATAGTATCACCCTAATATTACCATAGTATCACCATAGTATCACCCTAATATTACCATAGTATCACCATAGTATTACCATTGTATATAGTTTCACCATAGTATTACCATAGTATCACCCTAATATTACCATAGTATCACCATAGTATTACCATTGTATATAGTTTCACCATAGTATTACCATAGTATCACCCTAATATTACCATAATATTGCCATAGTATCACCCTAATATTACCATAGTATCACCATAGTATTACCATAGTATTACCATAGTATCACCATAGTACCACCATAGTATCACCATAGTATCACCATAGTACCGCCATAGTATCACCCTAATATTACCATAGTATCACCATTGTATCACCCTAATATTACCATAGTATCACCCTAATATTACCATAGTATCACCCTAATAATACCATAGTATTACAATAGTATCACCATAGTATCACCATAGTACCGCCATAGTATCACCCTAATATTACCATAGTTTCACCATTGTATCCCCCTAATATTACCATAGTATCACCCTAAAATTACCATAGTATCACCCTAATAATACCATAGTATTACCATAGTATCACCATAGTATCACCATAGTATCACCATAGTATTACCATAGTATTACCATAGTATCACCATAGTATCACCATAGTATTACCATAGTATCACCATAGTATCACCGTAGTATTACCATAGTATCACCATAGTATTACCATAGTATTACCATAGTATCACCATAGTATCACCATAGTATTACCATAGTATCACCATAGTATCACCATAGTACCACCATAGTATCACCCTAATATTACCAGAGTATTACCATAGTATCACCCTAATATTACCATAGTATTACCATAGTATCACCCTAATATTACCATAGTATTACCATAGTATTACCATAGTATCACCATAGTATCACCTTTGACGTTCAGATGGGAGCAGTAATAGTTGGAATAGTAACTGAAGTCTGGACACTGACTGTAGCGTCGCGTAGCGTTTTATAATATTAACCCCAACAGAATGAATTGGTTCCTGCATTAAACAGGAGAAATATGATTTATTTCATCTGGAGAAAATGTGTGTAACCTAAACGTCAGTGAAAAGCTCTTTTAACTTTCAACCACATGAAATATGTGTAACCTAAACGTCAGTGACATAAATATGCATCCATGACGAACCGTACTACGTTTGGAAACATGTTGGACTGTTTTCACAGCTTTCCATTTCCTTAAAACCGATAAACAAAGTGTCATTTGGAAGTTTTGCTGGGAAAATCTCCCTGGTCCCTAAACGTCGGCCTCTGTGAGAGAAGCAGAAATGGAAGAGAAAACGTTACCGATGTCAACTTCATTGTTGATGATGCATTCATTCTATTGATTAAAAAAAAAATTTTTTTTACATTATTTGTCATTTAGCAGACGCTCTTATCCAGAGCGACTTACAGTTAGTGAGTGCATACATTTTTTATATTTTTTATCTTTAAAAAAAAAATACATTTATGACATTATTCTGGTGAGCTAGGCTTTATTTAGTATTCTAGAGCATGAAGTAATGACAGAAGACAAGTTGCATGTATCTAATTATAGACAATTTGACCTACAAATAGTCTACAAAATGTCAGAAATTATATCTAAATAAGGTTTTAAACTTTTTTCCCGCACCCCATGTAAAAAAATATTTCCGCCGTCCCTGGGAAAATTAGGAATATTCAGTTTATACATGGATACAGGTATACTTGTGAGAAGGATATGAAAGGTACAGGTAAACAGCTTAATCTGAAAAACACCTTAAGGGGGATGTGCAGAATACTGTGCGCATGTAAACGTGATCACTGCTAACTCAACCTGCGTCCCTATTGATACTCTGTTCCCTATAAACACCCTAATGATACCCTGTTCCCTATAAACACCCTAATGATACCCTGTTCCCTATAAACACCCTAATGATACCCTGTTCCCTATAAACACCCTAATGATACCCTGTTCCCTATAAACACCCTAATGATACCCTGTTCCCTATAAACACCCTAATGATACCCTGTTCCCTATAAACACCCTAATGATACCCTGTTCCCTATAAACACCCTAATGATACCCTGTTCCCTATAAACACCCTAATGATACCCTGTTCCCTATAAACACCACTACCGTCGACCAGAGCCCGGGGACTTTGGAGACGCAACTTCAAACTGCTTCCCAACCATTTCCTGTCCAGTCCTCCATCTGAGATGAACTGGATTCTGGTCATACATGTACACAGGTGTGTTTCTGCTCTTATACAGGTGTGGAAGAACAACCATTCTATCCATCATGTCTAGCTTTTTGCATGCAATTTTAAGTTGCTTCATGTATCATCAAAGCTGCTTGAAGTGATGACACATGCAACCTGCAACTGCAACTAAAATGGTTGCTTTGTGTAACCTCAACCTAAAATGATTTGGGTTTGTAAAATAGTTGTCACTGGCCAGTATGGAGACCAGATCAGACCAGCTAAACGGTTCTGATGTGACTTTGGAAACAAAACAAGCCCAACAAAGGAATCCCTAATAAATGATCTCTGCTATTCCAGTCATTGGAAACTCAGTGGAAAGGCTGAGTGTTCTGTTCTGTTCAGGCCTGCAATTCTCATCTTTACTGTGTTCATCTCTCCCCTCTCTCTCTCTCTCTCTCTCCCCTCTCTCTCTCTCTCTCTCTTCTCTCTCTCTCTCTCTCCTTCTCTCTCTCTCTCTCTCTCTCTCTCTCTCTCTCTCTCTCTCTCTCTCTCTCTCTCTCTCTCTCTCTCTCTCTCCCCCACCCTCTCTCCCTCCCTCTCTCTCCCTCCCTCCCTCCATTCTCCCTCTCTCTATCTCCCCCTCTCTCTCTCTCAACCATCTCTCCCTCTCTTTCTCTCTCTCAACCATATCTCCCTCTCTCCCCCCACCCTCTCTCTCTCCCTCTCTCTCCTCTCTCCCTCCCTCTCTCTCTCTCTCTCTCTCTCTCTCTCTCTCTCTCTCTCTCTCTCTCTCTCTCTCTCTCTCCCTCCATCTCCCCCTCTCTCTCTCTCTCCTTCTCTCCATCTCTCTCCCTCCATCTCTCCCTCTCTCTCTCCCTCCATCTCTCTCTCTCTCTCTCTCTCTCTCTCCATCTCTCCCTCTATCTCTCTCTCTCCCTCCATCTCTCCCTCTCTATCTCTCTCCCTGAATCTCTCTCTCTCTCTCCCCCCTCCCTCTCTCTCTTGCTCTCTCCCTCCATCTCTCTCTCTCTCTCTCTCTCTCTCTCTCTCTCTCTCTCTCTCTCTCTCTCCCTCCCTCCATCTATCCCTCTCTCCAGAGTGATGTCTCTTTTATTCCTTTTGTTGTGGTAGATTTATGATCTTCCGTCATCTTCCGTCGTTGCCGTCCAACACGGTGCATAGCAACCGCAGTAACAGCCGTCCTATTACAGAGGGCTGTGAAAGTGTTCATCATGTCTAGGGACCCCAGAGTCACTGGAGCATTTAACCATGGAGCTATAGCTGAGACCCAGCCCTTCCTCTACCCCAGCCCAGACTCTATCTCAACCCAGCCCAGCCTCTACCCCAACCCAGACTCTATCTCAACCCAGCCCAGGCTCTACCCCAAACCAGACTCTATCTCAACCCAGCCCAGGCTCTACCCCAAACCAGCCCAGCCTCTACCCCAACCCAGACTCTATCTCAACCCAGCCCAGCCTCTACCCCAAACCAGCCCAGCCTCTACCCCAACCCAGACTCTACCCCAACCCAGCCAAGGCTCTACTCCAACCCAGGCTCTACCCCAACCCCAGCCCAGCCTCTAACCCAGCCCCAACACAACCCATCCTCTACCCCAGCCTCCACCCCACCTCTACCCCAGCCCCAGCCTCTACCTCAGCCCCAGCCTCTACCCCAGCCTCCACCCCACCTCTACCTCAGCCCCAGTCTCTACCCCAGCCTCCACCCCACCTCTACCTCAGCCCCAGGCTCTACCCCAGCCCCAGACTCTACCCCAGCCCCAGTCTCTACCTCAGCCCCATCCTCTACCCCAGCCTCCACCCCATCCTCTACCCCAGCCCCAGTCTCTACCTCAGCCCCATCCTCTACCCCAGCCTCCACCCCATCCTCTACCTCAGCCCCAGTCTCTACCTCAGCCCCATCCTCTACCCCAGCCTCCACCCCATCCTCTACCCCAGCCCCATCCTCTACCCCAGCCTCCACCCCATCCTCTACCCCAGCCCCATCCTCTACCCCAGCCCCATCCTCTACCCCAGCCCCAGTCTCTACCCCAGCCCCATCCTCTACCTCAGCCCCAGTCTCTACCCCCAGCCCCAGTCTCTACCCCAGCCTCCACCCCACCTCTACCTCAGCCCCATCCTCTACCTCAGCCCCAGTCTCTACCTCAGCCCCAGTCTCTACCCCAGCCCCATCCTCTACCCCAGCCCCAGCCTCTACCCCAGCCCCAGTCTCTACCCCAGCCCCAGTCTCTACCCCAGCCTCCACCCCATCCTCTACCTCAGCCCCAGTCTCTACCTCAGCCCCAGTCTCTACCCCAGCCCCAGTCTCTACCCCAGCCCCAGTCTCTACCTCAGCCCCAGACTCTACCCCAGCCCCAGCCTCTACCCCAGCCCCAGTCTCTACCCCAGCCCCAGTCTCTACCCCAGCCCCAGTCTCTACCCCAGCCCCAGCCTCTACCCCAGCCCCAGTCTCTACCCCAGCCCCAGCCTCTACCCCAGCCCCAGTCTCTACCCCAGCCCCAGCCTCTACCCCAGCCCCAGCCTCTACCTCAGCCTGACGGCCTGGAGCGTTTAACCATGGAGGTATAGCCCCAGCCTCTACCCCAGCCCCAGCCCTATATCCCAGACCCAACCCAGGCTCTACTCCAGACTCTACCCCAACCCAGCCTCTACTCCAGACTCTACCCCAACCCAGCCTCTACCCCAGACTTAATCCTAACCCAGGCTCTACCCAGACCTAATCCTAACCCAGGCTCTACGCCAACCCAGCCTCTACTCCAGCCTCTACCCCAACCCAGCCTCTACCCCAACCCAGCCTCTACCCCAGACCTAATCCTAACCCAGGCTCTACCCCAACCCAGTCTCTACTCCAGACTCTACCCCAAACCAACCTCTACCCCAGACCTAATCCTAACCCAGCCTCTACCCCAGACCTAATCCTAACCCAGCCTCTACCCCAGACCTAATCCTAACCCAGGCTCTACCCCAACCCAGCCTCTACTCCAGGCTCTACCCCAACCCAGCCTCTACTCCAGCCTCTACGCCAACCCAGCCTCTACTCCAGACTCTACCCCAAACCAACCTCTACCCCAGACCTAATCCTAACCCAGCCTCTACCCCAGACCTAATCCTAACCCAGGCTCTACCCAGACCTAATCCTAACCCAGGCTCTACCCCAACCCAGCCTCTACTCCAGCCTCTACGCCAACCCAGCCTCTACTCCAGACTCTACCCCAAACCAACCTCTACCCCAGACCTAATCCTAACCCAGGCTCTACCCAGACCTAATCCTAACCCAGGCTCTACCCCAACCCAGCCTCTACTCCAGCCTCTACGCCAACCCAGACTCTACTCCAGACTCTACCCCAAACCAACCTCTACCCCAACCCAGCCTCTACCCCAGACCTAATCCTAACCCAGGTTCTACCCCAACCCAGGCTCTACCCTAGACCCAATCCAGGCTCTACCCCACCCCCAGCCTGATGGTCCTGGAGCATTTAACTATGGATCTACAAACAGTGGCAAAATTAGGGAGTTGGGAGGGTTAAACCAAGGGGCTGTAACGACCCCAGCCCAGCATGATGGCCACAACCCAGGCCTGGTGAACAGAGGGGAGGGTTAGAGAGGATATGGAGGGGTGGATATGGAGGGGGGATATGAGGCGGTGGTGGCAAATGTAGTAGGGTGATGACAGTTTCTCTCTCTTTGAGGCGATGGTGGCAGCTGTAGTAGGGTGATGACAGTTTCTCTCTCTCTGAGGCGGTGTTGCAGCTGTAGTAGGGTGATGACAGTTTCTCTCTCTTTGAGGCGATGGTGGCAGCTGTAGTAGGGTGATGACAGTTTCTCTCTCTCTGAGGCGGTGTTGCAACTGTAGCAGGGTGATGACAGTTTCTCTCTCTCTGAGGTGGTGGTGGCAGCTGTAGCAGGGTGATGACAGCTTCTCTCTCTGAGGCGGTGGTGGCAGCTGTAGCAGGGTGATGACAGGTTCTCTCTCTGAGGCGGTGGTGCAGCTGTAGCAGGGTGATGACAGCTTCTCTCTCTCTGAGGCGGTGGTGGCAGCTGTAGCAGGGTGATGACAGGTTCTCTCTCTGAAGCGGTGGTGCAGCTGTAGCAGGGTGATGACAGCTTCTCTCTCTGAGGCGGTGGTGGCAGCTGTAGCAGGGTGATGACAGCTTCTCTCTTGAGGCGGTGGTGGCAACTGTAGCAGGGTGATGACAGCTTCTCTCTCTGAGGTGGTGGTGGCAGCTGTAGCAGGGTGATGACAGGTTCTCTCTCTGAAGCGGTGGTGCAGCTGTAGCAGGGTGATGACAGCTTCTCTCTCTGAGGCGGTGGTGGCAACTGTAGCAGGGTGATGACAGCTTCTCTCTCTGAGGTGGTGGTGGCAGCTGTAGCAGGGTGATGACAGCTTCTCTCTCTGAGGCGGTGGTGGCAGCTGTAGCAGGGTGATGACAGCTTCTCTCTGAGGCGGTGGTGCAGCTGTAGCAGGGGTGATGACAGCTTCTCTCTCTGAGGCGGTGGTGGCAGCTGTAGCAGGGTGATGACAGCTTCTCTCTCTGAGGCGGTGGTGGCAACTGTAGCAGGGTGATGACAGCTTCTCTCTCTGAGGTGGTGGTGGCAGCTGTAGCAGGGTGATGACAGCTTTCTCTCTGAGGCGGTGGTGGCAACTGTAGCAGGGTGATGACAGCTTCTCTCTCTGAGGTGGTGGTGGCAGCTGTAGCAGGGTGATGACATCTTCTCTCTCTGAGGCGGTGGTGGCAGCTGTAGCAGGGTGATGACAGGTTCTCTCTCTGAAGCGGTGGTGCAGCTGTAGCAGGGTGATGACAGCTTCTCTCTCTGAGGCGGTGGTAGCAGCTGTAGCAGGGTGATGACAGCTTCTCTCTCTCTGAGGCAGTGGTGGCAACTGTATCAGGGTGATGACAGCTTCTCTCTCTCTGAGGCGGTGGTGCAGCTGTAGCAGGGTGATGACAGCTTCTCTCTCTGAGGCGGTGGTGGCAGCTGTAGCAGGGTGATGACAGCTTCTCTCTCTGAGGTGGTGGTGGCAGCTGTAGCAGGGTGATGACAGCTTCTCTCTCTGAGGCGGTGGTGCAGCTGTAGCAGGGTGATGACAGCTTCTCTCTCTGAGGTGGTGGTGGCAGCTGTAGCAGGGTGATGACAGCTTCTCTCTCTGAGGCGGTGGTGGCAGCTGTAGCAGGGTGATGACAGCTTCTCTCTCTCTGAGGCGGTGGTGGCAGCTGTAGCAGGGTGATGACAGGTTCTCTCTCTGAAGCGGTGGTGCAGCTGTAGCAGGGTGATGACAGCTTCTCTCTCTGAGGCGGTGGTGGCAGCTGTAGCAGGGTGATGACAGCTTCTCTCTCTGAGGCGGTGGTGGCAACTGTAGCAGGGTGATGACAGCTTCTCTCTCTGAGGTGGTGGTGGCAGCTGTAGCAGGGTGATGACAGGTTCTCTCTCTGAAGCGGTGGTGCAGCTGTAGCAGGGTGATGACAGCTTCTCTCTCTGAGGCGGTGGTGGCAACTGTAGCAGGGTGATGACAGCTTCTCTCTCTGAGGTGGTGGTGGCAGCTGTAGCAGGGTGATGACAGCTTCTCTCTCTGAGGCGGTGGTGGCAGCTGTAGCAGGGTGATGACAGCTTCTCTCTCTGAGGCGGTGGTGCAGCTGTAGCAGGGTGATGACAGCTTCTCTCTCTGAGGCGGTGGTGGCAGCTGTAGCAGGGTGATGACAGCTTCTCTCTCTGAGGCGGTGGTGGCAACTGTAGCAGGGTGATGACAGCTTCTCTCTCTGAGGTGGTGGTGGCAGCTGTAGCAGGGTGATGACAGCTTCTCTCTCTGAGGCGGTGGTGGCAACTGTAGCAGGGTGATGACAGCTTCTCTCTCTGAGGTGGTGGTGGCAGCTGTAGCAGGGTGATGACATCTTCTCTCTCTGAGGCGGTGGTGGCAGCTGTAGCAGGGTGATGACAGGTTCTCTCTCTGAAGCGGTGGTGCAGCTGTAGCAGGGTGATGACAGCTTCTCTCTCTGAGGCGGTGGTAGCAGCTGTAGCAGGGTGATGACAGCTTCTCTCTCTCTGAGGCAGTGGTGGCAACTGTATCAGGGTGATGACAGCTTCTCTCTCTCTGAGGCGGTGGTGCAGCTGTAGCAGGGTGATGACAGCTTCTCTCTCTGAGGCGGTGGTGGCAGCTGTAGCAGGGTGATGACAGCTTCTCTCTGAGGTGGTGGTGGCAGCTGTAGCAGGGTGATGACAGCTTCTCTCTCTGAGGCGGTGGTGCAGCTGTAGCAGGGTGATGACAGCTTCTCTCTCTGAGGTGGTGGTGGCAGCTGTAGCAGGGTGATGACAGCTTCTCTCTCTGAGGCGGTGGTGCAGCTGTAGCAGGGTGATGACAGCTTCTCTCTCTGAGGTGGTGGTGGCAGCTGTAGCAGGGTGATGACAGCTTCTCTCTCTGAGGCGGTGGTGCAGCTGTAGCAGGGTGATGACAGCTTCTCTCTCTGAGGCGGTGGTGGCAGCTGTAGCAGGGTGATGACAGCTTCTCTCTCTGAGGTGGTGGTGGCAGCTGTAGCAGGGTGATGACAGCTTCTCTCTCTGAGGCGGTGGTGGCAGCTGTAGCAGGGTGATGACAGCTTCTCTCTCTCTGAGGCGGTGGTGGCAGCTGTAGCAGGGTGATGACAGCTTCTCTCTCTCTGAGGCGGTGGTGGCAACTGTAGCAGGGTGATGACAGCTTCTCTCTCTCTGAGGCGGTGGTGCAGCTGTAGCAGGGTGATGACAGGTTCTCTCTCTCTGAGGCGGTGGTGCAGCTGTAGCAGGGTGATGACAGCTTCTCTCTCTGAGGCGGTGGTGCAGCTGTAGCAGGGTGATGACAGCTTCTCTCTCTGAGGTGGTGGTGGCAGCTGTAGCAGGGTGATGACAGCTTCTCTCTCTGAGGTGGTGGTGGCAGCTGTAGCAGGGTGATGACAGGTTCTCTCTCTGAAGCGGTGGTGCAACTGTAGCAGGGTGATGACAGCTTCTCTCTCTGAGGTGGTGGTGGCAACTGTAGCAGGGTGATGACAGCTTCTCTCTCTGAGGCGGTGGTGCAGCTGTAGCAGGGTGATGACAGGTTCTCTCTCTGAGGTGGTGGTGGCAGCTGTAGCAGGGTGATGACAGGTTCTCTCTCTGAGGTGGTGGTGGCAGCTGTAGCAGGGTGATGACAGGTTCTCTCTCTCTGAGGCGGTGGTGCAGCTGTAGCAGGGTGATGACAGCTTCTCTCTCTGAGGTGGTGGTGGCAGCTGTAGCAGGGTGATGACAGCTTCTCTCTCTGAGGTGGTGGTGGCAGCTGTAGCAGGGTGATGACAGCTTCTCTCTCTGAGGTGGTGGTGACAACTGTAGCAGGGTGATGACAGCTTCTCTCTCTGAGGCGGTGGTGCAGCTGTAGCAGGGTGATGACAGCTTCTCTCTCTCTGAGGCAGTGGTGGCAACTGTAGCAGGGTGATGACAGCTTCTCTCTCTCTGAGGCAGTGGTAGCAGCTGTAGCAGGGTGATGACAGGTTCTCTCTCTCTGAGGCGGTGGTGCAGCTGTAGCAGGGTGATGACAGCTTCTCTCTCTCTGAAGCGGTGGTGCAGCTGTAGCAGGGTGATGACAGCTTCTCTCTCTGAGGCGGTGGTGCAGCTGTAGCAGGGTGATGACAGCTTCTCTCTCTGAGGCGGTGGTGGCAGCTGTAGCAGGGTGATGACAGCTTCTCTCTCTGAGGCGGTGGTGCAGCTGTAGCAGGGTGATGACAGCTTCTCTCTCTGAGGCGGTGGTGCAGCTGTAGCAGGGTGATGACAGCTTCTCTCTCTGAGGCGGTGGTGGCAGCTGTAGCAGGGTGATGACAGCTTCTCTCTCTGAGGCGGTGGTGCAGCTGTAGCAGGGTGTTGACAGCTTTTCTCTCTCTCCTCTGTTCACTACAAACAGGGAGCGGCCACCCGGCCATACGTCAACACATCATCTAACCCACTACAAAGACATTGTGACTAGCAAAATAGTAACAGTCTTTTAATCAAAACATTTTAGACACACAAACCCCTCATCTGGAGAGAGTGCAGGTTGGGGCAGACTGCTCCATCCCCTGTGTGTGTATTGCATGTTCCATTCCAGTCTGTCCTGATAGCAGCAGTGCAGTGTGGGTAAACAGACAGCAGGGTCATGTGTAGAGGAGGAGGGAAACAGACATGATAACACATTACTCCACCACAGCAGAGGCTAACAGTCTGCTGACAGACACACAATGGCTACAAACACATTACTCCACCACAGCAGAGACTAACAGTCTGCTGAGAGACACACAATGGCTACAAACACATTACTCCACCACAGCAGAGACTAACAGTCTGCTGACAGACACACAATGGCTACAAACACATTACTCCACCACAGCAGAGACTAACAGTCTGCTGACAGACACACAATGGCTACAAACACATTACTCCACCACAGCAGAGACTAACAGTCTGCTGACAGACACACAATGGCTACAAACACATTACTCCACCACAGCAGAGACTAACAGTCTGCTGACAGACACACAATGGCTACAAACACATTACTCCACCACAGCAGAGACTAACAGTCTGCTGACAGACACACAATGGCTAAAACCTTTCAGCCTGGTCTCTCTCCGTTCTGTCTGGCTAAAACCTTTCAGCCTGGTCTCTCTCCGTTCTGTCTGGCTAAAACCTTTCAGCCTGGTCTCTCTCCGTTCTGTCTGGCTAAAACCTTTCAGCCTGGTCTCTCTCCGTTCTGTCTGGCTACAACCTTTCAGCCTGGTCTCTCTCCGTTCTGTCTGGTAGAGCACCCGATGTCACAGGAAGGCCAAAAAGATAATCAAGGACAATTACCACCCGAGCCACTGCCTGTTCACCCCACTATCATCCAGAAGGCGAGGTCAGTACAGGTGCATCAAAGCTGGGACCGAGAGAGTGAAAAACAGCTTCTATCTCAAGGCCATCAGACTGTTAAATAGCCATCACTAGCACATTAGAGGCTGCTGCTGCCTATTGAAATCACTGGCCACTTTAATAAATGGAACATTAGTCCCTTTAATAATGCCACTTTAATGTTTACATATCTTGCATTACCCATCTCATATGTATATACTGTATTCTATACTATCTATTGCATCTAAGCCTATGCCACTCTGATATTGCTCATCCATATATACAGTGGGGAGAACAAGTATTTGATACACTGCGGATTTTGCAGGTTTTCCTACTTACAAAGCATGTAGAGGTCTGTAATTTTTATCATAGGTACACTTCAACTGTGAGAGACGGAATCTAAACAAAAATCACATTGTATGATTTTTAAGTTATTCATTTGCATTTTATTGCATGAATTATTATTATTATTATTATTATTGCGTGTGTATTAGGTTTTTGTTGTGTAACTGTTAGATATTACTTGCTAGATATTGCTGCACTGTCGGAGCTAGAAGCACAAGCATTTCACTACACTCACAATAACATCTGCTAAACATGTGTATGTGACCAATACATTTTATTTGATTTTAGATATAGGCTCTTAGAGTGTGTGGTTCACTGGACCACTGTGTGTGTGTGTGTGTGTGTGTGTGTGTTAGATAAACAGGCTCTTCCGTTTTTGGCCTGTTTATTTGTAGTGGAGATGTTGTCTGTCAAGGGTTATTTTAACTTGTTTTGTACACTAGAGGGCAATATGTTGGGGTCATGGGTCACTGGTCACGTGTGTACATAGGCAGTACAGGTGACCAGGAAGGGTTAGTACAGGTGACCAGGAAGGGTTAGCACAGGTGACCAGGAAGGGTTAGTACAGGTGACCAGGAAGGGTTAGCACAGGTGACCAGGAAGGGTTAGTACAGGTGACCAGGAAGGGTTAGCACAGGTGACCAGGAAGGGTTAGCACAGGTGACCAGGAAGGGTTAGCACAGGTGACCAGGAAGGGTTAGCACAGGTGACCAGGAAGGGTTAGCACAGGTGACCAGGAAGGGTTAGCACAGGTGACCAGGAAGGGTTAGCACAGGTGACCAGGAAGGGTTAGCACAGGTGACCAGGAAGGGTTAGCACAGGTGAGAGGACAACACATTCAGTTCTTACCGTATCACAGATACAGCTTATAGAATGCATCTCTATGCACCTTTTCTATAGGAATATGTGATGGAGCTATTTATATTTTATATGCGCAATAAATGGGAACTTCACCCAAAAAGAGTAACGTTTGGAAAGCTGATTTTTGTGGACGTGTTATGGACCTATGGACAGCTCTCTCCTGTGCCAGTGGCTTTTCATAGGGAATCGCCACTACACTCATCTCTCCTCGCAATTCAATTCAAATAAAAGGGCTTTATTGGCATTGGAAATAATATAATATGCCATTTAGCAGACGCTTTTATCCAAAGCAACTTACAGTCATGCGTGCATACATTTGTATTTAATTTTTTTGTGTATGGGTGTTCCCAGGGATCGAACCCACTACCTTGGTGTTACAAGCACTGTGCTCTACCAGCTGAGCTACAGAGGAAACATATGTTTACGTTGCCAAAGCAAATGGAATAGACAATGAACAAAAGGGAAATAAACAAGGGAAACATTAGTAAACATTACACTCACAAACGTTTTAAAAGAATATAGTCATTTCAAATGTCTCTCTCTCCTGTCTCTCCTCTCTCTCCTCTGGCCTCTCTCTCCTCTCTCCTCTCTCCTTGGCAGGCTGGAGCAGGGTAAGGGCCTGGTGTTTTCTGCATTACCCTGAGATGGAGAATAAGGCTGATAGCTGGAGAATAAGGCTGATGGCTGGAGAATAAGGCTGATAGCTGGAGAATAAGGCTGATAGCTGGAGAATAAGGCTGATAGCTGGAGAATAAGGCTGATAGCTGAAGAATAAGGCTGATAGCTGGAGAATAAGGCTGATAGCTGAAGAATAAGGCTGATAGCTGGAGAATAAGGCTGATAGCTGGAGAATAAGGCTGATAGCTGGAGAATAAGGCTGATAGCTGGAGAATAAGGCTGATAGCTGGAGAATAAGGCTGATAGCTGAAGAATAAGGCTGATAGCTGGAGAATAAGGTTAGCGTCCCTAAATTGTGCACTACTTTTGACCTGGTTCCATAGAGCTCTGTAGATAAAAACCATAGAGCTCTGTAGATAAAAACCAAAGGGCTCTGGTCAAAAGTAATACACAATTTAGGGAATAGGGTGCCATTTGTGACACACCCTAAAGGGTGATAGCATTCCAATTGCATTACCATTCCATTACCTGCTTCAGTGTCTGGACAGGGAATCCATCTGCTTTGAAGTGGAGGAGATGGAACACATATTGGAAAATCTGTATTCATCAATGAACTCATGGCCATTGGTGGTTGCAGGTGATAAAAGCCTGGCTTTTCCCCAGACACCGCATCACTTCACCTAGATCTGAGAATCATAATGAGTCCCAGAGACAGAAAACAGTATGACCTCTCATCTCTCTGTAATCACTATACAGACCACTGGAGAAAGACATGTTGCAAACATCACCATCAATTTACCTTTACATGCTTCAGAAACAAACTCCAAACATGCTATTATTAACCTACTAAAAACAATGTATTGTTCAACAGAATGGCTAAAGCCATGACCATTCTGTTAAAGAGAACAACAAACTGTTCCCATTAGATTTATCTGGGTCGTTTTGTCCACTGTTCACAATCTCATAAATACTAATGAAAAAACGTGATTTATCTGTTCACGTGCTTCATTCTATAGCTAGAGGACTCCTGATATCATCAGGGGTGATAGGTATGTACGAATACATGTCTTTATCTGTTGTGGTCTAGTGCTGTCTTGTTGCTAGCTAGGGCCATCTACTTGAGGTGCTTCCTGTCTTCCCAGTAGCCTACTTGGTGTGTGAACTGCTGACTGCTATTAACATGCAGATAGTTGTTGACACATCAACCAGGATTAAGGGGCGGGGCCATTTGTGACTTGTTTTGGTAATCAGTGGCTGTATTGGATGGGGAGTGGTTTCTCCTCTGCTAGGCAATCATCAATTAGTACAGGGAGGTATGCTCTCCACCTCTGCTAGGCAATCAGCAATTAGTACAGGGAGGTATGCTCTCCACCTCTGCTAGGCAATCAGCAATTAGTACAGGGAGGTGTGCTCTCCACCTCTGCTAGGCAATCAGCAATTAGGACAGGGAGGTGTGCTCTCCACCTCTGCTAGGCAATTAGCAAGTATTGTTAGTTCTTCAGTCTTGCCTGGTTTTCTCAGTGGCGGTTTTGTCGCAAAACTAAGACCGTCGCCAAAACGAAGACGGTTCTGCCGAGTTGTTTGAGGAAGGTAGGGCTCCACAACACTCTCTCACCTAATTATTTACAGATTATCTCATTTTGCTCTTTTGTAGCTTTGGCTCCTCTCCCTGTTAGCTCCTCTCCCTGTTAGCTCCTCTCCCTGCTAGCTCCTCTCCCTGTTAGCTCCTCTCCCTGTTAGCTCCTCTCCCTGCTAGCTCCTCTCCCTGTTAGCTCCTCTCCCTGTTAGCTCCTCTCCCTGTTGGCTCCTCTCCCTGCTAGCTCCTCTCCCTGCTAGCTCCTCTCCCTGTTAGCTCCTCTCCCTGTTAGCTCCACTCCCTGTTGGCTCCTCTCCCTGCTAGCTCCTCTCCCTGTTAGCTCCACTCCCTGTTAGCTCCTCTCCCTGTTAGCTCCTCTCCCTGTTAGCTCCTCTCCCTGTTGGCTCCACTCCCTGTTAGCTCCTCTCCCTGTTAGCTCCACTCCCTGTTAGCTCCACTCCCTGTTAGCTCCTCTCCCTGTTAGCTCCTCTCCCTGCTAGCTCCTCTCCCTGTTGGCTCCTCTCCCTGTTAGCTCCTCTCCCTGTTAGCTCCACTCCCTGTTGGCTCCACTCCCTGTTGGCTCCACTCCCTGTTGGCTCCACTCCCTGTTGGCTCCTCTCCCTGTTAGCTCCTCTCCCTGTTGGCTCCTCTCCCTGTTGGCTCCTCTCCCTGTTGGCTCCTCTCCCTGTTAGCTCCACTCCCTGTTAGCTCCTCTCCCTGTTAGCTCCACTCCCTGTTGGCTCCTCTCCCTGCTAGCTCCTCTCCCTGTTAGCTCCTCTCCCTGTTGGCTCCTCTCCCTGCTAGCTCCTCTCCCTGCTAGCTCCTCTCCCTGTTGGCTCCACTCCCTGCTAGCTCCTCTCCCTGTTAGCTCCTCTCCCTGTTAGCTCCACTCCCTGTTAGCTCCACTCCCTGTTAGCTCCTCTCCCTGTTAGCTCCTCTCCCTGTTAGCTCCTCTCCCTGTTAGCTCCTCTCCCTGTTAGCTCCTCTCCCTGTAGGCTTTGCAGACACTCCCCACCCCTTGGCTGCAACCCTTCTCATTTAGTTTACCCTGCGAGCACAACCCATGTGGAATTCCGGGTCTCTGGCATCGTTTGGAACTACGATCTGCGGTCAAGAACGCAGAGTTCATCTCAGCCTGTGCTGCCCTTCAGTCCCTTTGACTTTTTGTCCCTGATGGAGACATGGATCACCCCAGAGAACACTGCTACTCCAGCTGCTCTTTCTTCATCTGACTATGTTCTCTCTCACAGTCCGAGAGCATCTGGTCATTGCGGTGGTGGCACAGGTCTACTCATTTCTCCTAAGTGGAGATGTTCTCACCTCTCCATCTCCTCATTTTAATTCCATGCTGTCACTTGTCCACTCAAGTTTAACATTGTTGTCATCTATCGCCCACCAGGTTCCCTTGGAGAGTTCCCCAATGAGCTGGACACCTTGATAAGCTCATTTCCTGACGATAGCTCCTCCTTGCCACACCCTTTCCCAATCTCCTCCAACTCACATGGCAGGAAATACTCTTGACCTCATCTTTACTAGAGGCTGCTCGCCTACTGATCTCACTGCAACGCCCCTCCTGGTCTCTGATCACTACTTTGTTTCCTTTCCTCCAACTCTAACCACTCAGCCCCTACCCAGATGGTCTTGCGCCCTCGCAATCTTCTCTCTCTCCCACTAGTCTCGCCTCTTCCATACTATCATCTCTCCCTTCTGCTATATCCTTCTCCCTCCTGTCTCCTGATTCTGCCTCTTCGACCCTACTCTTCTCCCTTTCCGCGTCCTATGACTCGCACTGTCCCCTTTCCTCCCGGCCGGCTCGGCCCTCTCCTCCTGCTCCGTGGCTGAGTGACTCTTGACCTTACAGAACAGGGCTGCGGGCAGCTGAGCGAACATGGAGGAAAACTAAACTTCCGGAGGAACTATCATCCGTTCACTCCCTCCTCTCTACTTTCTCTTCCTCTGTATCCTCTGCTAAAGCCACTTTCTGTCACACTACATTTCAAACTCTTTTCCACCTTCTCCTCCTTAATCCTCCACCCCCTCCCTCTCCCTCCTCCCTATCTGCAGACGATTTTGTCAACCACTTTGAAAAAAAGGTTGACGACATCCGCTACTCATTAACTCAGCCTATTGAGTCCACTGGTCCCACTCCCACAGAACTACCCTTCGCCTTGACCTCTTTCTCCTCTCTCTCTCCAGATGACATCCTGCGACTGGTGAGGTCTGGCCGCCTGACAACCTGCCCACTCATCCCCATCCCCTCCTCCCTTCTCCAGACCATCCTCTGGAGAGCTTCTCCCATTCCTCACTTCCCTCATCAACTCATCCCTGACCACTGGCTGCGTCCCCTCTGACTTCAAAATGGCCTGAGAAACCAACACTCCACTCATCTGACATCAAAAACTATATACCTGTATCCTTTATTTTCTTTACTAAACACTTGAGCGTGCTGTCTCTGATCAACTTTCTCGTTATCTCTCTCAGACCGATCTTCTTGACCCTAACCAGTCAGGCTTCAAGACTGGTCACTCAACCGAGACTGTTCTTCTCTGTGTCACAGAGGCTCTCCACACTGCCAAAGCTGACTCTCTCTCCTCTGTTCTCATCCTCCTAGATCTATCCGCTGCCTTTGACACCGTGAACTATCAGATCCTCCTTTCCACCCCTCTCAGGGCTGGGCATCTCAGGCTCTGCACACTCTTGGATTGCCTCCTACCTGGCAGGCCGCTCCTACCAGGTGACGAGGAGAGGATCTGTCTCCGCACCACGTACTCTCACTACTGGTGTTCCCCAGGGCTCGGTTCTAGGCCCTCTCCTCTTCTCTCTATACACCAAGTCACTCGGCTCCGTCATATCCTCACATGGTCTCTCCTATCATTGCTATGCAGATTACACTCGACTACTTTTCTCCTTCCCCCTTCTGACACCCAGGTGGCAACACGCATCTCTGCATGCCTGGCCTGTCAAGCTCAACCTCGACAAGACAGAGCTGCTCTTCCTCCCGGGGAAGGCCTGCCCGCTCAAAGACCTCTCCATCATAGTTGACAACTCCACAGTATCACCCTCCCAGAGTGCAAAGAACCTTGGCGTGACCCTGGAAAACACCCTGTCATTCACTGCAAACATCAAAGCAGTGACCCGCTCCTGCAAGTTCATGCTCTACAACATCCGTAGAGTACAACCCTACCTCAGGAAGTGGCGCAGGTCCTAATCAAGGCACTTGTCCTCTCCCATCTGGACTACTGCAACTCGCTGTTGGCTGGGCTCCCCACTTGTGCCATCAAACCCCTGCAACCTATCCAGAACGCTGCAGCCCGCCTGGTTTTCAACCTTCCCAAGCTCATGTCACCCCACTCATCCACACAGTCCACTGGCTTCCAGTTGAAGCTCACATCCACTACAAGACCATGGCGCTTACCTACGGAACAACAAGAGGAACTGCCCCTCCCTACCTTCAGGCTATGCTCAAACCCTACAACCCAACCAACCCGAGCTCTCTGTTCTGCCACCTCAGGTCTCTTGGCCCTCTACGGGAGGGCAGCGCCCGCTCAGCCCAGTCCAAGCTCTTCTCTGTCCTGGCACCCCAATGGCAGAACCATCTTCTGAAAACATCTAAAACCCTACCTCTTCAAACAGTATCTTAAATAATCCTCTTTACGGACAGACCTCTCCCCATCTTTACAATCTATATGTTTTGACCATGATAGTTTACAATCTAAGGTAACGCCAAGTAATTTAGTCTCCTCAACTTGTTCAACAGCCATACCATTCATTACCAGATTCAGCTGAGGTCTAGAACTTAGGGAATGATTTATACCAAATACAATGCTCTTAGTTTTAGAGATGTTCAGGACCAGTTTATTACTGGCCACCCATTCCAAAACAGACTGCAACTCTTTAAGTGTTTCAGTGACTTCATTAGTTGTGGTTGCTGATGCGTATGTGGTTGAATCATCAGCATACATGGACACACATGCTTTGTTCAATGCCAGTGGCAGGTCATTGGTAAAAATAGAAAAGAGTAGAGGGCCTAGAGAGCTGCCCTGTGGTACACCACACTTTACATTTTTGACATTAGAGAAGCTTCCATTAAAGAAAACCCCTTGAGTTCTATTAGATAGATGGCGCTGAATCCACAATATAGCAGAGGTTGAAAAGCCATAACACATGTTTTTTCAACAACAGGTTATGGTCAATAATATCAAAGGCTGCGCTGAAATCTAACAGTACAGCTCCCACAATCTTCTTATTGTAATTTTTTCAACCAATCATCAGTCATTTGTGTCAGTGCAGTACATGTTGAGTGCCCTTCCCTATAAGCATGCTGAAAGTCTGTTGTTAATTTGCTTACAGAGAAATAAGAACAATCCAAAATTTCTTTTTGATACTGTTGCAAAGCTAACTAAAAAGCAGCATTCCCCAAGAGAGGATGGCTTTCACTTCAGCAGTAATAAATTCATGAACTTCTTTGAGGAAAAGATCATGACCATTAGAAAGCAAATTACGGACTCCTCTTTGAATCTGCGTATTCCTCCAGGGCTTAGCTGTCCTGGATCTGCACAGCTCTGCGAGGGCCTGGGATCGGGAGAGACACTTAAGTGTTTTAGTACTATATCTCTTGACACAATGATGAAAATAATCATGGCCTCTAAACCTTCAAGCTGCATACTGGATCCTATTCCTACTAAACTGCTGAAGGAGCTGCTTCCTGTGCTTGGCCCTCCTATGTTGAACATAATAAACAGCTCTCTATCCACCGGATGTGTACCAAACTCACTAAAAGTGGCAGTGATAAAGCCTCTCTTGAAAAAGCCAAACCTTGACCCGGAAAATATAAAAAACTATCGGCCTATATCGAATCTTCCATTCCTCTCAAAAATTTTAGAAAAAGCTGTTGCGCAGCAACTCACTGCCTTTCTGAAGACAAACAATGTATACGAAATGCTTCAGTCTGGTTTTAGACCCCATCATAGCACTGAGACTGCACTTGTGAAGGTGGTAAATTACCTTTTAATGGCGTCAGACCGAGGCTCTGCATCTGTCCTCGTGCTACTAGACCTTAGTGCTGCCTTTGACACCATCGATCACCACATTCTTTTTGGAGAGACTGGAAACCCAAATTGGTCTACACGGACAAGTTCTGGCCTGGTTTAGATCTTACCTGTCGGAAAGATATCAGTTTGTCTCTGTGAATGGTCTGTCCTCCGACAAATCAACTGTACATTTCGGTGTTCCTCAAGGTTCCGTTTTAGGACCACTATTGTTTTCACTATATATTTTACCTCTTGGGGATGTTATTCGAAAACATAATGTTAACTTTCACTGCTATGCGGATGACACACAGCTGTACATTTCAATGAAACATGGTGAAGCCCCAAAATTGCCCTCGCTAGAAGCCTGTGTTTCAGACATAAGGAAGTGGATGGCTGAAAACTTTCTACTTTTAAACTCGGACAAAACAGAGATGCTTGTTCTAGGTCCCAAGAAACAAAGAGATCTTCTGTTAAATCTGACAATTCATCTTGATGGTTGTAAAGTCGTCTCAAATAAAACTGTGAAGGACCTCGGCGTTACTCTTGACCCTGATCTCTCTTTTGACGAACATATCAAGACTGTTTCAAGGACAGCTTTTTCCATCTACGTAACATTGCAAAAATCAGAAATTTTCTGTCCAAAAATGATGCAGAAAAATTAATCCATGCATTTGTTACTTCTAGGTTAGACTACTGCAATGCTCTACTTTCCGGCTACCCGGATAAAGCACTAAATAAACTTCAGTTAGTGCTAAATACGGCTGCTAGAATCCTGACTAGAACCAAGAAATTTGATCATATTACTCCAGTGCTAGCTTCCCTACACTGGCTTCCTGTTAAGGCAAGGGCTGATTTCAAGGTTTTACTGTTAACCTATAAAGCGTTACATGGGCTTGCTCCTACCTATCTTTCCGAGTTGGTCCTGCCGTACATACCAATACGTACGCTACGGTCACAAGACGCAGGCCTCCTAATTGTCCCTAGAATTTCTAAGCAAACAGCGGGAGGCAGGGCTTTCTCCTATAGATCTCCATTTTTATGGAACAGTCTGCCTACCCATGTGAGAGACGCAGACTCGGTCTCAACCTTTAAGTCTTTACTGAAGACTTATCTCTTCAGTAGGTCATATGATTGAGTGTAGTCTGGCCCAGGAGTGTGAAGGTGAACGGAAAGGCTCTGGAGCAACGAACAGCCCTTGCTGTCTCTGCCGGGCCGGTTCCCCTCTCTCCACTGGGGTTCTCTGCCTCTAACCCTGTTACAGGGGCTGAGTCACTGGCTTGCTGGTGCTCTTTCATGCCGTCCCTAGGAGGGGTGCGTCACTTGAGTGGGTTGAGTTACTGACGTGATCTTCCTGTCTGGGTTGGCGCCCCCCCTTGGTTTGTGCTGTGGTGGAGACCTCTGTGGGCTATACTCGGCCTTGTCTCAGGATTGTAAGTTGGTGGTTGAGGATATCCCTCTAGTGGTGCGGGGGCTGTGCTTTGGCAGAGTGGGTGGGGTTATATCCTTCCTGTTTGGCCCTGTCCGGGGTTTCTTCGGATGGGGCCACAGTGTCTCCGGACCGCTCCTGTCTCAGCCTCCAGTATTTATGCTGCAGTAGTTTATGTGTCGGGGGGCTGGGGTTAGTTGGTTATACCTGGAGTACTTCTCCTGTCTTATCCAGTGTCCTGTGTGAATTTAAGTATGTCTCTCTCTAATTCTCTCGTTCTCTCTTCTCTCTGAGAACCTGAGCCCTAGGACCATACGTCAGGACTACCGGGCATGCTGACACCTTGCTGTCCCCAGTCCGCCTGGCCTTGCTGCTATTCCAGTTTCAACTGTTCTGCCTGCGGTTACGAAACCCCTACCTGTCCCAGACCTGCTGTTTTCAACTCTTAATGATCGGCTATGAAAAGCCAACTGAGAAACCTGAGCCCTAGGACCATACGTCGGGACTACCGGCCGTGGTGACTCCTTGCTGTCCCCAGTCCGCCTGGCCTTGCTGCTATTCCAGTTTCAACTGTTCTGCCTGCGGTTATGGAACCCCCTACCTGTCCCAGACCTGCTGTTTTCAACTCTTAATGATCGGCTATGAAAAGCCAACTGAGATTTATTCCTGATTATTATTTGACCATGCTTGTCACTTATGAACATTTTTGAACATCTTGGTATGGTTCTGTTATAATCTCCACCCGGCACAGCCAGAAGAGGACTGGCCACCCCTCATAGCCTGGTTCCTCTCTAGGTTTCTTCCTAGGTTTTGGCCTTTCTAGGGAGTTTTTCCTAGCCACCGTGCTTCTACACCTGCATTACTAGCTGTTTGGGGTTTTAGGCTGGGTTTCTGTACAGCACTTCGAGATATTAGCTGATGTACGAAGGGCTATATAAAATAAAATTGATTGATTGATTGATATTTGGTCAAACACCATTTTTTCCAACAGTTTGCTCAGAGCTGGCAGCAAGCTGATAGGTCTGCTGTTAGAACCAGTAAAGGCTGCTTTACCATTCTTGGGTAGTGGAATTACTTTGGCTTCCCTCCAGGCCTGAGGACAAATACTTTCCTCTAGGGTTAGATTAAAGATATGACAGATAGGAGTGGCTATAGAGTCAGCTAACATCCTCCGTAGCTTTCCATCTAAGTTGTCAATGCCAGGAGGTTTGTCATTATTGATCGTTAACAATAATCTTTCCACCTCTCACACACTAACTTTACAAAATTCAAACTTGCAATGCTTTTCTTTCATTATTTGTTTTTTTATGCATGAATATGATGGCTCACTGTTCGTTGTTGGCATTTCCTGCCTAAGTTTGCCCACTTTGCCAATTAAGTAATCATTCAAATAATTGGCAACATCAAATGGTTTTGTGATGAATCAGCCTTCTGATTCAATGAAAGATGGAGTTGAATGTGTCTTTCGGCCCATAATTTCATTTAAAGTACTCAAGTTTATTATCCATCATTCTTTATATCATTGATCTTGGCTTCATAATACAGTTTCTTATTTTTTGTTGAATTTAGTCACACAATTTCTCAATTTGCAGTAAGTCAGCCAGTCCGATGTGCAGCCACATACTTGGTGATGCCACGGAGCGTCCCTATCCTTCCTCCCTACCAGTCTAGTTTGCTTGGTGATGCCACGGAGCGGCCATATCCTTCCTCCCTACCAGTCTAGTTTGCTTGGTGATGCCACGGAGCGTCCCTATCCTTCCTCCCTACCAGTCTAGTTTGCTTGGTGATGCCACGGAGCGGCCATATCCTTCCTCCCTACCAGTCTAGTTTGCTTGGTGATGCCACGGAGCGGCCGTATCCTTCCTCCCTACCAGTCTAGTTTGCTTGGTGATGCCACGGAGCGTCCCTATCCTTCCTCCCTACCAGTCTAGTTTGCTTGGTGATGCCACGGAGCGGCCATATCCTTCCTCCCTACCAGTCTAGTTTGCTTGGTGATGCCACGGAGCGGCCATATCCTTCCTCCCTACCAGTCTAGTTTGCTTGGTGATGCCACGGAGCGGCCATATCCTTCCTCCCTACCAGTCTAGTTTGCTTGGTGATGCCACGGAGCGTCCCTATCCTTCCTCCCTACCAGTCTAGTTTGCTTGGTGATGCCACGGAGCGGCCATATCCTTCCTCCCTACCAGTCTAGTTTGCTTGGTGATGCCACGGAGCGTCCCTATCCTTCCTCCCTACCAGTCTAGTTTGCTTGGTGATGCCACGGAGCGGCCATATCCTTCCTCCCTACCAGTCTAGTTTGCTTGGTGATGCCACGTAGCGGCCATATCCTTCCTCCCTACCAGTCTAGTTTGCTTGGTGATGCCACGGAGCGTCCCTATCCTTCCTCCCTACCAGTCTAGTTTGCTTGGAGATGCCACGGAGCGGCCATATCCTTCCTCCCTACCAGTCTAGTTTGCTTGGTGATGCCACGGAGCGTCCCTATCCTTCCTCCCTACCAGTCTAGTTTGCTTGGTGATGCCACGGAGCGTCCCTATCCTTCCTCCCTACCAGTCTAGTTTGCTTGGTGATGCCACGGAGCGGCCATATCCTTCCTCCCTACCAGTCTAGTTTGCTTGGTGATGCCACGGAGCGGCCATATCCTTCCTCCCTACCAGTCTAGTTTGCTTGGTGATGCCACGGAGCGGCCATATCCTTCCTCCCTACCAGTCTAGTTTGCTTGGTGATGCCACGGAGCGTCCCTATCCTTCCTCCCTACCAGTCTAGTTTGCTTGGTGATGCCACGGAGCGTCCCTATCCTTCCTCCCTACCAGTCTAGTTTGCTTGGTGATGCCACGGAGCGGCCATATCCTTCCTCCCTACCAGTCTAGTTTGCTTGGTGATGCCACGGAGCGGCCATATCCTTCCTCCCTACCAGTCTAGTTTGCTTGGTGATGCCACGGAGCGGCCATATCCTTCCTCCCTACCAGTCTAGTTTGCTTGGAGATGCCACGGAGCGGCCATATCCTTCCTCCCTACCAGTCTAGTTTGCTTGGTGATGCCACGGAGCGTCCCTATCCTTCCTCCCTACCAGTCTAGTTTGCTTGGTGATGCCACGGAGCGTCCCTATCCTTCCTCCCTACCAGTCTAGTTTGCTTGGTGATGCCACGGAGCGGCCATATCCTTCCTCCCTACCAGTCTAGTTTGCTTGGTGATGCCACGGAGCGGCCATATCCTTCCTCCCTACCAGTCTAGTTTGCTTGGTGATGCCACGGAGCGTCCCTATCCTTCCTCCCTACCAGTCTAGTTTGCTTGGTGATGCCACGGGGCGGCCATATCCTTCCTCCCTACCAGTCTAGTTTGCTTGGTGATGCCACGGGGCGTCCGTATCCTTCCTCCCTACCAGTCTAGTTTGCTTGGTGATGCCACGGAGCGTCCCTATCCTTCCTCCCTACCAGTCTAGTTTGCTTGGTGATGCCACGGGGCGGCCATATCCTTCCTCCCTACCAGTCTAGTTTGCTTGGTGATGCCACGGAGCGGCCATATCCTTCCTCCCTACCAGTCTAGTTTGCTTGGTGATGCCACGGGGCGGCCATATCCTTCCTCCCTACCAGTCTAGTTTGCTTGGTGATGCCACGGGGCGTCCGTATCCTTCCTCCCTACCAGTCTAGTTTGCTTGGTGATGCCACGGAGCGTCCCTATCCTTCCTCCCTACCAGTCTAGTTTGCTTGGTGATGCCACGGAGCGGCCATATCCTTCCTCCCTACCAGTCTAGTTTGCTTGGTGATGCCACGGAGCGGCCCTATCCTTCCTCCCTACCAGTCTAGTTTGCTTGGTGATGCCACGGAGCGTCCCTATCCTTCCTCCCTACCAGTCTAGTTTGCTTGGTGATGCCACGGAGCGGCCATATCCTTCCTCCCTACCAGTCTAGTTTGCTTGGTGATGCCACGGAGCGGCCATATCCTTCCTCCCTACCAGTCTAGTTTGCTTGGTGATGCCACGGAGCGGCCCTATCCTTCCTCCCTACCAGTCTAGTTTGCTTGGTGATGCCACGGAGCGGCCATATCCTTCCTCCCTACCAGTCTAGTTTGCTTGGTGATGCCACGGAGCGTCCCTATCCTTCCTCCCTACCAGTCTAGTTTGCTTGGTGATGCCACGGAGCGTCCCTATCCTTCCTCCCTACCAGTCTAGTTTGCTTGGTGATGCCACGGAGCGGCCATATCCTTCCTCCCTACCAGTCTAGTTTGCTTGGTGATGCCACGGAGCGGCCATATCCTTCCTCCCTACCAGTCTAGTTTGCTTGGTGATGCCACGGAGCGTCCCTATCCTTCCTCCCTACCAGTCTAGTTTGCTTGGTGATGCCACGGAGCGGCCATATCCTTCCTCCCTACCAGTCTAGTTTGCTTGGTGATGCCACGGAGCGTCCCTATCCTTCCTCCCTACCAGTCTAGTTTGCTTGGTGATGCCACGGAGCGTCCCTATCCTTCCTCCCTACCAGTCTAGTTTGCTTGGTGATGCCACGGAGCGGCCATATCCTTCCTCCCTACCAGTCTAGTTTGCTTGGTGATGCCACGGAGCGGCCATATCCTTCCTCCCTACCAGTCTAGTTTGCTTGGTGATGCCACGGAGCGGCCGTATCCTTCCTCCCTACCAGTCTAGTTTGCTTGGTGATGCCACGGAGCGGCCCTATCCTTCCTCCCTACCAGTCTAGTTTGCTTGGTGATGCCACGGAGCGGCCATATCCTTCCTCCCTACCAGTCTAGGTTGCTTGGTGATGCCACGGAGCGGCCCTATCCTTCCTCCCTACCAGTCTAGTTTGCTTGGTGATGCCACGGAGCGTCCCTATCCTTCCTCCCTACCAGTCTAGGTTGCTTGGTGATGCCACGGGGCGGCCGTATCCTTCCATTTTCTCCCCATAGTCTCCTCAGTTTATAGTTCAGCCCATATTTGCAGCCAGACGTATTAGCCACTCCTTTTGCCCCATCTCTTTCAACCATACAGTTTTTCAATTCCTCATCAATACATGGAGCCTCAACAGCTCTAACAGTCAGTTTCTTAAGAGGTGCATGTTTATCAATAATTGGAAGAAGCAATTTCATAAATTCATGAAGTGCAGCGTCTGGATGCTCCTTATTAATCACATCAGACCAACAAATATTATTAACATCACCCACATACAGTGAGGGAAAAAGGTATTTGATCCCCTGCTGATTTTGTACGTTTGCCCACTGACAAAGACATGATCAGTCTATAATTTTAATGGTAGGTTTATTTGAACAGTGAGAGACAGAATAACAACAAAAAAATCCAGAAAAACTCATGTCAAAAATGTTATAAATTGATTTGCATTTTAATGAGGGAAATAAGTATTTGACCCCCTCTCAATCAGAAAGATTTCTGGCTCCCAGGTGTCTTTTATAAAGGTAACGAGCTGTGATTAGGAGCACACTCTTAAAGGGAGTGCTCCTAATCTCAGCTTGTTATCTGTATAAAAGACACCTGTCCACAGAAGCAATCAATTAATCCGATTCCAAACTCTCCACCATGGCCAAGACCAAAGAGCTCTCCAAGGTTATCAGGGACACGATTGTAGACCTACACAAGGTTGGAATGGGCTACAAGACCAAGTAGCTTGGTGAGAAGGTGACAACAGTTGGTGCGATTATTCGCAAATGGAAGAAGCACAAAATAACTGTCAATCTCCCTCGGCCTGGGGCTCCATGCAAGATCTCACCTCGTGGAGTTGCAATGATCATGAGAACGGTGAGGAATCAGCCCAGAACTACGCAGGAGGATCTTGTCAATGATCTCAAGGCAGCTGGGACCATAGTCACCAAGAAAACAATTGGTAACACACTACGCCGTGAAGGACTGAAATCCTGCAGCGCCCGCAAGGTCCCCCTGCTCAAGAAAGCACATATACAGGGCCGTCTGAAGTTTGCCAATTAACATCTGAATGATTCAGAGGAGAACTGGGTGAAAGTGTTGTGGTCAGATGAGACCAAAATCGAGCTCTTTGGCATCAACTCAACTCGCCGTGTTTGGAGGAGGAGGAATGCTGCCTATGACCCCAAGAACACCATCCCCACCGTCAAACATGGAGGTGGAAACATTATGCTTTGGGGGTGTTTTTCTGCTAAGGGGACAGGACAACTTCACTGCATCAAAGGGACGATGGACGGGGCCATGTACCGTCAAATCTTGGGTGAGAACCTCCTTCCCTCAGCCAGGGCATTGAAAATGGGTCGTGGATGGGTATTCTGACCCAAAACACACGGCCAAGGCAACAAAGGAGTGGTTCAAGAAGAAGCACATTAAGGTCCTGGAGTGGCCTAGCCAGTCTCCAGACCTTAATCCCATAGAAAATCTGTGGAGGGAGCTGAAGGTTCGAGTTGCCAAACGTCAGCCTCGAAACCTTAATGACTTGGAGAAGATCTGCAAAGAGGAGTGGAACAAAATCCCTCCTGAGATGTGTGCAAACCTGGTGGCCAACAACAAGAAACGTCTGACCTCTGTGATTGCCAACAAGGGTTTTTCCACCAAGTACTAAATCATGTTTTGCAGAGGGGTCAAATACTTATTTCCCTCATTAAAATACAAATCAATTTATAACATTTTTGACATGCGTTTTTATTCTGTCTCTCACTGTTCAAATAAACCTACCATTTAAAATTATAGACTGATCATGTCTTTGTCAGTGGGCAAACGTACAAAATCAGCAGGGATCAAATACTTTTTTCCCTCACTGTATGAGTCACAGCAAAATCTTTTGTAAATCATTTAAATAATTGCCAACATCAAATAGTTTTGTAATGAGTAAGCCATCTGATTCGATGAAAGATGTAGTTGAATTTGTCTTTCTGCCCATAATTTCATTTAAATTACTCCATTGTTTTCCTCCATCATTCGGTATATTATTGATCTTGGCTTCATAATACAGTTTATTTTTTATTTTATTGAGTTTAGTTACATAGTTTCTCAATTTGCAGTAAGTCAGCCAGTCAGATGTTCAGCCAGACTTATTAGCCACTCCTTTTGCCCCGTCTCTTTCAACCAGACAGTTTTTCAATTCCTCATCAATCCATGGAGCCTTAACAGATGTAACAGTCAGTTTCCTAACAGGTGCATGTTTATCAATAATTGGAAGAAGCAATTTCATAAATTCATCAAGTGCAACGTCTGGATGCTCCTTATTAATCACATCAAACCAACAAATATGTTTTACATCATCCACATAAGAGTCACAGCTAAATCTTTTGTATGATCTCTTATACACTATTTTAGGCCCAGTTCTTGGAACTTTGGCTTTCCTGGATATAGCCACTATATTGTGATCACTGCATCCAATGGGTACGGATACAGCTTTAGAACAAAGTTCTACAGTATTAGTAAAAATGTGATCGATACATGTGGATGATTTAGTTCCTATGATGTTTGTAAATACCCTGGTAGGTTGATTAATAACCTGAACCAGATTACAGACTGGTTACAGTGGGAAGCTTTCTCTTGAGCGGACAGTTTGATGAAAACCAGTCAATATTCAGGTCCCCAAGAAAGTAGACCTCTCTGTTTACATCACATACGCTATCAAGCATTTCACACATATTATTTAGATACTGACTGTTAGCACTTGGTGGCCTATAGCAACACCCCAAAAGAAAAGGCTTAAGATGTGGCAAGTGAACCTGCAACCACAACACTTTAATAACACTTCATAAACACTTAACATAAGTCTCTAAGCAGACAGACAGACGGGCTGATCTGGAGCGGGGGAGGGTGGGAGAGAGCGAGAGGGAAGAAGAAAGAGAGAGGAGGAGAGGGGGGAGAGAGAATGAGAGGGGGGAGAGAGAAGGAGAGGGGGGAGAGAGAAGGAGAGGGGGGAGAGAGAAGGAGAGGGGGAGACAGAAGGAGAGGGAGGAGAGGAGGAGAGGGGGAGAGAGAGAAGGAGAGGGGGGGAGAGAGAGAAGGAGAGGGGGAGAGAGAGAAGGAAAGGGGGAGAGAGATAAAGAGAGGGACTGGGGGAGCAGGAGAGGGTCGTGTTCCAGCCTCCAGCCCAGTCTCTCTCTCTCTCTCTCTCTCTCTCTCTCTCTCTCTCTCTCTCTCTCTCTCTCTCTCTCTCTCTCTCTCTCTCTCTCTCTCTCTCTCTCTCTCTCTCTCTCTCTGTGTTATAAAAGCAGTCAATTATCCCGTGGCATGCTGGGTGTCAGAGGTTACGTGTTGTAGCTGGACTGTGACTGCCTTTGTTCTGCATGTCTGGAAAACACTTCCTGTTTCCTCTGCTGTGTCTGTCTGCTACCTGTAGGTTAGGATACACACCACATTGACATCATTCATCTATGGCTTATCACAGTGGACTCTTCCAACTAAATCACTTTCCATAGCCCTGTAGGTTAGGATAAATAAAATAAAATGTTATTCGTCACATGCTTCGTAAAACAACAGGTGTAGACACCACAGAGAGAAAGAAAATAAATGATAGAAAACATGTAATAATAATTAATAATAATAATACATAATAATAATAATAATAAATAATAATAATACATATAGTTCCGTGTAGCTCAGTTGGTAGAGCATGGCGTTTGCAACGCCAGGGTTGTGGGTTTGATTCCCACCGGGGGCCAGTATGAAAAATGTATGCACTCACTAACTGTAAGTTGCTCTGGATAAGAGCGTCTGCTAAATGACTCAAATGTAAAAAAAAAAATGTAAATACACAATGAGTAACGATAACTTAGCTATGTACACAATACCTAGTCGATATGCAGGGCTACGGGGTAATTGAGGTAGATATGTTATGACATAACTAGGAATAAAGTGACAGATAATAAACAGTAGCAGCAGTGTATGAGATAAGTCAAAAAAGTTAGTCAATGCAGATAGTCTGGGTAGCTATTTGGTTAACTATTTAACTAACTTTTTAGCAGTCTTATGGCTTGGGGGTTGAAGCTGTTCAGGGTCCCGTTGGTTCCAGACTTGGTGCATCGGTAACCGCTTGCCATGTGGTCGCAGAGAGAACAGTCTATGACTTGGGTGACTGGAGTCTGACAATTTTTATGGGCCTTCCTCTGACACCGTCTGTTATAGAGGTCCTGGATGACAGGGAGCTCGGCCCAGTGATGTAAATATACTTAAGTATCAAAATGAAATGTAATTGCTAAAATATACTTAAGTATCGAAAGTAAAAGTAAATGCTATAAATAATAAAAACATTCCTTATATTAAGCAAAACCAGACGGCACAATTTTCTTGTTTTATTTATTTATTTCTGGATAGCCAGGGGCACACTCCAACACTCAGACATCATTTACAAACAAAGCATTTGTGTTTACTGAGTCTGCCAGATCAGAGGCAGTAGAGATGACCACGCGTTCTCGTGATAAGTGCGTGAATTGGACCCTTTTCCTGTTCTGGGCATGTCTGAAATAAAGCAGGCCATTGAGGAGAATGATGACACCTTTACCGATGGTTTCTCTAATGACTGCCTCGCCTGGTTCACCAACTACTTCTCAGATAGAGTTCAATGTGTCAAATCGGAGGGCCTGTTGTCTGGACCTCTGGCCGTCTCTATGGGGGTGCCACAGGGTTCAATTTTTGGGCCGACTCTATTCTCTGTTTATATCAATGATGTCGCTCTTGCTGCTGGTGATGCTCGGATCCACCTCTATGCAGACGACACCATTTTGTATACATCTGGCCCTTCATTGGACACTGTGTTAACAAACCTCCAAACGAGCTTCAATGCCATACAACACTCCTTCCGTAGCCTCCAACTGCTCTTAAACACTAGTAAAACTAAATGCATGCTCTTCAACCGAACGCTGCTAGCACCCGCCCACCCGACTAGAATCACTACTCTCGGCAGGTCTGACCTAGAGTATGTGGACAACTACAAATACCTAGGTTTCAATTTAAATGATTATGTAAAATTCTTGCTACCAATATAATGTTATTTATATGGGGGATACAATCTTCCCAGCTCTGCAGATTTTGCTGTGAAGAGACAGAATCATTAGATCATTTGTTTTGGTACTGTCCATTTGTAGCTTGTTTTTGGACACAGGTCCAGGAATGGCTGAAGGATTGCAATATTTACCTGGAGCTAACCCTGCAGATGGCACTACTGGGTGATCTGAAAAGTCATAGTCAATCGATCGATAATATAATAATACTTTTAGCAAAAATGTTTATTTTCAATTCACAATCTGTAGAAACAATGAGAATAGAAAGGTTCAGAACTTTTGTAAGACATCACAGTACAGTTGAAAGATATATGGCAAATAGAAATCCTATATGGATGGTGTTAAGAGATAGATGGGAGGTGTTGAATGGAATTGAAGGATGGGACTAATAACAACTAACAACAAACAATAACAAGATAACTAATAATGTAACTGTGTCCATAATAAGTGTATGGGTTGTAGGTTGGGAGCTTTTGGGACACAGTTAGAAAGATATGGCATATAGAAGCAAACCGGATGGACATCATGAAAATGATCGGAGAGGTTGAGGGTAGAAGAAGTTCAGGAGAAAGAACAAACTAAATGTAATTATTGTAAAATTGACTGTGTCCATAAAATGTTGATCAATCAATCAATCAATTTTATTTTATATAGCCCTTCTTACATCAGCTAATATCTCGAAGTGCTGTACAGAAACCCAGCCTAAAACCCCAAACAGCTAGTAATGCAGGTGTAGAAGCACGGTGGCTAGGAAAAACTCCCTAGAAAGGCGAAAGCCTAGGAAGAAACCTAGAGAGGAACCAGGCTATGAGGGGTGGCCAGTCCTCTTCTGGCTGTGCCGGGTGGAGATTATAACAGAACCATGCCAAGATGTTCAAAAATGTTCATAAGTGACAAGCATGGTCAAATAATAATCAGGAATAAATCTCAGTTGGCTTTTCATAGCCGATCATTAAGAGTTGAAAACAGCAGGTCTGGGACAGGTAGGGGTTCCATAACCGCAGGCAGAACAGTTGAAACTGGAATAGCAGCAAGGCCAGGCGGACTGGGGACAGCAAGGAGTCACCACGGCCGGTAGTCCCGACGTATGGTCCTAGGGCTCAGGTCTCTCAGTTGGCTTTTCATAGCCGATCATTAAAGAGTTGAAAACAGCAGGTCTGGGACAGGTAGGGGGTTTCGTAGCCGCAGGCAGAACAGTTGAAACTGGAATAGCAGCAAGGCCAGGCGGACTGGGGACAGCAAGGTGTCATCATGCCCGGTAGTCCTGACGTATGGTCCTAGGGCTCAGGTTCTCAGAGAGAAAGAGAGAACGAGAGAATTAGAGAGAGCATACTTAAATTCACACAGGACACTGGATAAGACAGGAGAAGTACTCCAGGTATAACCAACTAACCCCAGCCCCCGACACATAAACTACTGCAGCATAAATACTGGAGGCTGAGACAGGAGCGGTCCCGGAGACACTGTGGCCCCATCCGAAGAAACCCCGGACAGGGCCAAACAGGAAGGATATAACCCCACCCACTCCGCCAAAGCACAGCCCCCGCACCACTAGAGGGATATCCCCAACCACCAACTTACAATCCTGAGACAAGGCCGAGTATAGCCCACAGAGGTCTCCACCACAGCACAAACCAAGGGGGGCGCCAACCCAGACAGGAAGATCACGTCAGTAACTCAACCCACTCAAGTGACGCACCCCTCCCAGGGACGGCATGAAAGAGCACCAGCAAGCCAGTGACTCAGCCCCTGCAACAGGGTTAGAGGCAGAGAACCCCAGTGGAGAGGGGAACCGGCCCGGCAGAGACAGCAAGGGCTGTTCGTTGCTCCAGCCTTTCCGTTCACCTTCACACTCCTGGGCCAGACTACACTCAATCATATGACCTACTGAAGAGATAAGTCTTCAGTAAAGACTTAAAGGTTGAGACCGAGTCTGCGTCTCTCACATGGGTAGGCAGACTGTTCCATAAAAATGGAGATCTATAGGAGAAAGCCCTGCCTCCCGCTGTTTGCTTAGAAATTCTAGGGACAATTAGGAGGCCTGCGTCTTGTGACCGTAGCGTACGTATTGGTATGTACGGCAGGACCAACTCGGAAAGATAGGTAGGAGCAAGCCCATGTAACGCTTTATAGGTTAACAGTAAAACCTTGAAATCAGCCCTTGCCTTAACAGGAAGCCAGTGTAGGGAAGCTAGCACTGGAGTAATATGATCAAATTTCTTGGTTCTAGTCAGGATTCTAGCAGCCGTATTTAGCACTAACTGAAGTTTATTTAGTGCTTTATCCGGGTAGCCGGAAAATAGAGCATTGCAGTAGTCTAACCTAGAAGTAACAAATGCATGGATTAATTTTTCTGCATCATTTTTGGACAGAAAATTTCTGATTTTTGCAATGTTACGTAGATGGAAAAAAGCTGTCCTTGAAACAGTCTTGATATGTTCGTCAAAAGAGAGATCAGGGTCAAGAGTAACACCGAGGTCCTTCACAGTTTTATTTGAGACGACTTTACAACCATCTAGATGAATTGTCAGATTTAACAGAAGATCTCTTTGTTTCTTGGGACCTAGAACAAGCATCTCTGTTTTGTCCGAGTTTAAAAGTAAAAAGTTTTCAGCCATCCACTTCCTTATGTCTGAAACACAGGCTTCTAGCGAGGGCAATTTTGGGGCTTCACCATGTTTCATTGAAATGTACAGCTGTGTGTCATCCGCATAGCAGTGAAAGTTAACATTATGTTTTCGAATAACATCCCCAAGAGGTAAAATATATAGTGAAAACAATAGTGGTCCTAAAACGGAACCTTGAGGAACACCGAAATGTACAGTTGATTTGTCGGAGGACAGACCATTCACAGAGACAAACTGATATCTTTCCGACAGGTAGGATCTAAACCAGGCCAGAACTTGTCCGTGTAGACCAATTTGGGTTTCCAGTCTCTCCAAAAGAATGTGGTGATCGATGGTGTCAAAGGCAGCACTAAGGTCTAGTAGCACGAGGACAGATGCAGAGCCTCGGTCTGACGCCATTAAAAGGTCATTTACCACCTTCACAAGTGCAGTCTCAGTGCTATGATGGGGTCTAAAACCAGACTGAAGCATTTCGTATACATTGTTTGTCTTCAGAAAGGCAGTGAGTTGCTGCGCAACAGCTTTTTCTAAAATTTTTGAGAGGAATGGAAGATTCGATATAGGCCGATAGTTTTTTATATTTTCCGGGTCAAGGTTTGGCTTTTTCAAGAGAGGCTTTATCACTGCCACTTTTAGTGAGTTTGGTACACATCCGGTGGATAGAGAGCTGTTTATTATGTTCAACATAGGAGGGCCAAGCACAGGAAGCAGCTCCTTCAGCAGTTTAGTAGGAATAGGATCCAGTATGCAGCTTGAAGGTTTAGAGGCCATGATTATTTTCATCATTGTGTCAAGAGATATAGTACTAAAACACTTAAGTGTCTCTCCCGATCCCAGGCCCTCGCAGAGCTGTGCAGATCCAGGACAGCTAAGCCCTGGAGGAATACGCAGATTCAAAGAGGAGTCCGTAATTTGCTTTCTAATGGTCATGATCTTTTCCTCAAAGAAGTTCATGAATTTATCACTGCTGAAGTGAAAGCCATCCTCTCTTGGGGAATGCTGCTTTTTAGTTAGCTTTGCAACAGTATCAAAAAGAAATTTTGGATTGTTCTTATTTTCCTCAATTAAGTTGGAAAAGTAGGATGATCGAGCAGCAGTGAGGGCTCTTCGGTACTGCACGGTACTGTCTTTCCAAGCTAGTCGGTATGGGCTGGAAGTAGAGGCCTAGGCGTTGTTGTTCACTAGTTTACTCCAAGTGGGGAAAGGGTGGTGGGGTTGGAAAGTAATAAAGGGGAATATATATATATATTTTAAAAGGATATTTATGTGTATGTATGTATATGTGTATGTATGTGATATATATATATATATATATATATATATATATATATATATATATATATATATATATATATATATATATATATATATATACTGCTCAAAAAAATAAAGGGAACACTTAAACAACACAATGTAACTCCAAGTCAATCACACTTCTGTGAAATCAAACTGTCCACTTAGGAAGCAACACTGATTGACAATACATTTCACATGCTGTTGTGCAAATGGAATAGACAACAGGTGGAAATTATAGGCAATTAACAAGACATCCCCAATAAAGGACTGGTTTTGCAGGTGGTGACCACAGACCACTTCTCAGTTCCTATGCTTCCTGGCTGATGTTTTGGTCACTTTTGAATGCTGGCGGTGCTTTCACTCTAGTGGTAGCATGAGACGGAGTCTACAACCCACACAAGTGGCTCAGGTAGTGCAGCTCATCCAGGATGGCACATCAATGCGAGCTGTGGCAAGAAGGTTTGCTGTGTCTGTCAGCGTAGTGTCCAGAGCATGGAGGCGCTACCAGGAGACAGGCCAGTACATCAGGAGACGTGGAGGAGGCAGTAGGAGGGCAACAACCCAGCAGCAGGACTGCTACCTCTGCCTTTGTGCAAGGAGGAGCAGGAGGAGCACTGCCAGAGCCCTGCAAAATGACCTCCAGCAGGCCACAAATGTGCATGTGTCTGCTCAAACGGTCAGAAACAGACTCCATGAGGGTGGTATGAGGGCCCAACGTCCACAGGTGGGGGTTGTGCTTACAGCCCAACACCGTGCAGGACGTTTGGCATTTGCCAGAGAACACCAAGATTGGCAAATTCACCACTGGCGCCCTGTGCTTTTCACAGATGAAAGCAGGTTCACACTGAGCACATGTGACAGACGTGACAGAGTCTGGAGACGCCGTGGAGAACGTTCTGCTGCCTGCAACATCCTCCAGCATGACCGGTTTGGCGGTGGGTGAGTCATGGTGTGGGGTGGCATTTCTTTGGGGGGCCGCACAGCCCTCCATGTGCTCGCCAGAGGTAGCCTGACTGTCATTAGGTACCGAGATGAGATCCTCAGACCCCTTGTGAGACCAAATGCTGGTGCGGTTGGCCCTGGGTTCCTCCTAATGCAAGACAATGCTAGACCTCATGTGGCTGGAGTGTGTCAGCAGTTCCTGCAAGAGGAAGGCATTGATGCTATGGACTGGCCCGCCCGTTCCCCAGACCTGAATCCAATTGAGCACATCTGGGACATCATGTCTCGCTCCATCCACCAACGCCACGTTGCACCACAGACTGTCCAGGAGTTGGCGGATGCTTTAGTCCAGGTCTGGGAGGAGATCCCTCAGGAGACCATCCGCCACCTCATCAGGAGCATGCCCAGGCGTTGTAGGGAGGTCATACACACTACTGAGCCTCATTTTGACTTGTTTTAAGGACATTACATCAAAGTTGGATCAGCCTGTAGTGTGGTTTTCCACTTTAATTTTGAGGGTGACTCCAAATCCAGACCTCCATGGGTTGATACATTTGATTTCCATTGATAATTTTTGTGTGATTTTGTTGTCAGCACATTCAACTATGTAAAGAAAAAAGTATTTAATAAGATTATTTCATTCATTCAGATCTAGGATGTGTTATTTTAGTGTTCCCTTTATTTTTTTGAGCAGTGTATATATATATATATATATGTATATGTATGTATGTGTGTATGTATGTATATATGTATATATATATAAAAACATGGGGGATTGGAAGTGATGCAGTGGTCTAAGGCACTGTGCCACTAGAGATCCTGGTTCGAATCCAGGCTCTGTCGTAGCCGGCCGCGACCGGGAGACTCATGGGGCGGCGCACAATTGGTCCAGGGTAGGGGAGGGAATGGCCGGCAGGGATGTAGCTCAGTTGGTAGAGCATGGCGTTTGCAACGCCAGGGTTGTGGGTTCAATTCCCATGGGGGGCCAGTATGAAAAATATGTATGTATGCACTCACTAACTGTAAGTCGCTCTGGATATGAGCGTCTGCTAAATGACTAAAATGTAATGTAAATGTAATTACATTGATGGAAGTTACAATTTATCTGCAATATTAAGCTGATCTACCCCCCAAAAAATAAAAAAAATAAAAAAATACCTAGGTGTCTGGTTAGACTGTAAACTCTCTTTCCAGACTCACATTAAGCATCTCCAATCAAAAGTTAGATCTAGAATCGGCTTCCTATTTCGCAACAAAGCCTCCTTCACTCATGCTGCCAAACATGCCCTCGTAAAACTGACTATCCTACCGATCCTTGACTTCGGCGATGTCATTTACAAAATAGCCTCCAACACTCTACTCAGCAAATTGGATGTAGTCTATCACAGTGCCATCCGTTTTGTCACCAAAGCCCCATATACTACCCACCATTGTGACCTGTACGCTCTTGTTGGCTGGCCCTCACAACATATTCGTCGCCAAACCCACTGGCTCCAGGTCATCTATAAATCACTGCTAGGCAAATCCCCGTCTTATCTCAGCTCACTGGTCACCATAGCAACACCCACCCGTAGTATGCGCTCCAGCAGGTATATCTCACTGGTCATCCCCAAAGCCAACACCTCCTTTGGCCGCCATTCCTTCCAGTTCTCTGCTGCCAATGACTGGAACGAACTACAAAAATCTCTGAAGCTGGAGACTCTTATCTCC